>NC_083288.1:44006860-44306860 GCF_963506605.1 Zootoca vivipara
TTGGCACGAGCCTTGCCTCCTTGCTTGCCGCGTCCAGACATGACGATGACGTTGGAAGTATGCACACAAATAAACTCCTCCGATGCTGCAATGAAGCAACTGTGCGCGATTCCGCTCCTTATATACTTTCCCCTGGTTTTGAGACTGCGCGTTCTGATTGGTCAACCTATGGAACTCAATGCCCAATGACCGTGCAGAATGGCAGCGGCAGAAGGAATTCTGAAATGCAGCCAATGAGAGAGGACGGCGGGAAACGGTTGGCCAATGAGAGCTCACCGGCGCGCAGAGCAAAATTCTGGACCTATGCCCCTCTCTTTTTCTTTTGCGTCAGCGAGGATTGTAGCCAATTGTGACAAGAGCGTTTCGATACCTTATTTGCATAAGCGTCCTATAAATGGGAGAGCGCGCAGCCCGGCTGTTACTCGACTTTCTTTCCTTCGGTGCTGTTGGTAAAAAGTTGGAAGATGCCTGAACCAGCCAAGTCCGCTCCCGCGGCCAAGAAGGGCTCCAAGAAGGCCATCACCAAGACGCAGAAGAAGGGCGACAAGAAGCGCAAGAAGAGCCGCAAGGAGAGCTACTCCATCTACGTCTACAAGGTGCTCAAGCAAGTGCACCCAGACACTGGCATCTCGTCCAAGGCCATGAGCATCATGAACTCCTTCGTCAACGACATCTTCGAGCGCATCGCGGCTGAGGCTTCCCGCCTGGCGCACTACAACAAGCGCTCCACCATCACCTCCCGGGAGATCCAGACCGCCGTGAGACTCCTGCTGCCCGGAGAGCTGGCCAAGCACGCCGTCTCTGAGGGCACCAAGGCCGTCACCAAGTACACCAGCTCCAAGTGAGCTTCCCCGGATAACTGATTCCTGGGCTTCAAAAGAAGAAAACCAAAGGCTCTTTTAAGAGCCACCTACTTTCTCAGTAAAATGAGCTGATATTGCTAAGCATCGCCTCTTTTGGTTAACTAGAGAGACTAAATAGCTTGGAACATGACTGAAGGTAGATCTGTAGCGGTAAATTCTGTTTCCTGCTAATTTAAAAAATTTAGGAATTGCGCTACTGAGTTTCTGGAGGTTTGCTCGTTTGTTTGTTTGTTTGTTTGTTTGTTTTGTGCTGCTCAGTTTCGGATCTCTGCAGTGGGTGGAAATGCTGGCAGGCGAAAATTTACTTTGTCTTCCTGATCTGTATAATGTTGAATCTTGTTCAACATACAGGTCCCGGAAAATCATGTAACTACCCCATAACTCAGGAAGTCGCCTGTTAAATTTGCAAACAGTTTGGCTCTAGGCTTGTTTCTTTTTCAATACTGTACTTTGCAATGTCCCTGCCATCTGACTTTTTGAGCCCTACCTACTGAAGGCTTTCCTCTAAGCAGGACTACAATTCCCATCTTCCCCAACCACTGCTCCTGTTAGCTAGGGATCATGGGAGTTGTAGGCCAAAACATCTGGAGGGCCACAGTTTGCGGATGCCTGCTCTAAGCCTTTTAAGTAGAGATCTTTCCCAATCTACACCTGTATTGGAATTCTTTTTAGGTGTTTTATTTATTTTATCGTTTGTGTGTTTGCTGCCCTGGATTTCTTTTGCGAGGCAGGTAAAGGTAAAGGGACCCCTGACCATTAGGTACAGTCGTGACCGACACGGGTTGCGGCGCTCATCTGATAATTATAATTATCTATTCCACAACATTTATGCACCACTTGATTGTAGTAAAAACTCAAATCAGTTTACAAAAAGATTAACAAATTTATCAGCTTAAAATAAAGTTTAAAAGTATCTAGACATTCAACAAATAATTAAAATCAATGATAAGCTAAAAACCAACCAGATTAAAACAAATGTTGACATCTGACATGTCTGAAGAGGCTTACCTAATAAAAATGTTTTAGCAGGTGCTGAAAAGAGTTCAGTGAAGGCCCTTGCCTGATGTCAATGGGCAAGGAGGCAATAGGGTGTGTGAGTAATCGTTTTTAGAGGTGGAAAGCTATTTAGTAGAGTTCAGAATGGCTATATAATTTGGTAGGGTTTAAAGCCCTTGAGGACATAAGAGAAGAGCCTGCTCCCCACAGTGGTCAGCCTGAAGTATTCAGCGATCCCATAATAAACAGTGCCCTAAAACAGCACTGTGACTGTCTTCTTTGGTGATCATTCATAGCCAAGTAAGATTGTCTTTCATGAACACAGTCTTAACAGTGAGTCCGTAAGTGACTGTGGAGGCCACTTCTGGATCCACACATCCTTCCAGAGTAGGCACATGGGTTTCCGGGCAGGAGTTGATCAGGGTGAGAGTTTGCCAAGCGTGCCTTCCTCTTAGCACATTTCTCCCTTTCGTCCAGAGTTTGAGCATCTTCAAAGTCTATGACACCTTCAGTAAAGGCTGTTCTCCAATTGGAGCACTCACAGGCAGCGGCGGAGCTTCATGCTCTGCCACCGGGGGCGGAGAGCAGGCGCGCTGCCCCCAGTGACGTGGCGCGCACTTTGGGGGCGGGCCGCACCGTGTGCAATGACGAGGCGTGCGTTTTGGGGCAGGGCGTGCAGTGCGCAGTGGCAGGGTGCACATTTGGGGGAAGCAGTGGGCAGAGGCAATGGCGCCCCTGGGATCGCGTCACTCAGGGCGATCTGCCCCCACCGCCCCTATCTTCCTACGCCCCTGCTCATGGGCCAGTGTTTCTCAGTTGTCAGTGTCTATACTACTTTTGTTTTTTAGATTTGCCTTGAGAGAGTCTTTGAACCTCTTTTATTGACCACCAGCATTATGCTTTCCATTTTTAGCTTTGGAATAGAGTAGTTGCCTTGGAAGACGATAACCAGGCATCCGCACAACATGACCAGTCCATTGAAGTTGATGTTGAAGAATCCTTGCTTTGACACTGCTGGTGTTTGTTTCTTCCAGTACACTGACATTAGTTCGTCTGTCTTCCCAAGTGATGTAAAAAATTTTTCAGAGAAACCGTTGATCATGGAATCTTTCGAGGAGTTGGAGGTGGCATTTATAAGTGGTCCATGTTTCACAATCATACAGTAAGGTTGGTACAATAGTACAATAGCTTTGTAGACAAGCATTTTGGTTTCCATGCGAATGTTCCTAAAACAGCACTCCTGTATTTCTTCGCTACCCCCACTCCCATAAAAAAAGATATGCCATATCTGAAGCTGGAGGTTCCATTTAGCTGCCATAACTTGTAGCCAGTGTCAGGCATGTCTAAGCCACTGATAATCTATCACCACATTTTATGGTGATGAATTACCGGTACACAAACCGTTGGGACTTCTATTTGTCCTGAATCTACCGCTAATCAGTTTCAATGGGTGATTTTCATGTCTACCTTTATGAGACAGGGAGAAAGGGCATCTTTATTCACTAACAAATACTGTACTAAGATACCAGCTGCTTTGAGAAACAGGTGCTTGGAGGAGGTGGACAAAAGGCTCAGAAGCCAGCAGCCCGGCTAGCTCAGTCGGTAGAGCATGAGACTCTTAATCTCAGGGTCGTGGGTTCGAGCCCCACGTTGGGCGGAAATTTTGGAGGACGGGGAAGGGCCGTAGCTCAGGTCCTGCGTACATAGATCCCTGACATTTCAGGCTAAGGCCGGTCAAGGACTCCCATACCAGAAGCCATGAAAATATTTGAATTGGCATTACTGACCAATGGTCTGTTCTGGTGGTAGGGTGATATACACGAATCTTTTTGCGGTGAAATATTTGGCTTAGCTCAGGGGTGAGGAGCCTGCGTTCTTCCATCTTGTTGCGGGACTCTCATCCACCCCAAACAGCATGTCCAACAGGCAGGAATGATACCTTGAAGGCAAAATCTGAAAAGCCAACAGCTTTCCACACCCTTGGATTAAATCTGTACATGCTGTACATAACCTTTTCTGAAAACCTGTTGCTTAGTGTGTGAAAGTGACAAAGGAGGTCCTTCTCTCAGCACAGGGACTGCTTAAAACCTAAACACGAAACAGCATGGAGGCTGTTTCAAACATGCCTCTTAATACTAGTTTCTTGGAGCTACAGGAGGGGAGAGAGCTGCTTCACTCAGGTCTTGCTTGTGCGTTTATTCACATAGTCTGGCCACTGTGAGAACAAGATGCTGGAATAGATGGGCCATTGGCCTGATCCAGCTGGGTTCGTCTTACGTCCTAACCCCCACCCCCACCCCAAATTATGCTTTCTTTTTGAGCTGGTGCTAAGAATGGGTCAATAAAAGACGTGTTCAGCAGCCTCAGGATAAGGCACTTTCACGAGAAATTATCAGATATTAGTTTAGAAATACACTTTTTTTGTTTTTGAAAAATATCATGCCCTCTCTGAGGTTCGAACTCAGGACCTTCAGATTATGAGACTGACGCGCTGCCTACTGCGCTAAGAAGGCACCCGCTATTATTAGGTCCCAGGAAGCCTGAACAGGATGTTAATTTGCTATTTTAGTAAATACTTAGCTAACTGGTATTTGTTTTGTTTGAAGTTTCGAGAATGACATCGCGTTTGTAATCTGAATCATCTCCCTACACCGGAAACGCAACAGATCAAAACACATGTAATGAACAGACCACAACGGAGTGGAGGGCCTCTATTATAACCACAGAGCAGGAAATAAATTAGTTTTATGCATCAGAGGTAGGCATCTGAATAAACACCCATTGGATTCCACAATAAAGTTTCCCATTCAGCTCCCTCCAGGATTTTGTCAAAAAATAAATGAAAGCATGAGAAAATCGGAGAGAATTAACAATACAGTACCGTATTGCATTGGAAAAGGTTCCAAAAACAATTAATTGGCCCGTACGGGGATCGAACCCGCGACCTTGGCGTTATTAGCACCACGCTCTAACCAACTGAGCTAACCGGCCAATTGCGAAAGGTTTGTTTCCTGGATAGCTGTTGAATGTAATAGGGGAAATTCAAATCGTGAAAGTGAACGCTAGATGGCGAAATCACACTACTGTACAGTACTGAAACATTGGAGAACAACCTTACTCTCGCCTATCAACACACGCCATTACTGTATGCTTACATAAACAGAGCACTCGATATTCCTATTTCAAGCTTTATTCCAGATCAAACAAATCAAGCAGTAAGTCGAATTTCACATCTGCCCGAAACGTTGGGCAAAACGAGAGAGGGGGGGGGGGAACGATGAAACACTGAAACAGAATGATTTAAGCAGTTATATTCTGTGCTGATCTGCAAGCTGCTTGCTTAGACTTATAACGATAACAGTAATTTTGGGGATATTAAAACTGCAATTAACTGAGATAGCGGACAGGGGTGTATGAATTGTACGCAGTCAATTTTCAGTGAAGGATAGCTATCCACAGTGCACCCAAAAAGGAGAAGCAGAAGAATGTATCCAACCCGATCTTTGGGAAAGGCACCAAAAATAACTTCTTGTCAGAAGTGGGATTCGAACCCACGCCTCCAGGGGAGACTGCGACCTGAACGCAGCGCCTTAGACCGCTCGGCCATCCTGACAGCTGTTAGCCACCCTTTCCTGTGTTGCAGTATTGATAATTTGTTATTCTGTAATTCTGTCCAAGTTTTAAATCAATAAAATATGTATAATAATCATTTAACCACTGGGTTAACAAATGACTGTCTCCTTCTAGTGTCTCAGATCTGAGTCATTTTAATTATAGAACTAAAGGGGCTCCAACCTGGATGGCTTTAAACGATAGTTAGGCACAGTGCTACGTTCTCTCTCGCCTGTTGGAGGAAGTAGGTCTAGTAGTTACTACGAATCACAAGTGGGGAAAAGCTTTTGGGCTTCCCATGGGCACCATGGCTCGGCCAATGTAAGGACAGGTTGCCGGACAAGGTGGGCCACTGGCCCGATGCAAGAGCTGGGTTCATCTTGTGCCCTTACGGAAAACAAAGGGAAGGATAGCGTGCAAAGAACCTGCAGCCTTGCTATGTCAAAACACACTACACTACTCCTGAAAGACGACACTGACAGAGCCCGGATAGCTCAGTCGGTAGAGCATCAGACTTTTAATCTGAGGGTCCAGGGTTCAAGTCCCTGTTCGGGCGGCTTAGTTTTTTTTATATATTCATTTTGTTTGTTTGCTTTTTTGTCTTTTACCTTTCTTAAAGAGATTGCTTTGAATAGCAAAATAATAATAATCATAAAATCAAAGCAGTGCCCTTTTCGAGAATAAAGTATGCTTTGTTCTTTCATTTCCGTATCTGGCTAAGCAGCCCCTCCTTTGCCTAACTAAGCATGTATATAAAAACACAACACATTAAAAAAATGTTGGAAGTTGGCCGTTGGGAGGAGACCTCTTTTAACGATGGATTTCATCCTAACGCCATTCAGCTCAACTTGCGCGTTGATAAGCATCTGCTTTTAAAAACCGCAATGCTTGCCTTGCAACCATTTGTGATCACAGTGAATTGCAAACGTAGCAATTAATGAATCCGAATGATTTTTAAAAGCATCCTTTCCTTTTCTTCTTGCATCACATTTCATTAGGGCTCTTTTTTTTAAAAAAAGAAGAAGCTGCGGGCTTGTTTGCAACTTTGCAGTCGAAGCAAATTAAACTGTGGGGCGGGGTGGGGGGTCCCCGTCGTCCCCCATCGAATACTATCATGAGCTTGCAGCGAATTCTTAAGCAAGCTTGCTCAGAAGTAGATCTGGCGTTCAATGAGGATACGTAAGTGTAAGGTTTTGAGCCACAAACTCTTTTTCTGCTATAGCCTATATGAGATCCCATTTGGGTGATACCCAACTCACAAAGCACCCCTCAACCGTGTCTACTGCTCAGAAGTAAGTCCTATTTAATTAAGTGGGGCTGCTTCACCCCCATTTACAGTACGTGGGAGTGAGCCCCGTTGAATACAATAGTTTTTAAAATTTATTTTAAAAATGCTTATATTGTATACCGCAATTTCATTCAAAAAGCAAACAAAGCGATTTACCGGAATTATATATACAATCCAAAACACACACACACACACACACACACACACATATTTTTCAGTACCTTTTATGAGTAATCATAGTTAAGATTGCAGTGCATAGTCAAGATTGCACTGCATGGACCCATTGATTCCAGCGGGTCTGCTCAGTATCACTGAACGATGAATATAACCCAGTGCTTTTTTTCTATTAAAAATGTTTAGGGGTACTCTCATTTTTCTACTTATATTGAAATACGGCCCCGCAATGTGGCCAAACGTAGATTTCCAAAAATTTTAGGGGTATCCCTGCGTCCCCCCAGGGGGGAAACAAGAGTTATTTAAACAAAATACTTCGGTCTCCAGACATCTAATCTGGAAGGTATTGCAGCTATTTGAGACTCGAATTGCCTGTATTAATTTAAAGGAGGTATTTGTCTTCTTCCACATTGCTACCAAATTAAAATGTGACTCTCAAAAAAAAATTAAACTTAGCAGAGGATGGTTTCGATCCATCGACCTCTGGGTTATGGGCCCAGCACGCTTCCGCTGCGCCACTCTGCTGCACGAGATTAGATGTTGCATTACATTCCTAAGTAGCCGCTGCTGCGTTTTACAAAGCACTGAAAGCCTGTCAACTGAAATGGACCATGGGTTTGAAACGCACTTTTATTCAGATCCTGAAACGATGCGGTGCATTTTAGAGCTAGCGAATTTTGCCGAGCAATTCTGGGTCTAAAACATATTGACTTCCTCACCTTTGCATACTGATGGGCATTGGGAGGAGGAAGGTTGGCTTCGCAATCAGGTGTGTTGAATTTTTCAGCTTGCAAATTCCCAAAAAGGAGAGGTGCTAAAAAGCTGAAACATGACTTGGCAATTCAAAAGATATTTTGGTTTGTATTAATATAATTTAGGTTTCTTTTTCTTGTTAAGTGAAATGTGTGTGAAATTGCATAGAAATATTTAAAAATGATTGCCCGAAATATGCAGTTATATTATAATTAATATATTTTATTTATTTATTTATTTATTTAGCATTACCTGACATTTTCAGAAGTTAAAATTAAAATTCTTTGGTTCTCCAAAAGCAGTTTATATGCTTCCTCATCATTCACCAAACTAAATGCTGCGCAATAGCAGATTTGAGTTCTTCACAAGCAAAAACGTAAGACCCCCTTCACTGACAAAGCTTGTGAAAATTACATTAAACCCCCTAAAATGGCATGACCTAGGCTCACAGTCCATTGGCTCAACTCTTGAATGCAGCCGCCTGTCACTGCCAGTGCTGGTTTTCTGTATTCATACAAGGCAACAGCATAGTGGCAAACTTAAGTGTTGGGTCCCTTCATGAGAGTTGCAGCCACAGCTGTTCTAAGATCATACAATAACCTTATAATTGTTGTTGTTGTTGTTTAGTCGTTTAGTTGTGTCCGACTCTTCGTGACCCCATGGACCATAGCACGTCCTTCATGGATCAATTGATCCCTTCATGGATCAATGCCTTGTCGTGGCGAAGGGGCTTGAATAACTCAGAGAAACTATGAGCTATGCCATGCAGGGCCACCCAAGATGGACAGGTCATAGTGGAGAGTTTTGACTATATGTGATCCACCTGGAGAAGGAACTGGCAAGCCACTCCAGTATCCCTGCCAAGAAAACTCCATGGACAAAGACAACAGGCAATCTTATAATTATACATTAATAAAAAAAAGTCTTGCCCTTCAGCTTGATGTACTATTTTCTGTGCGCATACATGATTTGGAGTGCTCCAATATCTTATTTTGGAGTGACTTTTAAGTTGTTTTCAGTAAATCTCCATTATACGTAACAGATTATTATTATTATTTATTTATACCCCGCCCATCTGGCTGGGTTTTCCCCGCCACTCTGGGCAGCTTCCAACAAATACCAAAATACATTAAAATATCACAGATTAAAAACTTCCCTAAACAATGTTGCCTTTAGGTGTTTTCTAAATGTCAGGTAGTAGTTTATCTCCTTGACCTCCGATGGAAACCTGTTCCACAGGGCGGGCGCCACTACCTAGAAGGCCCTCTCTGCCTGGTTCCCTGTAGCTTTGCTTCTCGCAGTGAGGGAACCACCAGAAGGCCCTCGGTGCTGGATCTCAGTGTCCGGGCTAAACGATGGGGGTGGAGACGCTCTTCAGGTATACAGGACCGAGGCAGTTTAGGGCTTTAAAGGTCAGCACCAACACTTTGAATTGTGCTCGGAAACATACTGGGAGCCAATGTAGATCTTTCAAGACCGGTGTTATGTGGTCTCGGCGGCTGCTCCCAGTCACCAGTCTAGCTGCCACATTCTGGATTAATTGCAGTTTCCGGGTCACCTTCAAAGGTAGCCCCACGTAGAGCGCATTGCAGTAGTCCAAGCGGGAGATAACTAGAGCATGCACCACTCTGGTGAGACAGATCTTGAAGTACCTTCTTCTGAAACTGAAGCACCTTGTATTTTCAGTGTTCCCAAATGCTTAGGTTTGGAGCATATAGTGGCTAAAAAGATCCCTTTTCATGCTGACTGGTGGGATGCTAGAGTCAGGAATACAATGAAATATGCATAGTATTCCCCACATGAAGTGTACATTGGGGTCATCAACATGGTGGTGCCCGAATTTTCCAAGCATGAATCCCTATGTAGCAATAATAATAATAATCCACAAACAAAGGAGGTATCAGCAGGCTCAAGTGAAACCCCAGGTATGTAGATGTACATTGTACAAAACAATTTTAGAAAGAAAAACTGAGGGGACCATAAAACACCGATGAGGACTGGACATGCTCAGTAGCTTTGGAAAGTTGACCAACTGCTGCAGGTCAAGGGAAGGGAGGTACCTGAACAAGGGCTTTCCGCACTGCAACATTTTCTTGCAGGTCCCACTCAAGAACCTGCAAACTGCACATAGGGCCATTTATAAGCAGATAGTCATCATTTCTCACAATGCACACACACACACAAAATAAAAATTCTCACAAGTGCCAAAAATCTGTAGAGGGTCACTGCTCAGTTTCAGGTACAGTGGTACCTCAGGTTACAAACGCTTCAGGTTACAGACTCCGCTAACCCAGAAATAGTACCTCGGGTTAAGAACTTTGCTCCTGCGGCGCGGCGGCAGCAGGAGTCCCCATTAGCTAAAGTGGTGCTTCAGGTTAAGAATGGTTTCAGGTTAAGAACGGACCTCCGGAACGAATTAAGTTCTTAACCGGACGTACCACTGTACTCCAAATTCCCAGTTACCACAGACACATGACTGTTCTTTAAATAATGTATTTCAAAAGGAAAAAAAAAGAGAACAGTAAAGAGTAAAAATATGTAAGTAAAACTCCCCCCACACACACACACATTCCAAAGCTCCACAGACACTAGACTTCTCTTAAAATAAGACATATAAAAAGTTAAAAAGGAAGCATAAGAAGAAATATCTTCCTCAAGGACTGTCTTTCCGTGATTCCCCGGGAACCGAAATATGTGCCAAGCTGCGGCACTGGTCTTCTAGAATGCCGCGGAACACCTCGAAGCGGTGGTTCAGGTCCTTGCGGCTGTGGATGTGGTATTTGGTCCCCAGGGCACCGTGAGCGGACGGCACACCGTAGAAAACCCGTCCGATGCGCGAGTGCACCAGAGCCATGGCGCACATCACGCACGGCTCCCGTGTCAAGTACATATCGTAGCCGGTGCAGATGTAGGGGAGCCCATCGCCCAACGAGGAGGAATGGCCTGAGTCGCCGTCTGGCTGAAGGAAGGTGCAGGCAGGGTAATCCTCATAACTGTACGCCCCGCCTCCCTGGCCGCAGGCCACCAGGTCGATGCAGACCATAGCGGCATGTAGCAACGGGTTGAAGCCTTCCCTGCAGTCATGCGCCACCGCCAGAACTCTCCCAGAAGCTTGGTCAACCACCACAGCCCCCACCGGGTCCATGCCGAGCCGAACACCTCCTCGCGCCGCTCGGATAGCCAGCTCCATATGGCTTTGCATGGCGGCCTTTTCTGAGGGAGTGAAGAGGCAGCCGCTGAGAGCCCGGCTGATGCGCTTGTCCTCGTGGAAGGAGACAGGCCAGTGCGAGGAGGCTTCCTCATACTGGGGGCGGGTCAAGGGTGGGAAGGCTGGCACCTGGGTCAAAAAAGGCTTCCCTAAGCCACGCAGGTCGACCTGGCCATCGGGGAAAAGTGCAGCAAGGGACTGTGAGCCATCCTGCTCTGGTTTGGGGCTGGCCAGGCGTAGGATCATCTCCAGTGGGTGAGGGCTCTCTGCGGAGATACAGGCACGGACCCGTTTCAAGTGCGGGTGGTCCCCCAGTGGGTAGGCGGCAGAGACCTCCCTCACCAGGCGGCATGCCTCCTTCTTGTCCAGGACGGGTGCGGCAAAGGCGGGGATTAGCACCACACCCTGGGATTCCCTCTCGGAAAGAACGGGAAGCACGTCCCATGTGGAGGCCCCATTCAGCTCCACCGTTTTCCGGCGCTTGCAGCCTGGCTCCATTAGGATGGGCGCATCCCTGGCACGCTCTCTGGATGGTGGGGTGAAGGAAAAGGAGAGCCGGTTATCAAAAATGCAAGACAGAACAAATCTACACCACCTGCGCATTTGCTACAGTCTTTCTCCCTCTCTGCAGTAAGAGGCTGCATGCCATTGTCATTATTATGTATCAGTTCTTAAGGGCTCTAGGTTGGAAGCCTGAGGTGACTATGCCTGCAGGCTCACAATCAAATACTGTAACTGGATTACTGAAAATGAGTATGAAGCTATTGTTCTTGAAAGATAAACATTGGGAAATATCAATACATCGCTAGAGCTCATCAAGTTACCAAACGCTGACACAGGCTCTTTTAGTCAAACTTGTTAAAATAACTATAAGCAGAACAAGTTCTGCCCATTTCAACACACAGGCAAACACACACGCAGCATAGCTGCCAAGTTATCCCTTTTTTTAAGGGATTTTCCCTTATGCTGAATAGGCTTCCTCGCGAGAAATGGGAACTAGCAAGTATTATTATTATTAAGACGATGACGATCAGTAATCATTAGAATTTTCATTATCATCATGATCCCACCCTGCAAAAGTATCCCCTTATTATCGTATCCACACGTGCATCGGTATCTCACCCCCGACTTGGCTCTGCAAAGACCACGAAGCGCATCCGCCCACGTGGTGCGCCGGGACTTCATCTGGCGCTGATTGGCTATCTAAGTTTCACGGCATCCACGATGTGGAAGCTGATTGGCCAGCAGCCCCTTTTCCCCCTTTCCCCCGTCCTTCTTCCCTTTCCTTGACGTGATTGGAGGAGTGGTGAGGCCGAGTCGTCCGGTTGACGTAGCCTAGAAGAAAAGATAAGAGGCTAGAGCGGCCGGAAATGGTTTTCGCCGACGAGGAAGCGGAAGTGAGTTGGGTCCGGAGTTGGGACATGGAGTCCGGGCAGCAGCCGGTGTGGCGCGGCCTGGGGCTGCTTGGCAGAGGCGGGGACAACCCCGGGCTGGGCCCTGGGGGCTGCGAGAGGCGGCTGCTGTGGGTCGCGTCCTTGCTGTGCGTTTTGCTGGATCTGCAGTTGCCAGGTAACCATGGTAACCGGGAGGCGCGGGGGTCATTTCCTCTTCGCCCTCAGCGACAGGGCTTCTGCTGGCCCCGCCCCCTGCGCAGGCGGTCGCCCCGCCCCTTTCTCTCTCCACTCCTCCTGTGTTGCCGGCTCCTCCGCGTCAGGGTTCGCTCTGACGCCCCCAACCCACCTTCTAAGCACCGGGCCCCGCCCTCTCACGTTGACGCGCATTGTAGCCCCGCCCATATGTTTATAGCCCCGCCCCCTTTTCATTGCAACTCTCTCTTAGCTATTCCTCACTTAGCATGTTTCTAGTCCTTAGTGTTCTCCTCCACTCTTCCGCAACTCACGCCTTGCACTTCTGATCTTTTGCATCCAGTGGAAGGTGACTGCCGGCTACCAGTCAATAGATCGCTCCAGATGTTTCCATGGGTCTGGGGAGATTGTGTTGAATGATTTTTGCATCTCATATGGGAGACAAAGATAAATGACAGGAGGCAGCTGTTTTTGAACACAATGGATTTAGCTTTTTTAATGGTTTCATTGTCTGTTGAGTTTATAAAAACAGCAAACCAGGTCTAGAGCTACTTGCCCTTCAAACTTACTTCTGCAGTACTGTACACACCTTCTGGGTTTGCAGAAAGCTATGCAATGTGAACAAAACTGAGATTGGCAGGATACCTGGTTCTGGAACCAGTAACTGAATGGACTTTCCAGAAGTGATCTTTCACATCTCATTATACTTGATTCTCTCCCCGCCCCCTGGAAATGCTAAGGAGTTTTTAACAGAGTCACTTCAATAGCAGAGAGTCCAAAGAGAAAAGAAACTAATAATGTCTTAATGTGTGGCCTGAACAAAAGCAGTACATAAATATGAGGAGAAGTAAACAGGTTTTTGTGTTTCGTAATTAAGGCCTTGTTCACAGCAGGAAGATGTACAACTGCACATATAGGGGGAAACTCTCAAAACTAATCCACCATTCTCTTGGTTGGTTAGCTAACTGTAAATAGAATTAACCCATAGGTTGCTAACTTAATTATCCCTGCTGTTGTACTTCCAACAGGCTTGACCAGGCATCCCCAAACTGTGGCCCTCCAGATGTTTTGGCCTACAACTCCCATGATCCCTAGCTAACAGGACCAGTGGTCGGTGAAGATGGGAAATGTAGTCCAAAACATTTGGAGGGCCGAAGTTTGGGGATGCCTGGGCTTGACCCTAAGATCATCTTATGCAGAGCAGGTGTACTGCCATTTTGCTTGAGCCCCCCTTTCCTTAAAACATGCATATGTCCTCTACTCACACCTCTCTCCTGCTCTGATACAATGGCTATTGGTCTCACAAACCATTTCATACCTTGCAGGTTTGCTGGCTGCCGGGCAAGCTGAGATAGAAAACCACCTGGAAATGGGGCGGAAGCTATTGGCCGCTGGGCAGCTGGCTGAGGCACTATCACACTACCACTCTGCAGTGGGTGAGTAATATAGCCTGTTTTGACTGTCATCCCTGGGGCATCTAACTGACAGGTGTCTTACAGGCTTATGCTGCGCTCTCAATGTCGGTGTGTCACTTGGCCTCTGAGCTTTCTCAAGGTATAAGTTAGAGGGCCCTTGGAAGGTAATGGTTCCACTACCTGATCTGTTGTTTTTTGTATAATTTTAAATCATAAATATAGCTGCAGCTGGTTCAGAGAAATGCATGTGAAAGAGCTAAACCACAGCAAACCCAGCCTGTCCCTATAATTATTAGTTTATGTTGCTACTCATGGGGGGGACAGGGTGCAGATGCAGAACTGTATGCATTTCACATGGCATACGTTCTGTTAAGCATACTGACATTTATTTCTGTTTGGTTTTTTTCCTCCCTCAATTCTCCTAGAAAGTGATCCCAAAAACTACCTTACCTACTACAAACGGGCAACTATCTACTTAGCCATGGGCAAGTTCAAATCGGCGCTCCCTGACCTCTCAAAGGCTATTGAACTCAAGCCGGATTTCATGGCTGTAAGTCGTGTGTGTGTGTGTGTTCTTGCCCTCCTCCCCAAGACCTTCTTAATGGGAAAGGGTGCAGGGAGAAGGGCTTGTTTCCAGCTCAGAAAACCAGTTTGAATGATTCAGATCATTCCCCTGCTTCCTCTTACAGTGCCTCTTGCATGGATGGAGAATGATTCTGAATAGCATGGGCATGCTGGCAGATGCCGTTGATACGGGTTATAGCTAATCCGCGGCCATTATTTGTTTTATTTTTAAAGATGTTCTATCCTGTCTTCTGATCAGCTGATTTCAGGGATAGCTTGCAACACATTAGATCAGGCATCCCCAAACTTCGGCCCTCCAGATGTTTTGGGCTACAATTCCCATCATCCCTGACCACTGGTCATGGGAGTTGTAGGCCAAAACATCTGGAGGGCCACAGTTTGGGGGTGCCTGCATTAGATCCATACAGTTTTGCTATTTTAAATTGCCTAGCAGCTCTTGTGTGTCTTCCCCTCAGTACTGCTGTCCCAAGGCAAGTGGCACAGAGCAAGTTCCCTTTTTTTGGAGGTGTGGGGTGGCGAGATGCAGGGAGATAGTAAGGTCCCTGCAGCTGCTCACCTTGTACTGATGTCTGTGGCCAGGTTGGTCTTCCCTTTGCCGTGGTGTCAGGATGCATGAGCAGCTTCGTGCGGTGGGTATATTTGTAAAGTTTCCCGTTTTCCTTTAATATTCGGGGCCCTGCAGATTCGTACTCTGTCCTTCCTTGCGTGTGTTTGCAAATGTGCACAAGTGCAAACAGTTTACCTCATTGCAGTTTGTGCAACCCAACGGAGAAGCTTTCTGTTTCCAAGCAGGAAATGATTGCTGTCACCCAAACCTACTTCCCTGTCACACTTGTCTTAAAGGATCTGGGTTTTTTTCTGTCCCACAGGCCCGACTACAGCGAGGCAACATCCTCCTGAAACAAGGCAGCACGCAGGAGGCCAAGCAGGACTTTGAAGCTGTGGTGAGCAACTTGCCCACATCTGCATCACAGGCGCAGGAGTCTCAGCTAGCGATGCACATCCATTTTCATGTCTGGCAATGGACCACTGGTGAAATATATTCTCTCGCCTCCTTAGAATTCCATTTCCGGGCCATCAGAAAGGCTGTGTAGCTCAACACTGTCTGCGAACACACTATCCATTAAAATCTTCCCACAAAGAATCCTGGGAATTGTAGTCTAGTTTAGTTCGGGGGGGGGGGTAAACTACAGTTCTCAGGAGTCTTTGGGCTTGTACGTTCTACCCAGTTAGGAAGTTGCAGCAGCACACATTGGATTCAAACCTTGCAGTTATACAAAATATTGCTTTTACTGTGGAATGCAAATAATACCACGTATGATTCTTTGGGGAAGCTCACTTTGTAACAAGCAGAAATGGTCCAGGAATGGTGGGATATCTGCCCAGCTGAGCACCTTAGGAAATTACCTTTCTCATAATTTCAAATCCCCAAATACATAGCAACACCATTGCTCTTTCTGTATTGACCCCCATCTTTTCTCACTGTGTCAACTACGTGGACATTTTGGGACCTGCTCAGAGATTTGGATCAACTCCTTAAAATAACTCCGTGACCTAATACATGTGTTCTGCTTTATTTTATTGAAAAAAATGATCTCATCAGCTCCAAAGCAATCCGGACAACACAGAGGCCCAAAGGCAGCTTGCACATGTCTCTGAGCTAGAATTTTCCATGCAAGAAGCCCGTACTGCCTTCCAGAGGAAGAACTACCTGGGAGCAATCAGTATTTTGGATCAAGCAATTGAGGTATGTTGTCTTCAACTCCTCCTGGCTTTATATTCTTATTTAAGCAGCACCATGGGTCAGGTTAACGGGCCTCAGGAACTTGCCTTCCTGTCCTTATAATGAGGTAGTTGGTATGAGAGTGCTATGAAGTCTAAAAAAGTCATTCAGCTGTGTTGAAGTACAGTCACACAGCAAGCACCTCTTGGGCCAACATGTGGGGGTGTTTAACTTGTCCATTGCTTGGAACGGCTGGGGAGAAGTGGTGTCTCTGTGAGCGAGAGGACGAACCCTCTTTTTAACCTGCATTGTTAGAACATTGAGACCAGAACCTGGAAGGGTTCCAATCCCTATTCAGCTGTGAAGCGCATTGTGTGACCTTGGGCCAGGCACTCTCTCTCAGCCTCACACACCTCATAAGGTTGTTGTGACGATGAAGTGGAGGAGAAGAAAACCATGTACACCACCTTGGAGGAAAAATGGAAGTGGAATGAATAGCATGGTCCTTGTCTCCTTCTGTCTCTTCCAAAGGGAGAGGCTGGCGCTGTGGTCTAAACCACTGAGCCTCATGGGCTTGCTGATTGGAAGGTCAGCAGTTTGATGGGGGTAAGCTCCCGTTGCTCTGTCCCAGCTACTGCCAACCTAGCAGTTCCAAAGCACACCAGTGCAAGTAGATAAATAGGTACCGCTGCAGTGGGAAGGTAAACTGCATTTCTGTGTGCTCTGGCTCCGGTCACAGTGTACTTTGCACCAGAAGTGGTTTAGTCATGCTGGCCACATGACCCGAAAAGCTGTCTGTGGGCAAACGGCAGCTCTCTTGGCCTGAAAGCGAGATGAGCACCACAACCCCATAGCCGCCTTTGACTGGACTTAACTGTCCAGAGGTCCTTTACCTTTTTCCTCTGTCTCATCCCTCATCTCCACCCACCCCGGTCACTTGAAGCTGGGAAAGAGCAGTGAAAATCTAACGGGCTTGGCACACTATCTAGTCATGGGGAGGGGATTAATAAATAAATAAGATAGATAGATAGATAGATAGATAGATAGATAGATAGATAGATAGATGCACACACATATACATACACACACACACACACAAAAACTCTGAATAAATGTAGCAGAAATAAGTTTTGGGGTTGGAAGGGCCATAGCTGAGCATTAGAGCATCTCCATGCATTGAGGCCTGGCATCTCTAGGTAGGGTGGAGAGACTCCCTGACTGAAACCCTTGAGAGCCAGGGTGGACAAGTCAGGGTGGACTATCCTGAGCTAGATAGACCAGCTACCCAACTCTGTGTAAGGCAACTTCCTTGGCTACCAACCAAGGCTCCAAAGTGAAAACAGCAGGAGGCTTTGAGGATATTAACTTCCTCTCCTCTGTGCCCCAGATCTCCCCCTGGGACCCAGAAGCAAAAGAGCTGCGTGCTGAGTGCTACCTGTACATCGGCGACTACAACAAGGCCATCATGGACCTGAAACCCACCACCAAGCTGCGTAACGATAACAGGGCGGCCTTCCTGAAGCTCAGCAAACTCTATTACAACTTGGGGGAACACGAGGAGTCCTTAAAGTGAGTGGTGCGTGCATGCATATGTTGTACGGTGTGTTACAGACACGTGCAGGGGGTGCCATCCTATATTTCCTATCCCAGGCACTGTGTCTTGATTTAATAATAAAGCAGCTGGGGAGCAGCATTCCACAGGCAGGGAGTTTAAGCACCCTCCTGGCCTTTCCAGTGTCTTGGGTTCCTCCTGTTGCATCTGGACGCGGTCTCTTTTCCTCCACAGCCAGGTGCGGGAGTGCTTGAAGCTGGATCAGGATGACAAGGAGTGCTTCTCCCACTACAAGCAAGTGAAGAAGCTCGCCAAGCAGCTGGAATCGGCCGAGGAGCACATCAGATCTCAAAGGTAAGCCAAGTGCCTCCCTCCGCCCACCCACCTTCCTGGGTTACTTGTTTGCATGGGTGGGTGGCTAGAAGTCAGCAGTGCACATCAAGTGCCTTCTGTGCACATCGTTATGCTCTAAGCATGTGCAAAGTGTGTGCAGAGGAATACTCTGTTCTGTAGCATTTTATGAGCTTGCGGGTTGAACCAATATGCATATATTTGTTCAACATGTATCATCACTTCTGTTTCTGCTGTTCCCAGAGAGGGGAGAACACCTGTGCAAAATGCTGTTAAGTACATAAACAGTTTCTGAGACTTCAACAGGCAGCTATATTTGCAGTACATTATGTCTAGAAAATGTAAACTGATATTCTTGAGATAAGAAAATAAGAACCAAGTTTCTGGTTCAGACCAAGGATTCATCTAGTCAGGCACACAAAACGTGTTTCTGGGAAGTTCACTCCCAAGCCATGGCTATCCATGAATTTGTCTGCTCCCTTTTTTTTTTAGTCACATGAAGCTGCCTTTTATCCTGAGTCAGACCACTAGCCCAGAACTGGTTCTCTGAGGTCAGGTCAGAGGGTCTTTTCCCAGCTGCGAAGCCCATGGTTGTTTTAACTGGAGATAGACAGGACTGAAAATGGTGCTTTGCCGGCTGAGAACACCTGTCTGTCTAACAAGGCAGATTCATGTGACTTTAAAATGGGAACTATCAGACAACTTTGTGGCAAACGGGTCTTAGCAGCTACCTATGGAGCCAGCTAAGCTGGTCACCACCTTCATGTCTTGTAGTAGTGAGTTTTGTAAGATAATCATGTGTTGCAAAGTGCTCCTACACCTATTGTCCATCTTGTTTGTTTCATTGGACATCCCTGGGCGCCAGTGCTGTGAGAAAAGAAAGCTCTCCTGCCTGCCATGCTATTTATAATTTAATAGATTGTCTGTCGTGTGGTTTTGTTTGTGAAAACACAATGTTGCTGCACTCCGGGGCCCAATAGCATTCTCTGCACTTGAGTAGAGTGATAGCAGAATAATCACAGCCTTTCTGTTACACAGATGGACCACGAAATCAGACTGACCACGTTCAGTTCTTTGGCTGCTCATTATCCCTTTGTCGATGAGAGCATTGTGCAGCCTCGAGGTTCGCATGCTCCTTTCCTTTCCATATACGGTTGTCTTCTCTGTCGTTGCCCGGGGACAGGTATGAAGATGCCATTGAGAAGTATAAAGCAGCCATGAAAACTGAGCCCAACGTGGAGATCTATACCAGTAAGGCAAAAGCACGCATCTGCCACTGTTTATCCAAGGTAAGGCAGTGTGGTCCAGCCTGTTTGAGGAGATGAATAGGAGCTAAAACAAACTTGGCTTTGTTTTGTTTTTTAATTAAAGGAGTAAACAATCAAATACAACTACAAGAGAATTTGACATAATGAAAATTATTACACTGGTATTGCAATTTTGTCCATTTTAGAATGAACTCTGACAGCCTTAGAAGTAAGAGAGATGTCAATTTTGAAATCTAGGGATCTGCATTTGGTTTCCTGCTCTGCCGCTGGTATCCTGTCTGTGCCTGGTCATGTTCTCAGCCTTTTCATGCTTCTTCCTTCCTGTAGAAATGAAACTTGTTGGCCTACAATTAGAGTAGCCAACAGGGTGACCTCCAGTTGGTGTTGGACTCCCCAACAGCCATCAGTCGCCCAGCCAGCATGGCCAATGGGTAGGGTTGACCGGAATCATCCATCAAACATCTAGAGGACACTGGCCTGTATCTCAGGAAAGATTTGAACCACCATCTCTCTACTCTTTAACAGTGCTCCACTGGATCAGAATAGATAATGGGGCAGATATGGTGGGGAGACATGACTGCTGGGAAACCAGTAGCAAAAAAATTCCCTTCACCTTTTTATGTGCCACAGAGCAAACAGCCTCATGAAGCTATAGACATCTGCACAGAAGCCCACCAACTTGACCCCAGGAACATCTTCATCTTGCGTGACAGAGCTGAAGCCTATATCCTGAATGAGGAGTTTGAAAAAGGTAAAAGAGTTGGTGATACAGGAGGACCATGTCAGGACTGCGGCTCAGTGGTAGAGCATCTGCTTTGCCTGCAGAATCCTAGAGTTGGAAGGTACCCTGAGGATCATCTGGGTTTTCCCATACTTGGGTCTCCAGCAGTTTTGGGACTGCAGTTCCCATCATCCCTGACCACTGGTCCTCCTAGCTAGGGATGATGGGAGTTGTAGTCCAAAAACAGAAGGAGACCCAAGTGAAGAAGCCTTGATCTAGTCCATCCTCCCCCCTGCTCACTGAACCAAGCATGGGGTCATTGCTTGAAAATTTTCAGAATTTTCATTTTATTTTGTTACAGTAATAAAGGATTAGGCATGTGTCTGTTTTTTTAAAAAGGAATATTTTATTTTCTGTGGATTTCATGCACTTCTGCCAGATTCCAGGTGCGCAGACCTGCCAGATAATGATGTTAAGAGACAAAAGTTGAAAAAAAGTGGCTGCAAAAAAGTCACTTTCCCCCCTGAATTAAAGCCTACTCTTGCCTTGTAGCCGTTGAAGACTATCAAGAGGCCAAAGAGTTTGATGGTGAAAACGAGGAATTAAAAGAAGGGTTGGAGAGGGCGCAGAAACTACTGAAGCAATCGAAGAAACGGGACTATTACAAAATCCTTGGGATCCGGAGGTATGGCATACACTTTCCATAACTCTTTCCTGGCCCAGAATTGGACCTGGAAACAAATTGAGAGACAATACAGCTGATACAGCATCAGTTTAATAGAATTAAGAAACTGAGCTCACGTCCTCATTTGTTTTGAACCCATTGATGCTTGTGGACACTTTTCAAGGGCAGCCCCATGTAGTATGCATTGCAGTAAAAAGGTAAAGGGACCCCAGACCATTAGGTCCAGTCGTGACCGACTCTGGGGTTGTGCGCTCATCTCGCATTATTGGCCGAGGGAGCCGGCATATAGCTTCCAGGTCATGTGGCCAGCATGACAAAGCCGCTTCTGGCAAACCAGAGCAGCACATGGAAACGCCGTTTACCTTCCCGCTGTAGCGGTTCGTATTTATCTACTTGCATTTTGACGTGCTTTCGAACTGCTAGGTTGGCAGGAGCTGGGACCAAGCAACGGGAGCTCACCCCGTCACAGGGATTCGAACCGCTGACCTTCTGATCAGCAAGCCCTAGGCTCAGTGGTTTAACCACAGCGCCACAGCGCTACTGCATTGCAGTAGTCTAACCCAAACATAACCTCTCTTTGTGTGTAATTGTGGTAAGTTTAGCCTTCACCAGAGAAGGCTGCAATTGAGACACACCAGGCCAAGCCAGGCAGAAGTGTTTCTGACCACAGCCACCACCTGTCTGTTGTGGAACTCAATGGGACTTGACTTTGACTGAATCAGACCTTAAGTCATAGCTTTGCCAGAGCATAGTTTTAAACTTTTCAACTCTTGCCCTCCCCACCCACCCGGCACTCGCAAAAGGATATAAATATTGGAACGACTTCAATAGTTTTAAAGACAAAGTCAGCCTGGGCAGGTTCCGGGTAAATATTTGATGCGGCAAAGTAGATGTACTGGTTGGTTTGCAAAGTGTATTTATGAGGTGGCAGTGGGGGAAAACAACTCTCTTGTGGCTCTAATTAGGTCGCTGCAGGGATATGCAAGCCATTGGGTTTGCATAGGAATCTCTGGTAGACATGAAAGATTTCTATATACCTCCAGAGCTTGGATACCCTGAATGCTGAGCTCAGTTGGCCAAACATAGCGAGGTCTTTTTACCCACCTACTTTGCTTCTCCTATTCTTCTGAAACCCATGGCACTGGAACCCCTGTCTGAGCTGTGCAGTCTGTGGAAACTTTCATGCTTAAATTTGTTGCCATTCGCATCACTGAAGAAAATGCAGGAAAAAACTTAGTTTCTGTTTACCCCCCTGTCCCCCACTCTAGGAATGCAAATAAGCAGGAAATCATCAAAGCCTATCGGAAGCTAGCTCAGCAATGGCACCCTGACAATTTCCAGTCCGAAGATGAGAAAAAAGAGGCTGAGAAGAAATTCATTGACATTGCAGCTGCTAAAGAGGTCCTGACAGATCCAGGTAAGGCTTGCCTGATTAAATTCAGGTTTGCGTGTGCTTCACTGTAAGCGATAAATTGATTAACCCAGGCACCCCCAAACTTCGGCCCTCCAGATGTTTTCGACTACAGTTCCCATCATCCCTGACCACTGGTCCTGTTAGCTAGGGATCATGGGAGTTGTAGGCCAAAACATCTGGAGGGCCGCAGTTTGGGGATGCCTGCCTTAACCACTAGAATTTTGGGAGTATGCAATGGGTTACAACTGTACCAGTAGAATGGTGATTGCATCTAATTTCCCTGTACTTGCTAGCATTTAAACTCCCAAATTTCCTCCAAGGTGCTCAAGGTGCTGTGCAAGGTACTTCTTCCCCTTTAACCTTGCAACAGTCCTGTGTGGGCAGATCAAGCTGCGAGTTGGTGATAGTCCCATCATCACCTTTGTAACCTTGGTGAATGGGTGTGATTTGAATTTGTGACTCTCTCCTAGTCTAACCTCTGCATCTCACTGATTCACGCAGACAGGGAGGGTTTGGGGGGTGTTTTTTGTCTACACCATCTAACACACAATAAGTATTTAAATGGGTCTAGAAACACCCATGTATAAAGGGGATGAGATCTTTCAGATTTGAAGCTAACAAGGAGTGCTTGAGAGATTTGAAGACCAGAGCTGGCTCCCTCCTTTTCTCCCACCCACGTGTGTGCACCCAGATAGGCCTTGCACCTCTTTTGATCCAGGGGCCATCTCTTTGACCTCTTTCCCACCCTACGTTTTTGTTCTCTGTTTTCTGCCCCCTTCCAGAAATGCGGCAGAAGTTTGACTCCGGCGAGGACCCCCTGGACCCAGAGAACCAGCAGGGAGGGGCAGGGCACCAGCACCAGTGGCCCTTCGAATTCAACCCTTTTGGTTCTGGGAACTTCCACTTCAAATTCCACTTCAATTAACTTGGAACTGAGCCTGGAACAGGAAGGCAAAAAAACAAAAAAAGACCCTGTGGCTAGCAAGCAGGTGCATGGACCTCTGGGCTATGCTTTGTCCATGCAGACACTGCAAAAGTTACCAGCCCCCATCAGAAAACAACCGCTATGCAATGGGGGTGGGTGGAGGTGGCCTCCCTGCTGCATCCAGACACCCCCAGCCCAGATGTCCGGATGCTCTTTCCAACAAGAGCTGAGGCCTGAAGAAAGATGGTGTCGTCTTGCCTCTGGTTGTGGTTCCCAAGCAACGGGGGGCTTCAAGGTGAGATGTAACCATGCATGCAGGGCCTTGCATACCTTTCTGGAAATCCTGCCTTTCATGGGAGTACTTGCAACTCTGAGTTTTTGTATGCAGCCTGACTTAGTTGGGCGATACCTCTCGTGTCTGCCGAGATTCTTTTTTTTAAGCTGGTGGTAAGGAAACTAATTCCTCGTTCCCTGCCCCCACTCCCATCTATCCTTAAAAAAAATCCTCCACTGCCATATAACTACCAACCCAGCAGCTGAAGAGGAGGCAAAGATTCCTCTCATTTAAATTGTAAAAGAAAAGAAAAGTGGTGGGCAGGAGAGTATACCGTCCTGTTCACCTGTTGGCATGCATTTGAGCTTGCCTACCCGAGAAAACATTTGAGTAATGTGAAGTATGGGGTGATCTCTGCTGATGGGAGAAAGCACCGCTGAGTCCTGCAATGCACTTCCTCCATTGCAACACCCCTAATTTCGTTGATGCAGCTATTCATCTTGAAAAGGCAGTGAGAGACACCTCTTTATCAACACCCGCCAGGGTTTAGGGTGGTTTGGGCCACCCTATGAAGTGGCAAGATTCATCTCTTCTTTTGGTGGGGTGGATTCCGGTATTGCACATTTGACTTCTCCCTTCCCCCAAATGCAAAGGGAATAATGGTCAAGAACCCAGCCTGGATTTGGGGGAGAGGAGCTTAGGTCATGCACCTTGCCCTAAAGTTAAACCCTGTGAAATCCCCCTCCTTCCTTGCCACCGTTTTGACTGTTACAGTGTGTGAATTGCGAGTCTGATATTCTACTACCCAAGTGAGGGGTTCTTGCCTCCCTCAATTTACTCCAGTTAGGCGAATTTTTAACTTTTCCTCCTCCTGCTCCAGGGCAAAAGGGGGAGGCACTGCTGTCCCCTTTTCCCACCCATCCACCCCAAGACAGCACAGTACTTCTATAAAGCCTGAACCTGCTCTAGCCGTTGCCCAGGGGCCAAGGGAAGGAACGTTAAGGAGGGGGTGTTAAACCGCCACCTATTACCAAAAGTGTCGAGATTAAACGTTTGTATTGCAAAGCTCTCGCTTGTCTTCCCTTTGCCTTTCTGTCTTGCTGCTTCAAGAAACGAGGGTTGGCCACGTCTGGAGGATCTGTCTCATCACAGCCCCACAAATTCTACTTGGAAGCAGAAAAAGGGTGCAAAAAGAGCCCTGGTTTATCAGATCAAAGGCCCGTCTAATCCCGTCATCCTCTTTTCACTGTGGCCAAGCAGCTGCCTGTAGGAAGCCTGCAAGCATGACTTCATTATTCCCTAAATGTCTCATCAAGCCATTCCCAATAATAATAATAATAATTTATTATTTATACCCCACCCATCTGGCTGGGTTTCCCCAGCCACTCTGGGCGGCTTCCAACAGAACATTAAAATA
Organism: Zootoca vivipara; assembly: GCF_963506605.1. Classification (NCBI taxonomy): domain Eukaryota; kingdom Metazoa; phylum Chordata; class Lepidosauria; order Squamata; family Lacertidae; genus Zootoca; species Zootoca vivipara. The sequence goes on from NC_083288.1 coordinate 44,031,671, forward strand.
CAATAATTTATTAAACATTAAAAGCTTCCCTAAACAGGGCTGCCTTCAGATGTATTCTAAAAGTCTGGTAGTTGTTTTTCTCTTTGACATCTGGGTGGGAGGGCGTTCCACAGGGCATGTGCCACTATGAAGAAGGCCCTCTGCCTGGTTCCCTGTAACTTGGCTTCTCGCAGCGAGGGAACCGCCAGAAGACCCTTGGCGCTGGACCTTAATGTCCAGGAGAACGATGGGGCGGGGCGGATATTTTAAGTCCTACGAAAGCAAGGCTTTCTGCAATGAAGACCTTTATCTGGCATTATTGAGCTGACCTGGCCTATTAAGGGAGGAATCCTTTGTGACACCCACACACCCCTCCCAAAAACGATTTACTAATGCCTTCTGCACAGGTTTGCAAGGAGAGAGGTGAGTTGCAGGTACAAGCCTATACAGTTCCCTAGAACTTGGTGGGGCATGCATGGCAGGATGCGGACTTGTGGCCCTCTAGGTGTCAGACAAGTCTCATCAGCCTCATCCAGCATCACCCGTGGTGAGGGATGATGGGATTTGTAGTCCAACATATGGACTACACAGGTTCTTCACCTTTGCCTTCAGTGTGTTCCATGTTAGGGAGAGCAAGGTAGTTTAACCATGCCTTTCTCTGGTCTCATGTATCAGCGAACCCAGAACAACTTGCAAGGCTGTTCTTCAGTATGTTATGCCTTGGGAGCAAACATAAGTGGATTCGGTACACTGCTGAAAGGACTTCTTTCCCTGCTACTGGCAGCAGGATCCGGAGCCCCCAGGCGGTGTCAGGACTAGGGCACAGGAGTATTTTGCAAGAGGAGAAATGGAGGTTTTTTCGGCCCTCCTGCAATTAGGAATGGGGAGAGGAATCATAGGACCTCGCAAGGTTGTGAGGATTATGGAGCTCAATGTACCATTGTCCCTCAAAGCAAAGAGCCTTTTTTGATTCGTGTGTGTGTGTGTCAGTGTGGTAAGAGTTGGGGTTGTGGTGAGCAGCTCCTGGATGAAAAGATCAGAACATAGTGAAGTCTGGTCCGAAGTGGTCATTTCAGAGCACTTGGTTGTAGGACTTTGCCATCAGTCCTGGCTGGGTTGCCCTACTTCGGTTCTGATTAAGAATCCTGCTTTTATTTTAGTTGGGTTCCTGCAGCTGGTTGTAAACAGCAGACACCAGTCAATTGTCATTTAAAACAATGTTCATTTTTTATATAATATATATAAATCTGAAATGTACAAGGTAGTGCTTCTAGCGCACAGGTCATGTGCTCCCAGAGTTGTTTTTCTCAGCGTTGAGTGAGCAAAGACTTGGTTCAAAGTCAAAGCAAAATTTGCGTTTTCTTATCTGTAGGAGTCCAGTTGCTCCTCTTCTCGGATGGAGGGAGGCCAAGTTACCCCAGGCTGCCGTGTTGAGTATCTTTGAGTAATACTTATCACAAAGAGGAGCTGTTGAACGTTCTGTACAAGTCCAGAGTCCAGGTGCTATTATTAACCTCCTTATGTGTAATTGTCAGAAGTAGAGATCCCTTTCAACCAGAGCTTTAGGAGAGCTTTCAAGTCACCAGCTTGGTGTGTCATATTCTGAAATGCAAAACTTCAATATGCACCTCCAGCTGCATTTGAATTTCCTGCCCGCCGGTAGGAAGGCTGACATGGCCCTTTCAGCAGAAATTCCAAACCAGCAACACTGCATGAAAGGGTGACCTCAATTTTCTTGCACCCGCTTTTTCAGGAGCCAAGCCAGGAGGTGTTATTGCAGAACAAAGGCTTGCCTTTGGTTGCCAACTTTTCAACCAGCCCATGTTGCTGTGCCTTTCACATGGCGATTTGTAACTCTGCAGAGATTATAACATTGATCCCTGCTGTGGAGCCACTTTCCCTAACCTGATGCCCTTCAAATGACACTGGGCTCTCATCTCTGGTCAGCTCCAGCCACCATGGCCAACGGTCAGAGAAGATGGGAGTTGTAGCTCAACCACATCTGGAAAGCACCAGAGTAGGAGAGGCTGCTGTGGAATAAACCAGGGCATAGTAGCTACCGTGTTTCTCCAAAAATAAGACACCGTCTTATATTTTCCCCTCAAAAAAAAACCACGGTGGCTTATTTTCGGGGTATGGCTTATTTGGGGGGTATGGCTTATTTCCGGAGAAACGCGGTAGTACTAATCTGAAAGGTGGCAGAGGTGTGCTCTAAGCAGTAGGTAATAATTGGGGGTGGGGGGGGAGACTCCTAGTGGAACCTGAAAGTACCCCAAACTGTATTTTCTGCTGTGAATTGCTGGAGATAATATATACCCAATGCCATGCTTGATGACAAAGCACCGGATCTTTTGATCTACCTGATCCCCATCTTCAAAAACAAAAGAGCAATCAAAAAACTCTAAGGCTAGTAAGAGAGGGATGAGATACAGAAGCAACGCTGGTTTGCTTTACAACACAAGACCTGATAGTTCTTGCAAAAGCTTAAATTTCTACAGGATGTCTGGGGTTTTTTTTACATTTTGAAGCCACTTTGCTACTTCAGCGAGTGGGAATCTGAAGTCTTCTGCTTATGATTGGACTTTACTTCCCATTATCCCAGACCAAGCTGACTGGGGCTGATGGGAGTGGAAGTCCAATGGGGGGCACCTTTAAAAAGCCACATCTTAAAAGTTTGTCTTACAAATCCTTGAAGCAATCCTAGTCTGTCTCAGCAAGCCTTATTCAGTACTGTCATCCTGATTCAATACCATTCCCCCCCCCCCATCCAGATAACTCAATCATTGTGGGTGTTGTCGGGGTGTGCAGAGGTAGGGGGTACAAAACCTACAGAAAATACTATTTTGTTGCTATTTGGAGTTCAGACTACTTCTTTCCCCATAGAGACCAATCCAAGTATTTGGTGGCGCTTTGGGCTGTAGGAAGTAATGATAAAAAACAGTTCCTCTGAGCACATTCAAAATCTTTTTTGGCCTCTCTCCCAATCACCAAGCGCATATGACCTGTGCAAATGTCTGCAACAGACGAGAAGTTATTTCTCACAAGAGAAATGGTGTGATTTCATTCCCTGCCTCTGTCGTTTTTAAGAAGCCATCTGCTCCCAATGACACGCTAGCCAAAACCTAGCAGGCCAGGGTTAACTGACCAATAGGGAACCGTCTCCATTCAGAGGAGAAGGAAGGCAAAATCATTATATGTGGACAGTTCTCCTCCGCACTGAAGATCTGAGCACCATGCAGCATTTTCCAGGGTCGGTTGTGGATTCAGTGTCTCTGCCCAGTTCCTATTACCATCATCATCACCAGAAATGTCCAAAGGAATTGGAGCAGAGAGTGGGATGTGTGAGAGAGAAAAAGAGCCCTTCCTACCATGGCTTGCAAGCTCCGTTAAAAAAGCCTTTGGGTTCCTGTGCAACCAAGAAAGCATCTGAAAACGTCTCTTTTGGAAAAATGCAAACAGACAGGGGTGGTCACCCCACTGCAAAGGCTTAGACGTAAGCATTCTTCCCATACTTTCCATTGCTGCTGGCGTTAGACTCCCTGCGGGGGCGAGGGGCTGGGTTGGTGGGGGCCGACAGAGCACTCTTGGGGGCCTTGTATGGATAAGTGTAGCTGTGAAGACACAAAAACAGATGTTGGGGGGTTAAAGGTAAAGGTAAATGTACTCCTGACCATTAGGTCCAGTCGTGACCAACGCTGGGGTTGCGGCGCTCATCTAATCATGTGGCCTGCATGACTAAGCCGCTTCTGGCAAATCAGAGCAGCGCACAGAAATGCTGTTTACCTTCCCGCTGTAGCGGTACCTATTTATTTATTTGCACTTTGACGTGCTTTCGAACTGCTAGGTTGGCAGGAACTGGGACCGAGCAACAGGAGCTCACCCCGTCGCGGGGATTCGAACCGCCGACCTTCTGATCGGCAAGCCCTAGGCTCAGTGGTTTAACCCACAGCGTCACCCATGTTGGGGGTAGTAACCTGTGTTGGGGGGTTACTATTCGATAAATTTTGAGGTGGCTTCTGCTTTGTTGCTTCCTCTCAGAATTGCCCCACCCCTTTTCTTGCTGCTTTCATAACCATCCCACTTTATAAGGGAACCTGTGGCCTTCCATAGATTTGTGAGACTACAACTGCCATCATCGCTGACCATTGGGCATGCTGGCTAGAGCCGATGGAAGTCCAGCACCCTCTCGAGGTACCCAGGCTCCTTGTCCCTGGAGAAGACAATTCTAAGCTAGATGGACAAATAGCCATAAGGCAGGAAGTCATGACAAACTCTCATTGCCTTCCCTTTTCTTTCCAGGTAATACCGTAATAATTTATTACTTATACCCCACCCATCTGGCCGGGCCTCCACAGCCACTCTGGGCGGCTCCCAACACATAGCTGCCAAGTTTTCCCTTTTCTCGCGAGGAAGCCTATTCAGCATAAGGGAATTTCCCTTTAAAAAAGGGAGAACTTGGCAGCTATGTCCCAACAGGATATCAAAAACACAACAAAACATCAAACATTAAAAACTTCCCTAAACAGGGCTGCCTTCAGATGTCTTCTGAAAGTCAGGTAGTTGTTTATTTCTTTGACATCTGATGAGAGGGCATTCCCCAAGGCAGGCGCCACCACCGAGAAGGCCCTCTGCCTGGTTCCCTGTCACTTTACGCAGTGAGGCAACCGCCAGAAGACCCTCGGACCCCGGGCAGAATGATGGGGGCGGAGACACTCCTTCAGGTATACTGGGCCAAGGCCATTTAGGGCTTTAAAGGTCAGCACCAACACTTTGAATTGTGTTCGGAAACATACTGGGAGCCAATGTAGGTATTTCAGGACCAGAGTTATATGGTCTCTGCGGCTGCTCCCAGTCACCAGTCTAGCTGCCACATTCTGGATTAGTTGGCAGTTTCTGGGTCGTAGCCCCACGTAGAGCGCATTGCAGTAGCCCAAGCGGGAGATAACTAGAGCATGCACCGCTCTGGCAAGACAGTTTGCGGGCAGGTAGGGTCTCAGCCGGCGTAACAGATGTAGCTGGTAGACAGCTGCCCTGGACACAGAATCGACCTATGCCTCCATGGGCAGCTGCGAGTCCAAAATGACTCCCAGGCTGCGCACCTGGTCCTTCAGCTCGAACCCAGAGGGGGAAAGGGAGGAAGGCACAAGTCCCTCTACCCACCCCACGAAAAGTGCTCTCACCTCTTTTCCTGGGACAAATGGGTCTTACACGAACTGAACAGGCACCCTCCTCCAATTATCACAAGCAGCGAGGCGCTCCAGCCCAGGTAGAGGGCAGGTCCAATTTCATACCTGCACATTGGAAACCATCCCAAAGGAATCTTGGTTAAAATCCTTTCGTCACATTTTGTTATCCAAAAGGAATCCAGGTTGCAAAAGCAAACATGGGGGGTGGGGGGGCATGTTTGCAAAAAACATGGCATGCCAGTGATGGTGCAGTTGGACTCCCAATCCCATCAGCCCCCCGCAGGCAGCAAAGCCAATGGTCAGGGATGTTGGGAGTTGTAGTCCAACACCATCTGGAGGGCCACAGGCTCCCTGTCCCTGTGTTGAGGTCAACTAAACTACGTAGATAATAAAACTCTTTACCCTTGACTCTTAAGACACTTAAGACTGCAAAAGCAGTCAAGGGCGTGTCCTGTAAAACAAGGGTCAGGAACTGCAGGCCCAGGGTCTTTCAGGCATAGCTGCCAAGTTATCCCTTTTTTTAAAGGGATTTTCCCTTATGCTGAATAGGCTTCCTCGTGAGAAAAGGGAAAACTTGGCAGCTATGCTTTCAGGACCCCGTCCTCTCTAATTGGCCCATGAGACTCTCCCCAGGCCACACCCCCTCCCTGGTCCTGCGAGGCACCCTAAATGTTTTTGCCTGGGTGAAATGCGTCCTTGAAGTTTCCTAGTGCTAGCACTAATTTATTTAAGTATTTTATATTACAGTAAAGTCATTGTAAAGAAAGACCCAGTCTTTAAGACAGCCTAGAAAGAAGCACTTCCTCTCTTCCCCTATTTCATTGTTGTTCAGGGTCCTTTGATCTGACACCCCACCCCCACCCCTCCTGCCCCTTGGCAGACTTACTTTGTGCCGACGAAGAGGGGGTTAAAGAAATCCCGAGTGATATTGAAGGCATACCAGGAGATGGTCACCATCCCACAGATACCTGAACAAGGAGAAAAAGAAAGGTTGTTTAGGACAGGACAAAGCCCTGGCACATCTCTGCGTACTAAAGAGTGACGCTTTTGGTAGCTCAAGCAGACTGTCAACAATCGCCAGTAGAGGAGGACAAGACTTACTTAGGAAAGAACCAGGGGTTAAATGCGGCCCTTAAGATTCTTCAGTCTGGCCCTTGCTCTGCACCCTTCCTTGAATGTTTTTGCAAGGCTGGAATGTGTCCCTGAACTGTGATGATGCCCAGATGGAGAGGTGTGTGTGTGTGTGTGTGTGTGTGTGTGTGTGTGTGTGTCCGTGTGTGTAGAAATTTATGGTGTTTGTGTGGCTGGGCATATGGTCCCCACAACATTGTTTATTAAGGAGACGAGACCCTCAAGCTGAGAAAGGTTCCTCCCCCAGTTTTATTAAATCTCCCGATGTGGCAGGAGATAAAATAATGACAACCTTCCCTGCTTGTTCTTTGTCTCCTATGCCACTGGGAGACCCCAAGCGGGGGGGGGGAGGGACCACTTTCAGATGGAGGGCCAGGTTCTCATCTGTGGGACCTTCCAAGAGACACATGACAATGTCAGGTGGAGCCAGAGGGGGGAAATGGGCATGAGCAGCTGGTGTCAATTTTGCATCTAGCTTTCTACAGTTAGCTAGTTCCTTCACACACCCCTCTGTGAACACAGCACTTCTTTTACCTCTTAGAGCAGCAATTTTAGGGAGAAAAGTTTGTAGGGTTGGTAGTTAAAATGCTTCTGAGGAGCAGACTCTTATGACAGAAGCGTTGGTTTTAATAAATAGTTTAGCTGTGTAATGCATTTTATTCTGTTTTATGTATTTTGTGTGTGTGTGTGTGTGTTTGCAATGGCTTCTGCTACACAAATAAATAATATTTGTACATAATGTTCACACCCTCCCCTTTCTTATTCTCCATCCAAGCAAGCGAGAGGCCTTGTCAGAGTTCAAGGACCCATTGCGGCCAAGCAAAAACACTCTGGGAAGGATATGTAAGTGTCAGGGACTGGGCAAAGGAGGAATGGTGGAGACTGCCTCCCCATCCTGGCCCTTCCGGGGAGGAGGAAGAAGAAGACAGTATAGATTTACAGCAGGGGTTTGAGGGACGTCACAGCTCAGAGGCAGATGGGGAGGAAAGCTGGGGAATCATGGGAGAGCCAGGCTGACATGTTGTTATTAGAAAGCATTCCAGACCCTCCATCGCCCAGAACCTGGCAAGCCTTAAGAGTAGGAGAGCAAAGAGCTCAAAGACAGAGGGCACGTGATAGCAGCACCCATAGAGGAGACAATGAGAATGACGAATGAGGAAGTTGGAGAGATTCATTCAGACAATGCAATTATCCAAGAGGCTGGGTTCTCTGTGAAGATTGAAATCAAAAAGGATGGTAAAAAAACTATTCCTTGTCTTTATACTTTCCTTGGCAACCAACCAGGAGCCACTGACAGTAAGTAGGGCTGCTAAGTGGGTGTGGCCTGGGGAGAGGGGTGTGTCCAGGGGGCAGAATCCCCAGTGCCAGATAAGAGAGGTTCCCCACTCCAACCAAAAGGCTTATGAACCACCTCCAGCTTTGAATCCAGGAACATTGTTCAGCAAGTAATTTCCGTCTTGGTCAACAGTCATGAGGCTCCCTCTTTTCGCTCCACTTACCAGCCAAGATGAACATGCAGCCCGCGAGAGCCGCCATCTTTGCCTTCACATTGGGGTTCCCCTCTGCCACCTTGGTGCACTGCAGACCCAACATGCCGCACAGGACCCCCAAGAAGCCCAGCACCAACGCAGTGATCATGAGGGCTCGGGACGCCTGCAGGTAAGCTGGAGAGGAATAGCGAAAAAGTGGTCAGTGTTGACCCAGGCAGAACTTTCCAACACAATCCTGAAATTTGGGTTAGAGTTTCCCAACTCAGGGGCTGCCACAGAGAACGCACACTCCAGGACCAAGGCCACCATCCGATCTTCTGAGGGTGGTGGAACAAATGAGAAGGTCACAGAATCAGAGATTTGGAAGGGACCGCAGAGTCATCAAGTCCAACCCCCTGTAATGCAGGAATCTTTTGCCCAACGTGGGGCTCGAACCCACAACCCTGAGATTGAAAGCCTCGTGCTCCTCCGATCTTAGGGTCTGTAGGGAAGGAGGTAGTCTCTCAGGTTATTGGGGGCGTGAGTCATTTAGGGCTTTAAACCCTAATGTGAGCACCTTGAATTGGGCCTCACAATTCCTGAAAGTGCAGCTATTTAAAACAGGAATGAGTTCTAAACATGCAAGCCCTAAACACAGTAATCTGGCTGCTGCCCTTTGGAGCAACTGAAGAGCTCTTCAAAGGCGGACCCACGCAGAGCGCATTGCAATAATCCAATCTGGAAGTTACCAGAGTGTGGAGTTCAGTGGCCAAGTCATCTTAGTCCAAAAGGGGCCATCTCCCCACCTCCTGGATGTGAGAATTCGGGTCGCCTAACACCTCTGTCTGTTTGGGATTCAGCATCAGTTTACTGACCCACATCATCACCACCTCCAAGTATCGGTCTAGCTGAGTTTGCAAGTATAAAATCAATTATAAAAATCCATACGTAAATAAAATACGCAATAAAGCAATTCCTTCGGAACACGGGAAAACATCGGTAATTGAAATTTGTAACACAAAAACATGGCAAAACAATCTCGTTATATTTTTCTCCTGCCTCCCCCCACCTCCTGGGCATGGTATTAGTCTCGAGTAGCTTTTGGAGTAAAGCAAAGGTGTCATTTGAAGAGTTTTCCACACCTGTGGGTCTGCCCAGTAGTCTCTCTCTCTCTCTCTCTCTCTCTCTCTCTCTCACACACACACACACACACACACACACACACACACACACTCACACACACACACACACTATACGCACACTGAGGGCTATTGACAAATAAGCAGTGAAACTGAGCTGTGCATGCCAAAACCACAAATCCCTTTACCTTTTCTTTGGGGTGTGTGGGGGGTGACTGTTTGAACCCTGTTGATAACGCTTCCCACAAGCAAATAAGCCAAATCAATGGCTCTTTAAAATGCCATTTTTAACCATTTGACCTTCCGCATATCACTTTTTTGTGTGCGTGTTTTTAAGGTACACAGAGATAGAGGCTGGGTGCGTGAAGTTGTTGCACTGCACTACTGTTTCGTTTTGCTCCATGGTTTAATTACCATTGATCTTCTTGCTTTTTGAATCCTGCCTTTCTTCCATCAGGGAAACGAAGGTGATTTCCCTGTGCGTTTCCTGGGCACAGACTAGACCCAGATTTCAAACAAGGTTTCAAACAAAGTGGACGCTTGATGTCCTCTCAGACCACCACCTAGAGCAGAACTTGGAAAGTTCCTTTTTAAAAAGAACAAACTCAGGTTTATCCAAAAGGAACTAAAGTTCACAGTTTAAGAAGGCAAACATGGACGTAGCCGGGGGGGGGGGAGGCAGCTGCCTCCCCCTCCCCGAAATCAAGTAAATAAATAAAAATACTTAACTAAAAGTAGAAATCGAGGAAGAAACATCATTGATAGAATAATTGCCACACACAAGCAGAACAAAGAGAGAGTTTAAATGCTTCACCTGTAAATCATTTAATGTGTTAATGTGGATGGAAGTAGTTTAAACTGCAGTTGCGGCATAAGGGTTTGTTATTCTGACTGGAGTGTAATGGAAATTTATAAGATTTTGGAATGCAGAAATATAGTAAATCATCAAATCATCAACTCTAGCACGTGGGGGGCACCTAAATTGTATAATTTGGCTTTTGAATGATCAGCATTATTAATGGTATTATAATTTGGCAATGTTAAAATGAGCCTTTTATTGGATTATTGTAATTGAAAATTAATTTAAAAAAATATTTTCAAGAAAAGACAGAAAAACTAAAAGTAGAAATCGTACAAAGATTTTGACAGCTTTTTCTGAGCCCTCGGGTTCAAAAGAAAGTAATTGGAAACAACTGCTGCTGAGACATTTCATTCTGAATCTGCCAGACAGAACTAGACAGGGGGGGCCACAGGAGGGTGTCCCCCCCCCCCGCCCCGCACAACATAAATCCTGGCTACTAAGCCCATGAAGGCAATGGCTTTTAAAAATGTGGGCAATAATTTGCAGCAGACAAGTTCCCCAGGAACAACACAGACTCTCCCTGGTAAGAAAGGAACAGCTAGAGCATGCAGATTCCACTAGCCAAACTGATTTGACACTGAATCCTTGTCCAGCAATGTCACACATCTCACTCTCTCGCTATAGGAGATCTGCACACCTCTTCCCCCAGCACAGTTTCGGCTTCAATTCCAGATCTTTGCTGAAGGGTGGTAGGGGAGGGAGACCGATTGTGCCAGAGGAGGTGTGTCTCAGAGAATAAACAGAGAAGTAAGAAACAGGTTCTGCCATTCCCCGCTCACATCCTTTTTGGCCCAGACTATCCTGTCTGCCGATCTGAAGACAGCTCTGTGGTCATCAGTCCTGCCTCAGTTCATTGTCCAGGTGTTGAAATCTCTTTCTTCCCACCTCCACCCACCCTTCTTTCCTGTGGCAAACATGCTGACTCACACATAGGCCAAGTACCAATGGCTCTCGCAGCTCAATAAACTCCGACTGAGCTGAAGAGGGAAGCCAGACTTTTCATTTGCCCCTCTGTGAATGTTGCAGTGCCGTTCTCCATCCCAGTAATGTGTACAAAATGCACCAGGGTGATGTGTTCATGAAAAAAGGCATGTTGTATTCGTGAAAATAGCACGCAAAAAAAAAATCGTTTATTATTAGTGGAAAGTGCTGGCAAAAATGTATATACAGTGGTACCTTGGTTCTCAAATGCTGAAAACCTGGAAGTAAGCGTTCCGGTTTTCGAATGTTTTTTGGAAGCCAAATATCCGATGCAACTGTCAGCTTTTGTTTCCAGAGCACCTGCACCACCAATCAGAAGTTGCACCTTGGTTTTCAAACATTTTGGAAGTCAAAATTTGGCGCTTTTGTTTTTGCTATTTATTTTGCATTTTTGTTTCTGAGGCTTTTTCAGTTAATTTGTTTCTGTGACTGTGTGGAACCCAGTTCAACTACTGATTGATTGATTGATTGTGTGACTGCAGAAATGGATAAAAGCCCCCCCCCCCAATCCAAACAATGGCTATCATCAATGCAGGTAAGAGGGGGAAAATTTATCATCTACAATACTGCCTTCTTTATTTTATAGTACAATACATTGATTATTGCTTTTATTTTATGGATCAATAGTCTCGTTAGATAGTAAAATTCATGTTAAATTGCTGTTTTAGGGGTTGTTTTTTTACAGTCTGGAATGGATTAATCTGTTTTGCATTACTTTCTATGGGAAAGCACACCTTGGTTTTGGAACAGACTTCCGAAATGGAACAAGTTTGAGAACCAAGGTAATATAAAGGTAAAGGTAAAGGGACCACTGACCATTAGGTCCAGTCGCGGACAACTCTGGGGTTGCAGTGCTCATCTCGCTTTACTGGCCGAGGGAGCCGGCATACAGCTTCCGGGTCATGTTGCCAGCATGACTAAGCCGCTTCTGGCGAACCAGAGCAGCGCATGGAAACACTGTTTACTTTCCCGCCAGAGAGGTACCTATTTATCTACTTGCACTTTGACATGCTTTTGAACTGCTAGGTTGGCAGGAGCAGGGACTGGAATGGACTTCTGGAATGGATCAAGTTTGAGAACCATGTTACTATAGTAGTAGGCAAAACCGCCTACAAAAATGTGTATATTGGGGGGGGGGGGTAATCACTGGTGATTTTTTTCATGAGACCTTTTTTTTAAAATAAAAGTTGGATTGAATTTAAATGTACTGTACTTATTTGTTCGCAGAGCTAAAAATTGCTAACTGATGTCAAAATGTAGAGAGCTGAACTTGAAGACTGGAAAAATGAAACATTAGGAGAGAACAAAATTGACAGATTAGCTGTTCCCTAGCGAGGAGGATGAGAGATAGGTGTGTCGCACTGCCTGTCTTGCACTCCCTAAAAACTGTCCTGCTGTCCTCATGTGCCCTGAAGGATGCTGTCCTCTTGCCAGTGATGAACCAATATTCAGGTACCAGGCTACTCATCATCTTTATGTGACATGGAGGATGTTGGAGGCAGGAGGAGGACCATCTTGTCCTTTGCCCAAGGCAGCAAAATGTCTTCGGCTGAACCTGTTCCTGCTCATGACGGGTGATTGATGACCCGGCAGGAATGGATCCCAGGAGAAGGAGGGACTTCAAAGCCTCCTCCAATTGATTGTCCCCTCCCAATGACCTGCACATAAAAGATGGGAAGGGAAATCTGATCCCACTTGAATTTAGAGGTGTAGCTACCTAATTCACACTTTCAAAAAGAAAAAGCGAACCAAAACACAGCCGTGAGCCATCCTTCAAAATTCACACTTCTGTGAGTTTGGCATTGCTGTTCTTCAGCTTGGCAGTATGTACAAAAATGCAAACACCAGAGTGAAGTGTACACGAGAATTCATTTATAAGTGAAAACAACCTATTCAAATGTATTTGTGAGCCTAACATATACAAATGCATTCTGCTAGGGAGAATTGCTTTGCAAAAACGACAGATTTATTATTATTATTATTATTATTATTATTAGGTACATTAAGCAAAATTGCATGCAAAAAAAGTGTTAGGATAAATTGACACTAAGAATGCTAGTGAATTTTCATAAATTCTTTAAAAATAAATAAACAAACAAATCACAAGCTGGTGTGAATAACTGATTTATTACTACTACTACTACTACTACTACATTTAGACCCTGTCTTTTCCCAAGGAGCTCAGAGTGGTGCAACAGGTCTCCTCCTCTCCACTCTATCATTTACAACAACCCTGTAAGGTAGTTTGAGAGTGAGTGACTGGCTTAAGGTCGCCCAGCCGCAACACTACACTGGCTCTCAGTGTTAAGATTAGAAAAAACAAAAAACGAGATGCTGAGAAAAAGCAGCGTGGTCAGATTCTTCTATCGCTACCCACACAGGATCATCTACTACTGAGAGGGGGCAAAATCGCTTTTATATATTAGTAAAGCACAACAAAGCTGTGCCTGTTGAAACGCTCCTCTTCATGATGCAAGCCAGCCAGCCATGCCCTTTCTTAAACCACTCCATTCCATCCCTCTCTCCTTACTGTCCGTCAGCATTCTGCGGCCACCAGGTTTGCTCGGTTCTTATTGGGCAGAAGCTCTTTTTGGAGGCGGGGAGTTCTCTCCGTTAGTCCCGCCCCCCTCCTAAAGCGTTCTACATATCTGCAAAACTTTAGGGTTCTTCTAAGGCTGCCCGTGATGGATCCCCCCCTTGCGCAGGGAAGTTCCATTTCGGCTACATAACGGACGGCACGGCACTCAAAGCCTGGACATCGGAAACAGAAGGAATGGTCACAGGCAGAGCAATTGAATACACCTACCGTAGCTGACAGCAGCCTGCAGCGGTTTGGAGAGATCACAAGCATCGGTGGCAGTTCGCACATAGTACGCGCCACGCACTGCATCGAGCTACGGTTAAAAGCACAGCTGCGCGAGCAGTTGGCAACCTCGGTTTGCACACAGTCGCCAGCCCCCTTCAGCCACCTGGAAAGGACGCCTTTTGCTTTGTTTTTTTTTCCATGATGTTACCTTCCCCACGTGCCAGCAGATACACAGCTGTTCTGAACGTTTGCAGCTAGCAGAACCATTCTGCAAACAACCTACCAGGATGCAGACTAACACAACAACCCCGTTTGGCGTATGAGGTGACAGTTGCAGCCAAAAGCCAGTTTATTCTCTTGTAACCTATTTTTCCTATCGGAGATCATTTCATTGCTCATCGCTGCCCCCTGCAGGGCCTTAGGAGAAACGCTCACAATCGGCATCTCCCCCCCCCACGCCCTCTAAGACGGAAACGCTTCCCCAAACCCCAGATGTGTAGGGGTGCGGAGAGAGAAAAGCACTCTGCACATGCCCCAGAGCACCACATCAAAATGTCTCACGGTTCAGGACTGTGTTTTGTTTGTTTTTGACACAGAAGTCTGATTCCATCATGGTCAATCGAACAGGTAACGTACCCATATCGCACGCCCCGCCCAACCATAGCTGCCAAGTTATCCCTTTTTTACAGGGATTTTCCCTTATGCTGAATAGGCTTCCTCGCGAGAAAAGGGAAAACTTGGCAGCTATGCGCCCAACAGTGCACAGTTGGGAAAGGGAAAGGGGATGGGGATTACTCTCCCAGATTGTCTCTTCCGCAGAAATTCCACGGGGAAAACTCTTTGTAGCGCTACGTTAGCTCGATGCTGATGGAAGCTACATCTGTTGAATTTCTGCCTGTCGTGCAACTATTCAAGATCCGGGAGCATCTTGGCAGAAAGGTGTAACAGAAGGTTTCAAGCCTGCATCGAGGCCAGATCTAATGGGAAAAGGAGATTGCTCTGCACATGCTCAGAGGAACTTCTGTCATGGCTTTTGCAGGCCCACTGAAAAGGTCCGACTGGCTGTTGGTTATATAAGCTAGCAAAGGGCATGCTGACTTGGCAGTTTATCCCAGGGGTAGAGTTTAAAATTCTGGATCACACTTTCTGGCAGCCTTTCTTCTCTAGATTCACTATACAATATTCAAACTAATAACAAGGCGTCTCTGAGCATGGGTAAAGGACTTAAATATACCCAGCTTTTCCAGAAACGAATGTAAAGGCGAGGCATCCAGCCTGGAGGAAAGGGGTAAAGAGAGGAAGGGCTCTCTTAGGAATTTGCTGCAACAGGTTCAATGAGAAGGGACTCTGCCTGGGTAGGTTTTGCCCAGAAACCCACCTGATGCCTACTAAGAGCTGCCCAGTAGGAAAATAGACTGGAGCCTATGTGTGGGTGGAAGCGGGTAGAAAAGAAACTATTCTGGGATGCCCAAACAGGTACTACAAGGAGCAAATGCAGCTGCCATTCGGAGCCATTCCCATGGCCACTCGGAATCATTCTCCATGGCTACCACCGGCCACCGTGAAAGCTCTTTGTTAAACTAAGGAACTCACTGCCACAGGAGGCAGTGATGTCCACCAACAAGGAGGCTTTAAAAGAGGATTAGACACGAACATGGAGGAGAGGGCTGTCAATGGCTACTAGCCAGGATGGGATGATCTGCCTCCTCTATAGCTGCAGGCCACAAGGCTTCTGAAGGCCAGTCCCTAGAAACCATCGGGGGAAAGAATGCTGTTGTGCTTGAATCCTGCTTGCTGGTTTACCACAGGCATCTGGTTGGCCACTGGGAGAACAGGATGCTGGGCTAGGCAGGCCATTGGCCTGATCCAGCAAGCCAGGCATAGGCAAACTCGGCCCTCCAGATGTTTTGGGACTAAAACTCCCATCATCCCTAGCTAACAGGAGGACCAGTGGTCAGGTATGAGGGGAGTTGTAGTCCCAAAACATCTGGAGGGCCGAGTTTGCCTATGCCTGCAGCAAGCTCTTCTTGTGTTCATATGTCATATAGTGTCATTCCCATGGCCACCTGGTGCCATTCCCATGGGCATTTGCTCTCATTCCCATGGCCACCTGGTGCCATTCCCATGGGCATTCACTGAAATTCCCATGGCCAATTGGTGGCATTCCCATGGCATTCATTGTCATTCCCATGGCCACCTAGTGCCATTCCCATGGGCATTTGCTCTCATTCCCATGGTCACCTAGTGCCATTCCCATGGGCATTCACTGTCATTCCTATGGCCACCTAGTGCCATTCCCATGAGCATTCACTGTCATTCCCATGGCCACCTAGTGCCATTCCCATGAGCATTCACTGTCATTCCTATGGCCACCTAGTGCCATTCCCATGAGCATTCACTGTCATTCCCATGGCCACCTAGTGCCATTCCCATGGGCATTCACTGTCATTCCCATGGCCACCTAGTGCCATTCCCATGAGCATTCACTGTCATTCCCATGGCCACCTAGTGCCATTCCCATGGGCATTCACTGTCATTCCCATGGCCACCTGGTGGCATTCCCATGGCATTCATTGTCATTCCCATGGTCACCTGGTGCCATTCCCATGGGCATTCACTGTCATTCCCATGGCCACCTAGTGCCATTCCCATGGGTATTCACTGTCATTCCCATGGCCACCTAGTGCCATTCCCATGGGCATTCACTGTCATTCCCATGGCCACCTGGTGGCATTCCCATGGCATTCATTGTCATTCCCATGGCCACCTAGTGCCATTCCCATGTGCATTCGCTCTCATTCCCATGGCCAATCCCTTATGCATGGATGCCAACCTGCCTTCCTGTCCTGTGAGATCCGAGGACCCCTCGGCCGCTTCCCCTCCCCTGTCGCTCACCTGGCAGCTCCAGCAGCGACTGGAACTCCCAGCAGTTGTAGACGCCCGTGGAGTCGGTGGCGCAGCTCTGCCACAGGTTCTCGAAGATAGTGGAGGTGGTGATGACGTTGCCGGAGACGGTGGAGACCCTCCAGTAGCTGTTGTAGAGCGTGATCCCCAACATCCCGCAGCCGATGGTCGCCAGGAAAAAACCGACGGTCTCCAGCATCATAGACATGGTGATGGAGAGGAGAAGGAGGAGGACGGCGACGACGGCGACGACGAGAGGAGGATGCCGATGGCAAAGGCAGATTATGGGATGGCGAGAACCGGGAGTGGAGTGGAGGGGTGGGTACTGCTGTGGCAAGCAGGCAGGCAAAAGGGAGAAGCCCCGACGGCGAAGACGCGCTGCTGCAAAAGTGACACCCGTCGACTAGGTTTCGTTTGGACTCCGAAACTGCGCGGGCTGGCAGGTAAAGGCAGAGGTAGCCCCCCCTCCAAGTGACGTCAGAGTCTGGACCAAAGTCCACCCCCCTCTAAGAGGCATGGGGAGGAGGGATCAAGAAGGCAGGTGCTTTGGGGGTAGGAAGAACAGCGGTGTGGGCCATGCGGGGGTGGAGCCGCAGTGAAAGTTTCCCCCTCCCTCCCACACACTTTCTCTCCAGATGTTTGAATGCGCTCGCGGGATGTGCTCGGGCAAGGCTCCCTTTTTTATGTGGGGCGGGAGATATAAGACGCTATGTGTGTGTCACACGCTTGCAGAGGCACCCAAGGACGCCCCCCCCCCGTCTTCTTTGAGGTCCGGGAAAGGCGTGGGAGGGTGATGAAGATCCGGCGCGCGGAGCGGAGCGACCCCTTGACCGCGAAAGTCCCGTTAATATTGGACAGTTCCGCTGCCTATCCTGCTAAATTTAACAACCAGAGAGACGGACATTAGACGGTCCTTTGTTGGTGAGACACTGTGATGAGTGAGTCAACGGTCCTTCGCTCCTGGATCCAAGCAGGATCCGGCCACACGCAGAGTCCGCTGTGCCGGTTGCACAATATATTGGACAATCGAATTGCATCGTATTCCACGGAGCTCCCTCCTTGGCCAGGGCGCGCAGGACTGCGGCACGACGCCATGCATGCTTACTGATAACGCTGAACGCATATTAGAAGTCCTTGGGGCGGGGTTGTTTCCCCAAAGAATTCCCCCTCAAAGAATCCTGGGAATTGTAGATCACGGCCCCCAGATCTGTAGTATTTTTAAGGGTTCTGGGGGCCGTGATCTACAATTCCCAGGATTCTTTGAGGGGGGAGTCATTAAAATCTGGAGTGCATGATCCTCGCACTCCGGTCAAGAGAATGGAGGAGAGATGTTACTACGGTACAAAGGTGACAGTCACGTTTTGCCTCTGGCTCTACCGAATTTTTTTTACCTCTCATCCTGTTCGCCACTGACATGTGTCCCCAGCACGGTTGCACATGTTGCCTCAGGCTGGAAATGGTGACCTGCCCCTGAGATGCAGTAAGACCACGCGACTTACACGCATTTAACATGTGCTCATTCAGCTTTTGACGCTCTTGGCAAAAAAAAAAAAACTAAAACAGTTAAAAGAGGGCAAAAAGAGAGTGGGTGTGTCCAGGAAAAAAGGACTTTGGCAATGAGACCTGCCATTGAACCTAAAGCAGGCATCCCCAAACATCGGCCCTCCAGATGTTTTGTGGTCAGGGGTGATGGGAATTGTAGTCCAAAACTTCTGGAGGGCTGAAGTTTGGGGATGCCTGACCTAAAGTGTTTTCACTATATGTGATTTTGGCTTTCGGTGTGATCCCGGAACATAATCGCTGAATAAGTTGTGGACTTACTGTAGCTGCCTTTGTTCTGATCCAGCAGGACTATTTATTTTATTTTTTAAAATTTGTTTTTATTAAAATATTTTATCGGGGAGCAAAAGTACATACAGCGTCTCTGTTTTCAATTCATAGAATCCTTTCTACAGATCAATTACATTCGATGTGAGATACAGTACTAATGTTATAGACAGTATGAGGTAGGGGGAGAAGAGAGGTAGGGAGAGAGACCAGGGGAGAAAGAAGGGGGGCATAGCCAGGCTTTATGTTAGGGGGGCAGGCTGGATGTTAGGGGAGGCAGAACCTCAGTTAGTTAAGTATTTTTTATTGATTTAAGGAAACAGCTGCCCCCCTCGCCCCCTTTGGCTAAGCCCATGGGGGGATCGTAGAATCTTCGAGTCAGAAGAACCCCAACCCCATAAACTTTCCTTCTTTTACATTGTGTGTGTGTGTGTGTGTATGCAGGGCTTTTGTGTCAGCATCACATGAATAGGCTCTCCATCTCTCCATCCATCCATCTGTCAGTTTTCATTGGCGGTGATAGAGATTGGGGAGCCCACCCGGGCCTGGTCGGTTGCATTGTGTTGACTGCAGTGGGTTTGTTTGAGTGAGAGGGGGGAGAGGTTGTTGGGTCAGATTAGCCATATCGGTTCGTATGCTGTTGGCGGGGTTCTGTTATTGTTGTCTTGTTGGGCTGTGTATGCAATAAAGGGGAGTCACCCTGGAGTGAAGGCATCCTCTTTCGTTTGTCCCCGTGCTAATTTCAACTCAGCAGGGCTCTTTATGAAGTCTTTATCATCTTAACTTTGGCTGGATCGTGGCCCACATTTGCTGTATTGGAATCTCTCTCCCTCCCCACCCCCTCTCATAATAAGCCTGAGCTACACATGTTGTTGGGTTGGGTAACCCTGATGTTCAGAGGCTGTGTGTGTGTGTGTTTGTGTGTGTATGTTACCATCTGCTTCCTAGCTTTCCATCCTGTGTTTGCTTTCCATATGTGCTTCCTAGAACATTTCGCTATATGCCATGTGCTCCCCCCCCCACCTTCCTCCCATTTATTTATTTAAAATGTCAGCTTCCCGGAGTTTGATGTTTTAGAGGCCGGGATCCTGCACCCCATTGAACCATATAATACCAGGATTCCATGGTGCCAACCACAGGGAAGCATCATCAATGGGGTTGTGCCTCCTTGCTCTCCAGGTGCACAATTTGCTGATATCATGCCCCTCCGTACTGGCTGGAAGGCACGGGGTGCTTCTGAGCATGTGCAGAGTGAAATATCCTCTCTGCTAATGCAGGCAGGAACTCTGCTCTGAATCAGAAAGACACATAGGTCCTACAAAACAGATTTCCGACAACAATAAAAGAATTGCATACACTAATTTACATGCATTGATGTATCTGCACTATACATTTAAAGCAATATCCTACTACTTTAAAGAGTCGTGGATTCCCCCCCAAATGATCATGGGAACTGTAGTTTATTGCTTGGTGCTAAGAGTGCTTAGGAGACCATTGATTCAAGTCCCACCTACCTACAAGTAGTTTTTGCTTTCGCTTTGCAGGGCTCCTTTGTGACATGCAATAGTGCTGGGCTTATACTGTACCATCCATGCATCCTTCCGCTCTATTAGTTGTTCTGTGATGCTTCACTGTTCCATCTAGATAGGCACTAATCTGCTGCAGCCCAACGAAAGGGACAAACGCACACACATAAAAACTTGGAGCATTTGTGGCACCTGAAGTTAAAAGGATTTCAGCAGTAAGCTACCAGGCATGCACGGTTGGAAATGAAGCAGGGTGTCCACCCTGCAAAGGTTATTGAAAGCAGGATCATGTATGACAACCCTCATGAGCCCAAATCATAATGAATGCACAATTAAAAAAGGACATCTGGAGGAACCCATCAGGTTATTGAGTGTTCATTCTGATGTGCTTGTGCAAGGTGTTTAGAATGATAAAAGTTGGAAGGGACCATAAGAGTCATCTAGCCCAACCCCTTGAAGTGAAGGAATCTTTTTCTCAATGTGGGGCTCAAACCCACAACCCTGAGATTAAGAGCCTCAGGCTCTACCAACTGAGTCATCTAATTCAACCCAGTTTATACATCTTCCCATTCCTCATTCATTCATTTATTCATTCTTCCCAGGTGGGCAGGGTGATTCCTCCATTGCGGGAGGTTGGACTAGATGAGATCCCTTCCAGTTCTACCATTCTAAGATTCTATGATCCCATACTTTTCAATGCATTTCCCGGTCACTTTCCAAACATCAAACAGTCTGGCGTATTTTCCACTGCTCCCAAGAGCATTTCTTGTGCTAGGCTGGCATAGCCCTTTAATCCACTTTAGACTCATGAACTTAACTGCTGTTGCTGTTTTTGCATTTATATTCCATCTGTCCTCCACGGAGCTCAAGGAGGCGGCGTACTTAGTTCCCCCCCTCCCCAGTTTATCCCCACAACAACCCTGCAAGGGAGATTAGGCTGAGAGAGAGTGGACCTGCCCAAGTTCAGTGAGCTTCTTGGCTGACTAGGGATTTGAGCCCTCTTCTCCCAGATCCTAGCCTGGCCAGTATTGCCACACCAGCTCCCCTAATGCACTTGAATCCCACCTGGAAAATACCGGCAGACTGGAGGTACCCTTGGTGCGTGACAGCAGAGTGGAGATAGGAAAAAGGCATCTTCTGTCATTTCACCTCCACATTTATTTTTTCGGCTGCCTTTGCTAGGCACATGTCCATCTCTCAAGCCCTGAAGATGGGATCGCCTGCCTTTTCAAGTTGGCACCGATCACGCTCTGCAAACACATCATTTCCTGCTGACAATCTACGGGCGGAAGGCTGGATGGCCTCTCGGGATGTGGCAGGTGAACGGTGGGTGCTGATGCCAGACTTCCCCCCAGACATCCGCCTTCTCTGCAGGAGGGCTGGAAGAGCATTGCACAACCTAAAGGGCATTATTAGCAATGTTTATTTTAAGAGAAGAGGAAGAAAGGGCTTGAGGAGGAGGAGGAGGAGGAGGGCCTGGGCAGGAAGTGGGTTTCGAACAATAAGGGAGCTGTTCAAGTGCCACAAGACTTGTATGTTGTCCACGTGTGTGTGCAGTTTCATGTTGTCCCTTAGGAGCACACTGATCACCTTCCTCTGGTTTCACAGTGACCCTGTTCTGGATACAGTCCTATTGGCACTCACCATCTGAGTTTGGTATTAGGACGACTATGAGGCCGAGAGCTGTTAAGACAGCAAGGACAACTTCCCATGGGCTTTTAAGTTTTCTAATATGTAAGTCAATACACAGAGCACAGAGGTTAAATGCATCTCATTCCTGAATGGGGATGGGCAATTCTGTCAGTTTTGGTTTCTCTCCGTTTCTCATTTTTGCAATCTAAGGTTCAGTTCGCCACGTCTGCATATCAGTTTGCTGCTATTTATCATCATCGTCATCATCATAATTTACAAATTTCCCCTAAAATACTGCTTTTGTACAAAGCTTTGTCTAATGCCCGGGGGCCGGATGCGGCCCAATCACCTCAATCCGGCCCACAGATGGTCCAGGAATCAGTGTGTTTTTACATGAGTAGAATGTGCCCTTTTCTTAAAAATGCATCTCTGGGTTATTTGTGGGGGCTGCCTGGTGTTTTTACATGAGTAGAATGTGTGCTTTTATTTAAAATGCATCTCTGGGTTATTTGTGGGGCATAGGAATTTGTTCATTTCCCCCCCGGCCCCAAGCAAGGTCTGAGGGACAGTGGACTGGCCCCCTGTTGAAAAAGTTTGCTGACCCCTGGTCTAATTGACACACTTTTGAATCTCTATTATTGTATGCTTTAGTTGCTGGCTTGTGTCTTTATATGCACACTTTATCCTAGTATATGCATTTTTGTACACATGACTTGGCTGGAGAACTGCACTGCAAGATTCGAGAAAGTGTGGATTTCAAAGGATGGCCTGAGCTTCAGCCTGCATGTTTTCCCACAAAGTAGGAATTAGGTAGGTTCCCCTTTAAAACTGAACTGCATTGAACTCTCTCCCACCCACCCCTTCCTAAAATGCATTTCTGGATACCGTGGAAGCAAAACATTAGCATGCCGCCTGGAGAAGGTTTTCAGAAATTAGGGGTATTTATTTAACTCCTCTGTATATGAGCCCATCTTCATGGTCAGGAGCATGAATAAGGCAAACAGCGGACTCAATGCATTGCATTCATATATAGGAAACAACCTGTTTCATAGAATCATAGAATTGTAGAGTTGGAAAGGGGCCCTGAGGATCATCTAGTCCAACCCTCTGCAATCATTGAAAAATCCGGGATCAGCAGCGCCGCGGCACCGGAAGTCGCTTCTACGCACTTCCGGACATGCGTAGAAGCGACTTCTGGTGCTGCAGACATTTTGGAAATGGGCACAGCGGCATCGGAAGAACATGGCCGCCGGCAGGAGCTCCATAATCTGGGGAAATACGGGGTATTTTGCCATTCGGGACACCTGCGGGAAATGGTAAGAAAATACGGGGGTTTCCCAGGGAAAATGGGGTACTTGGCAGCTATGTCTGCAATATGCAGCTGTCCCATACGGGGATCAAACCTGCAATCTTGGTGTTATCAGCACCATGCTCTAACCAACTGAACTAATGTTGCATCAAATAATTACAACCTGGTGGCTTGTAGATTTCAACAAGTAAGGCCTGCAACAAAATGTTGCAGTACATTCTGACATCCTCCTGCTCAGAGTTTAAGCTACCCAACAATCCATGCATGCCACCCTCCCTCAGGCTATTCTATTCTCCTCCCAGCCATTTTCTTTTCCGAATGCCAGTCAACCTTCCCTTTGGGGGTCTCTCTCTTCAGCACGATACAGCTGCCCAGTCAGCATGAAAGGGGAACTATTTAGGAACTATATGCTCCAACGCCTGTTGTTCTTGTCCATGGAGTTTTCTTGGCAGGGATACTGATGTATGGAAGTGAAAGCTGGACCATAAAGAGGGCTGATTGCCGAAAAATTGATGGTTTTGAATTATGGTGCTGGAGGAGACTCTTGAGAGTCCCATGGACTGCAAGAAGAGCAAACCTATCCATTCTGAAGGAAATCAGCCTTGAGTACTCACTGGAAGGACAGATCCTGAAGCTGAGGCTCCAATACTTTGGCCACCTCATGAGAAGAGAAGACTCCCTGGAAAAGACCCTGATGTTGGGAAAGATGGAGGGCACAAGGAGAAGACGACGAGATGGTTGGAGAATGTTCTCGAAGCTACCAACATGAATTTGACGAAACACTGGGAGGCAGTGGACGACAGGAGTGCCTGGAGTGGTCCGGTCCATGGGGTCACAAAGAGTCAGACACGACTAAATGACTAAACAACAACAGCAACATGCTCCAAAGCTAAGCATTTGGGGACAATGAAAACACAAGGTGCTTCAGTTCCAAGACAACGGAGAGCGAGTTCTGTTGCGTACAATGGAACATCACAGAAGGCACAATTTAAGTCACTCTGAAATGAAATATCAGAGCACTCCAAATCATTTGCCCATGTACACAGAGAGAAAATAGTAGATCTAGCTGAAAGCAAACATGTTGGAGATCTTCGCTGAGTGTTCCAATGCACCCCTAATTATTATTATTCTATCATTATAAGATTACTGTATAATTATATTGTATAATCTCAGGAGGTTATATAATCTAAGGAGGGGCGTGGCTGTGGCTGCCATGAAGGGACCACGTCCTTCTGAATTTTCCCATACACTACTGCCCTAGTTTATGCTGACACATTGTCCCTCAACGACACTCAATGAGTTTTGTGGCTGAGTGGGAATTTGAACCCTAATCTCACAGAGCCTTGTCCAACAATCTAATGACAGCATCCCACTGGCATATATTTTCTTTTGCATCAAAGGAATACTTCCCCCTTCAAAAGGCTGCTTTCTTTGCTTTTTAACATGTTTACTATTGGCAGTGTCGCAATGAAGTTAATGATGGATTGCATTTAATGGCAAAATATCCCAAGGTTAATCAAAAAGAGGACCCAATTTTTCTCTGGTTCTCCTCCCCCTCCCTCCGACACCAGCTCCTGATTCAAGAGGGAAGCAAATGTTGGGAAATGTGCAGGGAAACAAAACTTCAGTGTTCGGAGCAGTTTTGTAAAGTAGGAAAGTTTGAAAAACTGGCTGGATAAACAACAAGACTTTTTATTTCCCCCCAGGTAATAATGCGTTTGATGTTGGCACAGCATGGATTTGGCACATATTACAGGGGAGAAAACTCAGCTAAACATTGTGCGTGCCAACAGTGCCGGATTTACGTATAAGCTAAACAAGCTATAGCTTAGGGCCCCACTCTCTTGGGGGCTCCCAAAAAAATTTAAAGGGGAAAAACCCTGGATGTACATTTCCAAAATATAAGATAAAAAAAACAAATAAAATACAACCTACATACAGCAACAGTGTTTTGTGTTGTGTAGGCTCCTATTAGGTCCATAAATTACCATATAGCATACCGTATATTCAACACAAAAAACAGAGACAATTTGTTGTTGACAAAGCACAGCTGGACAGAAAATGGGCCACATTACCTTCAGTAGTTTAGGGACTCATCAAACCTAAATCCGGCCCTGCGTGCCAGCGTAACCTTTGGGGAAAAGATTTCTTCCAAACCTCTTGAGTAAGCGACTGCTTCACTGGCTGATTCAAAAAGTTGCCAACTGACCGGGGGGGGGCAGGAAGCTGCATTGTGCAGAGCCAGGCCACTGGGTCTATTTTGATCAATCTTCTCTACAGGGGCAGTGACTTTCCAAGGCTTCAGACAGGAGTCCCTCAAACTTGTCTGCACCTGTTCTTTTAACTGGACTTGGGACAAGCAGTACCGCAACCTCAAGTCTGTAGAACAAAACTGCCATTAAAAGCACAGGAGCAGGGTTGGGCAGAAAAAGTTGGCAACCCGTCACAGTTTAGAACATGGCTGTTTCTATTTTAATGCTTTACATTTGTACTTAAAGTTGTTTGCGTGCATCTGGGGGCATGTGCTCTTTAAGCAGGATTTTGGGGCAACACATGACGGGCTCCTCTGTATATAATATCTATACAGCTCTTCTGTCACACAGCTTTCAAAGGCTGTAGCCACGCCTGCCCTTACCTTCCAAGGTATTCCAACTCCTACCGCTGAACTTTTGGGGGTTTTTTAAAGGAAAAAAATGTGCCTGCTTACAGCGTTCTACCCAACCCCTGATTTCTGGTGTTCTGAAGCCAAATACATCAGATAATGGTTTATAGACGTATACACTGTATTTGGTTAATATATAATATCAATACAAGGGCAAAACTTTAAGCCCGTCTGGCTAAATAAACAACAGCAATATTTGGACCGGGGTCTTCCAAGGAACTTGTCTGACATTCTAGCCACTTCCCCACGCTGCCCCTGAAAAAGATTTATCTCTCTCTTCCCAGTGGGTGGTATTCAGCAAGATCAGGACTCCCTACACGCAGACCAAAGGTGTAAATAGGTGAATAAACCATACAGCGGTACCTCGGTTTGCGAACGCAATCCATTCCACCGAGGCGTTCGCTCGCCGAGGCATTCACTCGCCGAAGGCACGCACGTGCTGCGCAGATTGTTTCTGCGCATGCGCGAGCTGTGCAGATCGCTTCTGTGCATCCGAGCACCGCAGAACGCAGATGTAAACACTTCCGGGTCCGCGGCATTCGTAAACGTAGGCGTGCATAAATGGAGGTAGGCGTAAACCGAGGTTCCACTGTATTTCTTAAATCTACAGTAATACCTTTATTGTCATTGTACAACCTGTGTACAATGAAATTAAATGAGTCTCTCCCCCCCCAACACTCAATCTCTTATTGAACAGCACACCACCTCGCAAGTCAATTGTGCTATGTTATTTTCCTTTCAACAGCCTAATGGCCCACGGATAGAAACTATTTTTTTAGCCTGTTGGTACGGCTGATTATACTTCTATATTTCCACCATGTCTCAATTCTCCAAAAGAACACAGACCCTGGGTGAGTGACTGAAACCTCGTGGGCTCTTGCTACCTCTTGGCAGAGAGAGTGGGTGGCACTCAACTTTTGTAACAATATTACTTGTCCTTCAATGGTCCAGGGTGGGTTACAGTTTAAAATCCAGTCTGAAAAACAGTTACAGTCACAGAATAGGGTGGGGTCCTGAAAACACACTGCTCAGGTGTCAAAGGCCAGAGTAAAGAGACGTATCTCTTGATGCCTGAACCTTCCTCAGCACCTGAGGTTGAGGCCCAAGGTTACTCTCACCTGGGTATATGCCCAAAACCTGTTGCTTGGCAACCGCTTGGGATCCGCCGTCAAATGCCCTTCTTGGAGAAGGGATTCCGACAAAGGCTTTCTCTCTGCCCTTGGCGGAAGCAACTAATTATTAACTCTCTAGGCCTTGAGTGACGCAGACATCTTTTCTCACCTGTTGAGTTTTCCAGAAGTCCCCACATACACTCCCTGCAAAGGCAGCAGGAGGATAAACAAAAGGCCCATCCCTCTAATTTCTGTGTTTCTTCTAAAGGACCGTGCGGTGTTACCGTTCGATCACAGTGACTTGGCGTAGCAAAGTCCAGAAGAACTGATGTGACACCCATCTCACAAGGCATTCGATGGCAATAGCTTCCTTATAAAAAAGGAGCAAGACACGGTGTCAGTCAACTCTGTTCCAAGCAGGACCGCCTTTACCCGGGGGTGCAAGGAGTGCAGGGCACCCGGGCGCCAAATTCTGGGGGGGCGCCAGGCACCCGCCGCTGAAGCTGCCAAAGCTCTTAACTATCTACCTGTTATGAAATAATAAATAATTTTGATCAAGCTAGAAAAACAAAATACATATATACCTAGGTATTACCGAAATGTATACCTACTGTTTCACTAAAGGACTTTCGACTCTGTGCGCTCATTTACCAAAGACTGTGCTAGCCATTCACAATGGCGGCATGCATGCAAAATTAGCTTACATCAAAATATTATGTTACATATTGTATTGAGCTGTTATGCGGAAGCGGGGTCAGCGGCACCATTGACATGACTGATGTTTCTCCTAAGTAGGTGCCTAAATAATGCTTATACGTTTAAGTGTGGTGGTGTCGTATACTTAAGTATAAGTGTATTGTAAATAAATGAGCAAATAAAAAAGTTTGTTTCTGTTTCCTCCCTACTTTCGTAAACAGGTGTAAGCTGGTGTCTGATATAAGCATAATAAAAGTTAATTTGGGGGCTAAACTAAATTTGGGGGTGCTGGGCGGATCTTTGCACCCCGGCGGCACATATGCTAAAGACAGCACTGGTTCGAAGACACTGATTTTGAGCTTCCCATGAGATTTCGGGTTGTGGGTTTGCCAAGTGGCTGGAAAGAGATGCTGGGAGGAATAGACACCTGACCAATGCCGGCCAGTCACGACTCTTGGTATTGGAATAGCAGTGCCAATGGCAGCTCGGGGAGGCCCCAGGACGTATATGCTTCTCTGGCGCTGCTCTGACATCGGAGCAGCTAGGCCAATAGCAGCCAGAGTGGGGTGGGGCTCTCATCCCTAGCCGGAGTCCCTGTTACACCAGAGCAATCAGCCTATAAGAGAGAGGGAAGGGGAAATAGAGATATTGTTGAAAACACAGGGAAATTTGACTGCGCTCCTGTGCTACAAGCAGTTACATAAGTGAGGGAAAGCAACTAAAATGAACAGCAAATATTCGCGAGAAATCCTTCCAAGTTGGCAGCAGAACAGAAGAAAGGAAGTGTCTTGTTTCACCCCTCCTATGCTACTTAGAAATTTAATGCCCTTCTAGTATCTGTCCTGATTTCCTGGCTCCTGTTTCAGAGGCCTAATCCAGTGGAGGAGCTGAGCGCTTTCACTACAGTCACAGGCAGAAGCCAGCACCATTCAGCTGGAAAGTTTAGTACCCTGTGAGGCCATTTTTGTCCCCCTCCCCTTGTTCGGGAGCCCTGGCTCTGCAGAAGAGAGCATTTCCTTATTATTTTAAGCTTCTGGTTGACAACTCTTAAACACACAGTGCAAGGGAAAGTGCACAATTTGTGTTTTTCAGCAGAGCTGCTAGACAGGGAGGAAAAGGGAAAGTTTGAGGGTTTAATTGCAAGCCGCTTTGGAGCCCAAAGTGAAGTATAAATAAAGTAAAGCATTTGCTTTATTTTTGTTCTGTTTTGTGTTTGTTCACCCCCAAGAATGGTTAGAATGTTTGGCTGAGCCAAAGGTGAGGATTCAATGCTGGCTGAGCTGGAAATCTGCTGCATCCTAAACTGCCCCCCCCCAGAAAGATCTTGCCATAGGATTCCCTCCTTGGTCTAGTAACTGCACCTGCCATTGATCTCAATGGCTGCCTGGCAATTCCACTGAATTTTCCTTATCTGCCGCATTACCGCTTATCAGTTTTTATAGCACTAACTTGGCAGGATTGCTTTTGTTTTTGTTGCCATTAGTCACCTTGGGGTGAAGGGTGGAGAGAAAGGCAAGATGTGGCTGAATAAACAGATACCTGCATTTTTATTAATTTACATACTTCGCGCAGGTCACATAATCCAGCTTTGCAGTTATTGTGGTTTGGAATTATAGGGTTGGGTCCAGTGTTTTATCAGGTGTGACATACCGTAACGTTAGCTTTAAAGTGGATCGACACACTCAACCTAGTGCAACACTTTAAACAAAAAGGAAAGATGGACACTTTGTGGTTAGGAAAGTGGTGGGAAAATGCACTGCAAAGAATGGGATGGATAAATAATTAACAGGAAGGTGAAGAGTCATCACACGAGCAAATCAGGATAAGCACAGGAGATGCGATCTTTGTTATATAACATCCTCACAGAATAGTTCATTTGGCTAGAGTGTGGTGCTGATAATGCCAAGGTTGCAGGTTTGATCGCCAAATGGAACAGCTGCATATCCATGTATTGATCCTCAGCGTCCCAACTCTACAATTCTATGCTTCTGTGATATCAGCAATTGCATATAGCCTGCATGTGTCGACCACAGCAAACTATGGCAAGTTCTTAAAGAAATGGGAGTTCCTGATCACCTCATCTGTCTCCTGAGAAATCTCTATGTGGGACAAGGAGCTACAGTTAGAACTGGATATGGAACAACTAATTGATTCAAAATTGGGAAAGGAGTACGACAAAGCTGTATATTGTCTCCCTGCTTATTTAACTTATATGCAGAATTTATCATGCGAACGGCTGGACTAGATGGATCCCAAACTAAGATTGGCAGATTAAGATTGCCGGAAGAAATATCAACAACCTCAGTTATGCAGATGATACAACTTTGATGGCAGAAAGTGAGGAGGAATTAAAGAACCTCTTAATGAGGGTGAAAGAGGAGAGCGCAAAATATGGTCTGAAGCTCAACATCAAAAAAATAAGATCATGGCCACTGGTCCCATCACCTCCTGGCAAATAGAAGGGGAAGAAATGGAGGCAGTGAGAGATTTTACTTTATTGGGCTCCATGATCACTGCAGATAGTGACAGCAGTCACGAAAATAAAAGACGCCTGCTTCTTGGGAGAAAAGCGATGACAAACCTTAAAAAGCAGAGACATCACCTTGCCGACAAAGGTCCGTATAGTTAAAGCTATGGTTTTCCCAGTAGTGATGTATGGAAGTGAGAGCTGGACCATAAAGAAGGCTGATCGCCGACGAATTGATGCTTTTGGATTATGGTGCTGGAGGAGACTCTTGAGAGTCCCATGGACTGCTAGAAGATCAAACCTATCCATTCTGAAGGAAATCAGCCCTGAGTGCTCCCTGGAAGGACAGATCGTGAAGCTGAGGCTCCTATACTTTGGCCACCTCATGAGAGGAGAAGACTCCCTGGAAAAGACCCTGATGTTGGGAAAGATGGAGGGCACAAGGAGAAGCAGACGACAGAGGACGAGATGGTTGGACAGTGTTCTCAAAGCCACCAACATGAGTCTGACCAAACTGTGGGAGGCAGTGGACGACAGGAGTGCCTGGAGTGGTCCAGTCCATGGGGTCATGAAGAGTCGGACACGACTAAACACCACCACCATGTATTTATAGCACATTTCCTGCCCCCATAGAATCCTGGGGACTGCAGTTTACCCCTCACAGAGCTACAATCCCAAGCACCCTTAGCAAACTACATTTCCCATGATTCGCAAACGTCTGATGTGGAAACCCAGCCAGATGGGCGAGGTACAAATAATGTTATAGACAGGATAAACCTGTCTATAATTAATAAATGCTAGGATTTTTGTTATTTGCGATATGAAGGGAGGATGCAAGCTGCAAGGGAATTCCTGGGCTAGCTTATGCAAACCAGCTTTCTTAAAGCATGACAGTCTCTGCCGTGTCTTCTGTTCTCTGAACGGGCATAGACCCTGAATGTGCGCCTGTGACCCCATTTGCTCTTGTAACAATCTTATTGTTATTGTGTACACAGCCATAGTTTGACCTCTATGTAAGCTTTGTGCAAGAAAACCCGCATGGGTTGCTTGGAGAAGTCCCAAGTTAGCGGAACGTAGTCTTCATGGACATGACATCAGTGGGACAAGTTCATCATGTTCATGACTTAAGTGTTATTGATTTTGATGGGAACAAAGTGTAACACAAGATCTCTTTGGGCATAGTGATAAAGTGCTAAGCAAACATTGGGGGGGGGACAAGAGCGCTGCCTCTACCACCCCCATTCCCATCACCCTCCAACAGAAGAGTGTCTGTCTCAAGCAGGGAGGGGGGCTTTCTAGACTTGTGGGGAATCCCTGTGTCCATGGGAAAACCCGTTCCTCTTACATTCACCTTAGGGACCAGAGTGACCTGCTGAATTCACCTCTGTTTTTCTTGTGTGTGTGTGTTGAAACTGCACCAATAAATGTCAAAATGCTAAATGGCTTTGCATTGTTCCGGCAGCATGTCGCTCTTCCTGCAAGGACAGAGTTAAATGCTGTCTTTATTCATACCTTCCCCGGTAAAGGAAAGGGGGGGGGGACAGATGCACCACATTGGGAATGTCAGCCCAGCTCACGTAATTTTTTTATTATTATTATTCCTCCTGTTATGTTTGCTCTTTTGTCCCTATATAAGAGGGATGGGATGTTTCGACTTGGCAGCCTCAGATAAACACCATACAATAAGGCCTCTATCTGTGGGGACTGGCTTCCCATCGCGGTGGGCCGCTTACTTCCTTCTTTGTGTCACACGGCTACCGGCAGCCAGCGCGGCCTGTTTTTTTCCACCGCCGAGCAAGCTCCTCTCCCGTTCCCCAAACAGCCTGTGCTCATTTCTCTGGGGTCCTCTTCCCCAAAAGGCCATCCTCCCTGCTCCCCTCGCCCCGTACGGACTTGCACACCCCTCTCTGTGCTGCTCCCTTCCTGTTTTCCAACCTAGCCCTGCATCATTTCTGTTTTGTCTCTCGGCTTCCTCAGAAGAGCCAGGCCGAAGCCATGCCACCCCCTCCTGTTTTGATGCACAATGGGATTCCCCCCCCCCGCCCCATTCCCCTCCATCCACCGCTGAAGGTAATCTCTCTCTGGAGTGCCGTAAATCTATCCACTCTGCCAGTATAAGGTACCAAAGCTGGAAAACATTCTCCCATCCATTGTTCTGCTTGGGCCAAATGGGAATCAGTTGTTGGCCACATTTGTTACATGTTCCTTGTCCGGCAAACACATAGCAGCTTCTCTGGATCAGGGCCACCCTCTCCTAGGACCGTCTGCCAGCAAGATAAGAATTGCTGGAAAGGAGTTGACATTGGTGCCTGAGGATGATGACGCACAGGTTGTCTTCCTTTGGGAAGCTCGGAGCAGCGCAGAACTGCCAACATCAAAAGGCCGCTGTGCAAATCTGTGTTGCGGCCATGCTTTGAATACTGGGCTCAGCGCACCTCTCCTCGAGAAGGATATGGTAGAGCTGGAAATGGCTGGAAGACTCAGGACAGATAAAAGAAAGTACTTAGAAATCCTGGAATCATAGAATTGTAGAGTTGGAAGGGACACCAAGGGTCATCTAGCTCAACCCCCTGCAACGCAGGAACCTTCTTCACACAGCGCATAGTTAGACCATGGAACTCCCTCCCACAAGAGGCAGTGGTGATGACCAACTTCGACAGCTTTTAAAAGGATTGGGCCAGTTCGTGGGGGATATCCATGGCTACTAGCCATGCTTCTGCCTCTAAGGCATACCTGCCAAGTTGCTGTCAGAGAAATAAGGGACCGGGCCGGAAATAGCAGACCGGAAGTAGTGCTGCCGCCATTTTGGAACTGGGCGGAGCATGCTCAGAAGTGACTTTTGATGCTGCTTTGCCCAGTTCCAAAATGGCCGCTGCGCCAGAAGTCGCACTGCAGCTATTTTGGAACTGGGCAGAGCAGCATCAAAAGTCCCTTGTGAGCATGCTCCGCCCAGTTCCAAAATTGCCGCCGTGCCAGAATAAACCGGGGGAAAACAAAAAAATCCGTTTTTTCAGCTAGGAACAGCTGGAAAAACGGGGATTTCCCGGGGGAAACGGGAGACTTGGCAGCTATGGGAGTCGGGGGTCCTGCTTGCAGGTTTCCCTTGGGGGCATCTGGTTGGCCACTGTGAGAACAGGACGCTGGGCCATTGGGCTAAGCCAGCAGGCAATTCTTAAGTTCAGAAAAAGGCAAACAAAAGGATCAAGCGGCTGAACTCTACGAGAAAAAGTTACAATATTTGGAGCTTTATAGAAATCATGCCAGAGGTGTACGCAATTAATCATGGTGGAGAGAAAGCGGATAGGGAGATGTTCTCCTTCTTTCCCATAACACTTCCAGACTGTCGCTATTTTCAGGTGGGATTCAGCCATACACCAGCAAATTCTGGTCGCAATATTATAACTGATTGGGAGGTCTTGAACAACAAACCTGTGTCCCCAAACGATCAGACTTTTGCAATAAGGAAAGCAATGGGGGAAAGTTCACTTGAAAGTGTAGCAGAATGTCGGCTTTTGACCTAACATGATCTAATCTCTCTGCAAACTAACCGCTCATTAAATAGCCACCGTCCTCCAATCAAATCAGGCTGAATGCTCAATAAACAGATTGTCTGAAAGTACCTCCATAATTGAGTGGCAGAATAAGCTACAAGAATATGTGGAAATGGCGCAATTGACCAACAGCTTAAGGGGCAACTCAAGACAAGAATTTGCACAAAAATGGGATAAATACAAGAGATATGTGCAAAAATATACCAGTGGTTTATCATCTATGGCAGCATTTGATAGGCCTTAGATAAAGAAACATATGAGAAATAAGATCAACGGTACAAATTGTTGTAAGAATGTATTAGAGAATATATAAAGAGTAGAGTAATAATGATAGGTACAGTACATTCACTATCACAGGGGTGGCCAACTCCCAAGAGACTGTGATCTACTCACAGAGTTAAAGACTGGCAGTGATCTACCCCCTTTTTGGGCGTTCAGGTCAAAGTTGTTGAGCTTTTTTAGGGAAGGGGGAAGCCCATTTCTTGGATGTTCAGCTCAATTTTTTTGAGCTTCTTTTAGGGAAGGGGGGGGGGCTGAAGAGCCAAAATGTTGAGCTTTTTTTAGGGGAGCCAAAGTTGTTCAGCTTTTTGGGGAGAGCCACTGATCTACCAGTGATCTACCACAGATGTCCAGTGATCTACTGGTACAATCACGATCTACCTGTTGGACGTGCCTGAACTATCAGAATAAAATTATACAACGGGAATTGACAAGAAATCCAAAGTCTTTATGGTATTTTTGGATAATAATCTTTGTTAATAATCACATAAAAAGTAGCATAAATACAGCTGAAGTTTAAGGTTCATAAATAGGTAAGAAAAGATAAGTATATGTTTTGTTTTGTTTTTTGGTGTACAGTGGTGCCTCGCTAGACGAACGCCCTGTAAGACGAATTTTTCACTTAACAAAAGGATTTTTCGAGCGGAGGTTGCCTCGCTAGACGAATTCGTTTTACGAAAATTTCGTCTAGCAAATCGCGGTTTCCCATAGGAATGCATTGAAATTCAATGAATGCGTTCCTATGGGCAAAAAATAAATAAATAAATTCAATGCATTCCTATGGGATTTGCTAGACGAATTTTTCGTTATAAGAATTGACCCGTGAAACGAATTAAATTCGTCTAGCGAGGCACCACTGTATATGATTGGAATTTCAATTTACAATATGTACTACATACTTAATGTAATGTGTTGTAAGACTATTAATAAAGCCTTAAAAATAAATAAATGAAAGTACCTCCATAATAGTGTCATGACAGGCCATGCGCAGACATTGAGGCTGCCGACACAGAATATTTATTCGTAATCACGGGCGGGTCTGACTCAGCCCCATCTGCTCTCCGTCATGGAAGGACTGACTCGGCACCTTGACAGCCTCGAGATGGAATCTGGCTTGGCGTTCGCTCCCTCTCACCCGTCGCTTGGTCACCTAACAGGGCCTGAAACGAAACTTTGGCCCCGAGGGGAGATGGGAGCTGCCTGATAGCAGCCTATTACATAACCCAACAGGGCCTGGGAATCCGAGTCAGGAATGAGATAATGAGTCTGACACTTCTGTGTCACCTATGTAGGTCCAGCACAGAAACCTTGATTACCAAATAGAACGGGAAATGCCCATAAACACACGTACTACATTCAGACCCTGTCTGTTAAGGGCTGAAGTAATTTTGCTAACCTTCCTTTCATTTCCATCCTTTTTATTCTTTACGTGTATTCATTAATTTGGAGGAAAGGTGGCGTAAAGATGTGTGTGTGAGAGAGAGAGAGAGAGAAATGAAAGCAAAAAAAGGAAGGGGGGTCAGTTTTTTGATGGGCCTGAAAACCTATGACCCACGCTACTGCTAAAATCACTGTTCCCTTATTTTTGCTTCATTGAAATTCTTCACACACACACACACACACACACACACACACACACACCTTTTATTCATACTGTAAAACATGCATACCTTCCTCAGCCACTGCTTATGCAAGTTATGTTGTATAAATTGAATTTGCATTTTGCTATTCTGAAAACTAATAAAAATATTTGAAAATGGGGGTGGGGAACGAGAAAAACATCCCCCCCCCTCCAAGGGTTCACTTTGTTTAATCAATATCTTAAATTCCATGTATAAAACATGGTTGCTAGTACTTGCCGCTACTTACCTTTTACTACTGGTAGTAAGCACTACGTACTGTTAATACTGCTAGCAGCCTTAACACTATAGTCTATTTACCATTGCTGATAACTACTGCTAATAGTGGTAAGTAACACTACTGCTGCTTCTCCTGCTCCTGGTTTTTACTTACCTTTTACTACTGGTAGTAAGCACTACGTACTGTTAATACTGCTAGCAGCCTTAACACTATAGTCCAGGCATGTCAAACCTGCGGCCTTCCAGATGTTTTGGCCTACAACTCCCATGATCCCTAGCTAGCAGGACCAGTGGTTGGGGAAGATGGGAATTGTAGTCCAAAACATCTGGAGGGCCACAGGTTTGACATGCCTGCAGTATAGTCTATTTACCATTGCTGATAACTACTGCTAATAGTGGTAAGTAACACTACTGCTGCTTCTCCTGATCCTGGTTTTAAGTGCTGCTGCTACAACTGTTGTAGCAACTACTGCCTCTGCTAGTCCTGCCGTACCTACATCGTTGGAAGGTGTGGGTCATCGGCCCTGCTGGGAACAGAGACGTCGGCAGCAGTTATTTGGGAAAGCCCATGGCAGCAGGACAAAAACAACAGGTGCATGCCTGACCGCCACTGACCTCCTCATCACCTGACAAGAGGTCCATTGTTATCGGCTGAACCAGCTCAGCCGGAACTGTCAGCAGGGACACACACAAGCCACTGGGAAAGTGAGAGGGCAGGGATGGTGTGAGTGGAGGAGGAAATTCCAACACGTGGTGTCAGCATCTGCAATGGTTGGATTTCGCCCGGGCTCTTTTCCCTGCCAAGCTCCATGAGGACTAGAAACTTCAAACCTCCATAAGAATTTTGAGGATGTTGGATTCTAGCTCCCAAGACAGTAGCCAACCCTCCAAGTGTCCCTATTTTCCAAGGACAGTCCTGGATTTACAGAAGCAGTTCCTGTTTCCGATTTGATCCTGTAATGTCCTGCTTTTCCTTAGGACGTCCCAGTACGTTTCCGAGCACAGTTCAAAGTGTTGGTGCTGACCTTTAAAGCCCTAAATGGCCTCAGTGCAGTATACCTGAAGGAGCGTCTCCACCCCCATCGTTCTGCCCGGACACTGAGGTCCAGTACCGAGGGCCTTCTGGCGGTTCCCTCGTTGCGAGAAGCCAAGTTGCAGGGAACCAGGCAGAGGGGCTTCTTGGTAGTGGCGCCTGCCCTGTGGATCGCCCTCCCATCAGATGTCAAAGAGAAAAACAACTACCAGATTTTTAGAAGATATCTGAAGGCAGCCCTGTTTAGGAAGGCTTTTAATGTTTAATAGATTATTTTATTTCATTTTTCTGTTGGAAGCCGCCCAGAGTGGCTGGGGGAACCCAGCCAGATGGGCGGGGTATAAATAATAATTATCATCATTATCATTATTTTTATCAGAGAAATGTTGGAGGGTATGGAGCTATGTGGCCCCTGAGCCAAGGAAATAAGCAACTATGCAACCTTTAGGAGACCTCTGAAGGCAGCCCTATGTAGGGAAGGGTATTTTTAAATGTTTATTATGCTTTTTTATATGTTGGAAGATGCCCAGAGTGGCTGGAGCAACCCAGTCAGATGGGCAGAATATAACAACAACAACAACAACGATGATAATGGAATAGGACGTCCCTATTGTCATCAGAGAAATGTTGGAGGGTATGCACTAGGTGCAGGGCAAGCAACCCCAAGGTCCTTTTGGAGTCATAGACTTGCAGAGCTGGCCCAAACCAGCTCTGTTGGAGGTGAGGAAGTTCATGTTCCGTAAGGCCATCCGTGAAACGGTGAAGATTCCTTCCCTCCCACTCTTGGCAGGCTGGGCAGCTTAACCCACAGGATCAGGTGAAGGGCTGAGCGCCTGGCAAAAGGCCACACAGCTTGGGAACGGGAGCTGCCGGTACCTACCATCTCCCACTGAAGGGGCGTTCCACCAATCAATCAAGCTTTCGGGCAAGAGCATGCAACACATTCCTGAGCTGGTGCCCGAGCCAAGGCCCTGAAGGCAGCCCCAGGGCATAGTCTGAAAGCCCACGGTGCAGGGGCTTTGTGGAAATTAAACAGGAGGTCGGAGGCTGGTTAGTCCTCCTGGAACCCTCTGGGCCTCAAGTTCTGCCTTTCGGTAGCAGAGGGTGGTCCATTAGGGTGGACAAGGCACTGCCCCACCAACCTCTGGGCACCTTCAGCCAGTTCCCACCGACCTGCCTGCAGGCTGGGCCTTCTTGCTTACAACCACTCAGATCACAGGCTCTGCTGATCCCTGGCTCTGGCGCCACCTACTGTCCGCCTCCCTGCCTTCTGGCCTACCAGTCGCAATCAGCACCTGCTTTGCAGGGAGGTCGGGTGAGGCCGCCTCAAAGCAAACTGTTATCCCACACCTCCCGTCGTTCTCCTTATCGCAAAAAAAAAAAAAGCCCCTATCTTTTGGACAAGTGGGTTTGTTGCGCAGGACCTCCTAAACTTTTCTAACCTGAATTTGCCGGAATGCAACTGAATTTGCCGGAATCCACAAGCACACACCCTGCCCCCCAAAACAGCAGAGTCTGGAAGCTCCCCTGGTCTATTATTATTATTATTATTATTAGCATGACCACCCTAATAATGAGCAAGCTGCGACAGGAGGCAGCAGCAGGAAACTAGCCCCTCTGTGAAGAGGGTAGACTCTTACAAAAATACTTACTAGCTGCTTTCCTTTCAATACAGATAAGGAATTAATTGGAAATACCAAGATGTAACAGTCAACAGATTCTTGTTGATTCGCTCAGATTGATGGGAGCTGGGCAGGATGCTGAGTACTGAGTAAACACCCTCTGATTAAGAGCAGGGAAAGTAGTCGGATTTTTTTGGCATTTCTTCCTCCTTCTCCGATCAACAGCTTCCCAAGTGTAACGTTTCACCATTTAGCAAATATGGGCATGCCATGGAGTTTCTGCCTGCAAAGCACATGCTATTCCACTAAGCTACAGCCCTTCCCCTATTTCATTAGCTTATATCATTTTAATTTCTGTAATGATGTACATATATTTTATACACAATTATTTTACTTTAAATAATTTTCTTAAAGCCTAGTTATTTCAGAACTATGGCACATAAAGATAGCTTATTGGATGATGACGTACCACTGCTGCAACCAGACTTAAGGGGTTTAAAGCCCATTAAACGAGGCAGAGCGCCACTGCTCCAAATGGGGCTTCAGGGCCTGCCCTACCATTAGGCAGAATGAGGTGACTGCCTCAGGCAGCTGAGGTAGGGGCTAAAGTGAAAGGAGCTACCGATATGTAGCATAGCCAACACAAACACACAGAGATGCACACCAAAAAGCCACCTCCAGGAGGGGTCAAGGATTCTGTCCCCATCATTAATTGCCAGCCTGCTCAGCTTTTGTAGATGAAAGGAGGGAGCTTTGATAGATGAAACCATATTGGTAAAGGTAAAGGGACCCCTGACTCTGGGGTTGCAGCACTCTCACGTTATTGGCTGAGGGAGCCGGCATACAGCTTCCAGGCAAGCTTACCTTCCCGCTGTAGCGGTACCTATTTATCTACTTGCACTTTGACGTGCTTTCATACTGCTAGGTTGGCAGGAGCTGGGACCGAGCAACGGGAGCTCACCCCATCGCAGGGATTTGAACCGCCGACCTTCTGATCAGCAAGCTCTAGGCTCTGTGGTTTAACCCGCAGTGCCATCAAAAGCATATTGACCTTCACCTCAACCAGCAAAATGCCTCGAGAAACAGCCTTGCTAGGCTGATAGCCATCGTGGCTTCCCAACCCTCAAAAGAGAGACCGTGTGGTAGAGGTATAGCTTCAGGGCGAGCAAAATAAAGTAGCAAGATCTTGCTTCTTAAAATTATACTGCACATACCAGCAACCACTGATAATGCAGAGGAGCTTCAAAACTCTCTCTCTCTCTCTGTGTGTGTGTCCCTCCACAACCTGACACCAAACACAGGAAGGATAGCCCAAGTCAGCTAACCCCATCCTAATGCAAAGCAGATGAACACACTTTAACTGTTTTGATAAGCAGATGGCTTCACTGAAGTCACTATATGTTGGGGTGGGGCGTAATTGGTTCGGGGATCTGAGCCAAGCAAAAGAGATAAGCGCCTGTTACTGTATGTGTTAATGCAGCAGAGCCCAAAAGGCTTGTAGTGCAGGCAAGAGAGGAAGCATGTGACCTGCAATGAATTGTTGATGAGTAAACTGCTGCTATCCTGGACCGTACCTGCTCCATTGGGTCCACATTCCCCACCCCCTCACCCATCAATCAGCATTTCATAGGGCCACTGAGCATGTGCAGTTTTCATTGAGCTGTTCCCACCCCCCAATCAGAGTTCCC
Source organism: Zootoca vivipara (assembly GCF_963506605.1). Lineage (NCBI taxonomy): Eukaryota > Metazoa > Chordata > Lepidosauria > Squamata > Lacertidae > Zootoca > Zootoca vivipara. Next base: position 44,071,391 of record NC_083288.1, read on the forward strand.
TGCAAGGAAGGTTGGTTGTTAAACCCAGTGCTTTTTTCCCCAAGGGGGACGCAGGGGTGCACATACCCCTAAACATTTTGTGAATCTAAGTTTGGCCTTATTGAGGGGCAGTATTCCAATATGAATATGAAAATGAGAGTACCCCTAAACATTTTTTAAAGGGGGGGGGGGAAGCATTGGTTAAACCACTCCGGAAACTGCCGCTCCTAGGAAGGAATGAGGGTTTCCTAACAACTCCCTAACAAACTACAGCTCCCAGAAGTCTTTGGGGGAAGCCATGACCGTTTACAGTGGTACTGCTTACTTGGTTATAGCCGTGGTGCTGATAACAAAGTTGCCGGTTCGATGGGACAGCTGCATATTCCTGCATTGCAGCGGGCTTGGGCTACCGGTAGATCATGGGTAGGCAAGCTAAGGCCCGGCCCATGGACGGTCTGGGAATCAGCATGTTTTTACATTAGTAGAATGTGTCCTTTTATTTAAAACGCATCTCTGGGTTATTTGTGGGGCATAGGAATTCGTTCATTCCCCCCCCCCCCAAAAAAAATAGTCCAGTCCCCCACAAGGTCTGAGGGACAGTGGACCGGCCCCCTGCTGAAAAGGTTTGTTGACCCCTGGGCTAGATGATGCAACCCTACAATTCTACGATTCTGTTTGTTTAGTCGTGTCCGACTCTTCGTGACCCCATGGACCATAGCACGCCAGGCACTCCTGTCTTGCACTGCCTCCTGCAGTTTGGTCAAACTCATGTTCGTAGCTTCGAGAACACTGTCCAACCATCTCGTCCTCTGTCGTCCCCTTCTCCTTGTGCCCTCAATCTTTCCCAACATCAGGGTCTTTTCCAGGGAGTCTTCTCTTCTCATGAGGTGGCCAAAGTATTGGAGCCTCAGCTTCACGATCTGTCCTTCCAGTGAGCACACAGGGCTGATTTCCTTCAGAATGGATAGGTTTGATCTTCTTGCAGTCTATGGGACTCTCAAGAGTCTCCTCCAGCACCATAATTCAAATTCACGATTCTATCATGCTTTAAATGCATGGTGTGAATGTGGCCTTTTAATACAGGCACGTAATACCGGTAGATCACTGGAAGATCACTGCCCTCTCCCCAAAGAAGCTCAACAAGTTTGGCTTCCCTCAAAACAGCTCAACATTTTTTGCCCTGGACCCCTAAAAATGTGGGGTTCCCCCTCCCTAAAAAAAGCTCAACCTGAACCCCCCAAAATGGGCCTTCCTCCTTCCTAACAAAAGCACTGCAGCAGGTCCCAGGGGGTCTTGGCTAACCCTTGGCACCAGCCTGGGGGAGGATAAACAGGGAGGGCAGGCAATTGATTCAATTAGACCAGGCATCCCCAAACTTCGGCCCTCCAGATGTTTTGGACTACAATCCCCATCATCCCTGACCACTGGTCCTGTTAGCTAGGGATCATGGGAGTTGTAGGCCAAAATATCTGGAGGGGCACAGTTTGGGGGTGCCTGAATTAGACCCAATGGACTTTAGGCTTGCTTTTCGTAGGGGAGCAATGAGACCTTGGCAAAGACTTCATGGAAAAGGTGGGTCTGAAGGAGGGGATTTGAAAAGAGGGCAGGCATCCTCAGGAAGTCACTCTTGTGGAGGGTCAGTTACGACTAAACCTGCCCCAACAGTTTTAAACCATTTGTGTGGGTTTCTTTTTGAGGTGGATTAGAAAGTGACCAGCCTTTGAAAGTTGCTCCACTGCCCAACAATCACTGGAACATTCTTCCCCATACCCAACCTAAATCTTTCTTCCTTGCATTTAATCCGATTAGCTGCTGTGATGTAACTTCAGAGAGAGCGATCCGTCTCCGTTCTCATTAAGCAGTCCTTTTAAAATAGGGATGTGTGCAAGATCACGCAAATGCAAGTTAAAGCACCCATTTGACCTGCAGCTTCACCAAAGGCGCCACCTTTAAGCACTGGAAAGAACGGGATACGAAAATAAAACAGTGGCCTAGATTTTCCAAGGACCTGACCCAGAAAAACAGCAGTTTCCTATATACTTGCAACCCTATTCATTCTAAAGCCATTAGATCCATTAACTAAACATGACCAAGTAGTGTACAGAAGTCTGGACCATCAAAAGAAAGTTTCCCTAGATTATGCAACATTAAAAAAAACTCAATGTCAACATGAGATAAGCTAGAAAAACATTTCCAGTATCTAGGAACCATCAATCTCCTTTCCGAAGGAGCTGCAGCCTCTGCTAGCACACCAGTGTTTTCCTCCTCCACATTCAGGAGGTGGAAGCTCTTGCCTGGCTAGAGATCCAGCACTGGCAACAACTTTACCTGGTGAATTTCTGCCTGCTGCACTTAAAAGATGCAGAAAACTCCCTGGGTGGGAAGCAGGGCAAAACACACTCCTCTGGAAGGTGCTATGCATGGATAACCCAACACGGAAGGCCAAGTCTACACAAAGCAAACCAGTCCCCATTGCCAAAAGAAAACTAGAGGCCTGGGCAGGGAAGGGGGGAAACAAAAATAAACGGCCTGGTCCAGTATACCTGAAGGAGCGTCTCCACCCCCACCATTCTACCCGGACACTGAGGTCTAGTGCCGAGGGTCTTCTGGCGGTTCCCTCGCTACGAGAAGCCAAGTTGCAGGGAACCAGGCAGAGGGCCTTCTCGGTAGTGGCACCCACCCTGTGGAATGCCCTCCCACCAGAGGTCAAAGAGAACAATTACCAGACCTTTAGAAGGCATCTCAAGGCAGCCCTATTTAGGGAAGCTTTTAATGTTTGATTTCTGTATTTTAATGTTTTGTTGGAAGCCGCCCAGAGTGGCTGGGGGAACCCGGCCAGATGGGCGGGGTACAAATAATAAATTATTAATTATTATTATTATTATTAGGGAATCAAGTGTTTCCTAGTATGCTGCTGCAGTCTCTCTGCAAGGACAAATGAGCTGGGTAGCTGGCATTTAAATCCTGAGAATATACCATTCCTCAAGCTCTCAACATCCTCAAACATTGCAGTCCCACAACTGGGGACGCAAAGTTGTTGTTGTTTTTTTTAAAAAAAATTTATTAAAGGTTTTCTTGGGTTACAAAAGGAAAGCAGAACAAGATGCTTGGTACCAGCTTGGCTGCAGTTGTTGCTGGAAGGAGGCATTCAAGGAGCCACCCAACTGCCTTAGGGACTCCACTCTGGATTTGTGCAGGGTTTTCTTCTTCCAGATATCCCGCAAGGCAGCAAAGGTTTAGGACCAGAGTTTTCCTTTTCCTAGATGAGCTACCCTCACCTTGTTTAGCTGGCCAGTTGAAGCTGTTCCCAGGGTGGCCGCTGTCACATGCCGACAGCATCTAGGAGCCACAGGTGAGAACTGAGTGGGGGGGAACCAAAGGTGGACAAACTACCCCAGGAGCACAATGTCCGCCCCCCCCTGAAGGTATTATCCCTCCCTTGCCACACCACACACGTCTACCACAACTATTTAAATCACCTTAATTTTGAATTATGGTGCTGGAGGAGACTCTTGAGAGTCCCATGGACTGCAAGAAGATCAAACCTATCCATTCTGAAGGAAATCAGCCCTGAGTGCTCACTGGAAGGGCAAATCGTGAAGCTGAGGCTCCAATACTTTGGCCACCTCATGAGAAGAATCCTTGGAAAAGACCCTGATGTTGGGAAAGATTGAGGGCACTAGGAGAAGGGGATGACAGAGGACGAGATGGTTGGACAGTGTTCTCGAAGCTACCAACATGAGTCTGACCAAACTGCGGGAGGCAGTGCAAAACAGGAGTGCCTGGCGTGCTATGGTCCATGGGGTCACGAAGAGTCGGACATGACTAAACGACTAAACAACAAATTTAAACCCAATCCACTCATTCTGCAGGCTGTCAGAAATGGAGCGCGAGGACTGGAAAGGGACTGTTTCAAGACACAGTGTCCTAGACAGACTGTGGCGCAATGGGACATTCTCAGCTTGCTTCCAAATGCACGTCAGCTGCAGAATGGGAAAGAGGCCCATCGAATCAGGCAATCGCTTTGCTTCCACTTGCTCAGCAACTCTTGTAGCCAGCGGGGTGAGGGGGAACTGCAGTTTGCCAGGCTCAGTCCAAAGGCTACCGTGTAGGCCTCTGCATTCACTAGGTCAAGAGGCATTTGCCAGGATGCTGGCACACAACATCTCCATGCACAGCAGCCAGGTTCCAGCTGTTCCACAATGTGAAATTAGCCATCTTGCTCACTTCTGAAAATCACTTGGGGCTGCCTGGGTGTGAGCTGTCGTACAGCAATTAAGACGCATGGTGCTGCCAAGGATCCAGAGTTCTAGGCAAGCTGTTGGGTGCTCATTATCGAGGGAGACCCTGGCCATAGGGGGAAAGGGCTGGAGCTCCCGTGGTGGAACATCTGCTTTGCATGCAGCTTCAATACCTGCCATCGCCAGGTAGGGCCAGGATAAGGCACCCTGCCTGAAACCTTGGAGATCTGCTGCCAGGCAGCATCAACAATGCCAGCAGCTGATGGGCCAATGATCTAATTGATTCCTAAATGGCCCAAAACACAGAAAATTCAATGGCAGCCTACAGTATAAACAGGATGGATTGGACAACAGCTCACCGCCTTCAGGACATCTGATGCCCAAACTTCGCAAGAGGTGCAAATCAGACAATCAAATCATTCGCATCTGTATTTTTATTTTTATTAACATCCCTGCCTCACACCAGTCAGAGGCTAGAAAACCATATAAAAGCACCTGTTCAGTGAGCAGGGAGATTAAGTTTCCAGAAAGGAGGAGGAGAGAAGTGTTTTCAATGCATTTGTAGTCTCTGAACGGCCACTGGAACGTAAGCCTTGTGCGAAGGAAGCCCCGCCATAGGGTTGGTGTGGGGTCTCCACTCGCCAACCTAAAAAAGGAACCCGCCCCCTGTCAGCTCAGAAGGAGACGCTTTCCAATATAAGTCTGTTTTGAGTGTCCCTTCTTTTCTGCTGTGTTTCCTCTCCATGTCCCAAGAAGCTCGCTCTCTTTATCTGTTGAGAGACGAGAGAGGTGCACCTAATTCTCATGTTGGCAGCCCCCACCAGCTCTACCTAATAAATAAGGGGACAACGGAAGAGAGCTATCTAGGCGGAGGAAGACCCCAAAGAAGAAGTGGGGGCCCCTATGATCCTCCAGTGATGTGGCTGGACTACAATTCCCATCGTCCCTGACCGATGCCCATGCTGTTTGGGGCTGACGGGAGTTCAACAAAAATAGGGGAGGCCCACAGGCTCCTCTAGAGGGAACCCAGTGCTGCTCTGGAGCTAAGAGGGTCAGGGGGCACCATGCAAAGGAAGGAAGAGAGGGAGGCACATCTGTGTGCGTAAGTGTAAGAGAAAACACAGTCTGACAGTGAGGGAAGGGTTCTGTCCCGGAAAGCCTTCTCCTCGACCATCGTTCACAGCAACAAGAAGCCAAGCCGCACACTGCAGGACAAGGGGGGGTTCCCCCCGCCCCACCCAATCCAACTGCAGTCTTCTCAAAATGACGTCCTTTCCTGGCATTTTGTATCTTAAGTCTCAGACGGGAGAAATCTCCAAGCCCCACGACAAGTGAGAGGCAAGCAAAGGCAGGCAGCGAGGAGAAACCCTGAATGCTTTCCTCACGTCAGCATGTGATAGGTGAAGCGTAGGCAAGGAACCTAAAGGAAGTTACACAACAGGGGGCTGGGGTGACTGAGAGCTAGAAGGGCCCCCAGCCATGCGCGCCCATGTTCCTATTTGGCCAGTCTTCTACCGAAAGGGCCACTTTGACCTCACAGAAGGAGGGGAGGGGAAAGTCCGGGAATCAGGGTCGGATTAGTGGCTGCCGAGCATGTTTTTAATCGTCCCTCAATTTCCCTGCAGGGTTAGAGCTGTGAGTTGCCAAGGCCAGGCTGCTCTGGCTGAGTGCGAAAGGGCGCAGGGACCCCACCACCACCCTAACCGAGCCAGTTAAGGTTTCGATTTGGAGATGGCCAAGCCGATGAGACCAGCCAGCCCGGCCGCGCCCAGAGCCATGCCGCCCACGATCGCCATGCCAACCAGGCCATCTGTGGAGAGAGAGAAGAGGGAAGAAAGGCGTCATTCTGGAACGCTAGTTAAGGATTGAGAGGCTCCTCAAGAGATCTTTGGACTGCAGCCTGCGGGAGGGGGGCTGGACCAACCCGGTTGCCATGGGGACCAACTTTTTCCATCACCACCTTTTCAGAGGAGGTGGTGGAGGAATAGCTGCTGCCATCTCCCAGGCCGACGGCCATCACCCTCTCATTGGCCTCTGCCAGTGCAGAAGTGATCCCTGTGCCGTCTTATCCGAGGCACCCGGTCCTCGTCGCTGGTACTTGAGAGCTGTTGAAACACCTTCCAGTCTCCTTGAGAAAGACTAGGAGGCATTTCGTTAAAAGGTGCTCAATGATGGTTGGTTGTTTTAATGCATTCTGCTCTCTGAGCGCATCGGCTTAGTTTACATGTCCAAAGGACGATGGTTTGTTGGGCAAGGAATTAAGAAGAGCGTCCCTGCGCTCCACATGCAGCTGCTGGGTGACCTTGGGCTAGTCACACTTCTTTGAAGTCTCTCAGCCCCACCCACCTCACAGGGTGTTTGTTGTGGGGGAGGAAGGGAAAGGAGAATTTTGGCCGCTTTGAGACTCCTTCGGGTAGTGATAAAGCGGGAAATCAAACATGGGCGTACCCAGGATCAAAACTAGGGGGGGCAAGGGGAGGGGCCACAAAATGGGCGGGAACGGTGAACTCGCGCTCCGCCGGGCTGTGCCCCTCCCTAGAAGCAGGGCTGGTGGGCGGAGGCGGAGCCCAGCCAAGCGGAGCGCGAGTTCAGCGTTCCCGCCCGCCGCGCTGCGCTCTCTGGTTCCCCGCCACGCTTGGCCTTGCCAGAGGGCGCGACGGGGAGCTGGAGGGAGGGTGCGGCGCGGCGCGGCGGGAATGGCGAACTCGCGCTCCGCCGGGCTGTGCTCCGCCTCTGCCCACCAGCCCTGCTTCTAGAGTAGGGCAGCTGCCCTAACTTGCCCCGTGGTGGGTACGCCCTTGATATCAAATCCAAACTCTTCTTCTTCTTCCCCATTCCTACGCACTTAAAAAACAAAAAGCCTCCTCGGTTTGTTAAACCACATTTCTCCCATTGCTTCCAAACTGGGAAACTGTTTTGGGCGATCCCCACAAACCTTGCATGAAGGTTTGGGGTTCAAGACCGGGTATCTCCAGCTATGGCTGGGAAAGATTCCCTTCCTGAAACCCTGGAGAGCTGCTGCCAGTCAGTGCGCTGAGCTAAGCGGACTGACACAGGCCTCAGACGCGGCAGCTTCCTATGTGGAGTCATCACTTGGTTTGGGAGAAATGTCCCAACCGTGGGCTTACCGGGATCAGAGTTATTGTGTTTGAACAGAGCCTTAAAAGGTGGGAGGGAAAGGGTTGCGCTCCCCACTCCTGGCCCCCTAACCTTTCTGCATGGCCCTCTTGATGAGCTTCTCCAGCTCCATGGCTTGCGTGTTGCTTGGCTCCGTCTTCAGCAGCCCCCGGATGTACTTCAGAGCTTTCTCATATTCCTACGAGAAACAGAGAAGAGTGTTAATGCACCTGTGTCTGGGGACATCATGCGCAGGACCCTGTTGCCCACCATAGATGGAGTAAAACGGAGGGAATCAGAAAGTGCTTTGGAAAAAGGAAGTGATGAGCTGGATGGAGGCTTGGGGAGAGTCAGGGAAGGTGGGGAAAGGAGTTATGTACACTTAGAACTAGGGTCACCCAACAATGTGGACCATGGCTGTGGTCAGACTAGACACAGAGCACCTTAGCTAACCTATGTAACGGCTGCTGAAGTGGGTTTCAAAAGTCCCACACACATTCATAGAAAAGAAGTTCGTTAGCCACGGCAGCTCGATAAAACCTGCAACCATCTGATTCTCAAGCTATTCCCAGGTATAAGGCGGTATATAAATTCAATAAATAAAATAAATGCTGGGGCAGTTCAAAAGGGACAGTTCCAAAGTCTCCTGCCTCAGGACATTAAGCTCTCTCATTCCCCCTTTTACCTCAAGGCAAGGAGTTTAACCTACACAGGAGATGGAAACCCCATATGGAGGGGGATGGGAGAGGAGTGGCTGCTTGAGCAACCTTCTGAAGTCCACATGCCAGAGGTGGGTGGAGCAACAAACGCCACCTTTGTAGAGTAGGCTAGTTTCTATATGCACACTTGCAGGAGGCATTATTAAAACACACTTTTCTGCTAGACAAAAAACAATTGGGTGGGGTGTTGATGCAGAGCGAGTAAAGGGCATGGCTAGGGAGCGTCCCAAGGGCCAGGCAGAGAGGCCTGGAGGGCCACACTTGGGCCTAAGGCTCCCTGCCCCTGCCACAAGCTTTGAGAAGAAAAGGATTTGAAGTGCGGGTGTGGGGGGGAATCCAAGGGAGCATCCCTCCAAGGTGTTCTGCTAGTGTATGGCTGTTCAATGGAACTCCCTCTCCCCATGTGCCCCCAACTGCTCTGCAGGATTGGGGGACCCCAGAACAGAATGGAGGGTGCATGAGGAGATTGGGGGGAAATTCTGCTGCACTTTGCTGGATGCTGCCCTGGATTTCTTGGCTGCAAGCCTAACTCTTTCTCGGTAGCATAACCTAGACCCTAGCAATCAACTGCAGCTTGCCATCACTTGCACTGACACTCCCAGGGCTGCAACCCCAGACAGTGTGAGACCCACTACATACAATGGAACTCCCTTGCGCAGGATTGCACAGTTAAGAACGGCTGTGTTTTGCAGCGCTCCTTCCCTTTGAGCCCAAGCTCCTGCTTATCTCGCGCCATTGCCTCCAGGCACACGCCCCATGACTGAAGAGGGTTATGATCTGCTGCTCTTGCAGTCTATAAAAGCCCACAGATAAAAGGCCCAGCTGCGACTGATACATGTGGGCACCACCCTGGTTTTGACAAGGTTTATGGAGTTGGGATTAGCTGCCAGAGATAAAAAAAAAAGGGCCTGAGGTAACGGGAAATGCAGGACTTTCACCCTGGACAGGAGAGCTGACTTCTCCCTCACATGGTGGGAAGCGAGTGCAAAAGATAGGCAAAGTCTCAAACACTGACTGAGGATCTCTCCCCCGCTCGCCGTTTGGCAACCCAAGGAGAAAACACACCTGTTGCCTATCTGCAAAAATCTGCAGGATGCAAAACATTTTAAAGTTTTCTCATCTGTGTAAGGAGGAAGTGGGCGAAAAACAGAAGCTGAGCTTTCCTTAAGTCAGATTTGGGGACAGAGGATGAAACAGGCGAAGACTAAATGCAGCCTCCAGCTTCCTGTTGCCTGATTGAATCCTCTTGAGTGCCAGGTGCTGCTCTTCTCTATTTTGAGTCATCGGAGTACTGAGGATACAAGCAAATGCTATGCAGGGCGTTCTGTGGAGCGAGCCCCCGTGGATGCTGTCCAAGCACAAAAGTGAGGGATCAGCAACTAGCAGCCCTGGGCCAAATCAGTTCCAGTTTGGGAGAAATGGGTAGAAGCTGGGAGAGGTAATGAGGAAGAAGAGCTCATTTGCTTGATGCCACTTTGAAGAAAGGAAGAATGGGTCTGAACCTTCCTTCCCTCTTTGCCTCTGTCCCACTGACTCAGGGCCAGAGCAGAGGTGGAGCACTGGATTGGGCCAGATCATCTCCCCACCCCCTGCACAGAGGCCAAGCTCAACAGGTGGGTGGGTCTATCTGTCAATCACCTGGCACCACAATGACATCAGGAACCTAGGAACCTGTCTATTGGGTCCATCTAGCTTACGGTAGTAGCGCTTGCATCGACTGGCAGCAGCTCTCTTAATGAAAAACTTACCCATTTTTCATCCCTTTTTGCTTACATGGCATGAAATCAAAACATTTATGATTGTTTATTTATTGCATGTATATATCCCACCGTTTCCTCCATGGAATTCAATGGTTCTCCGCCTCCTCCTTTCATAGAATTGTAGACTCGCAAGGGAAACCCAAGGGTCATCTAGTCCAATCCCCTGCAAGGCAATCCCCACAGCAACCACCATGGTCGTAGTATGACACTCTAACCACTACACCACCCTGCTCCTGTGGGCTCTGTAAGTGCCGACAACTGGCTGATCATCAGGGTTCACAAAGCACTGTGCACGAGACTTTTCACAGATCAGTGGGGCCGGCAGACCCCCTTTCAACCTGTTCTTTCCCTGACCTACACCTGACATCACGTACGATATAGGGTGGGTGGGTTCACTGAACAGTCTCACAGCCCAAACAGCCAGGCTTGGTAGGCCTAATAAGGCCTGAGAGCTAGAGAGGAGACCCCACTGCTGCTTTAGAGAAAATTACCTCCCTAAAAAAAGTTAAACTTTTCATGGATTTTAACTATAAGCCTCATCGGGATCTCATCTTGCCTGAACAACAGAGGTACAAATATAAGCGGGTCCAAACCAAAGGAAGCAGGTAGGGGCCACCAGCAGAGACTTACCTTCAGCCGGTAATTGGCCACCGAGAGGTAAAAGACATAATCACGCTGCTCCTCTTTGTTCCCTTTGGGCAGCAGCTCTGAAAATAAAAGGGTCAAGATTGTAACGTTTACCTATATCTGTTTAGGGAAGAGATGGGTCTGAGGGTTTCTCCATTTTACCTGCCTCCAACAGCTCACGAAACATGCAGACACGAAACACAGACATCTGAACTTGTAACTAGAGTAACCCCACCTGGATTCCTGACAACCAAATCCCAAACGACACCCCAGAGCCTGGACTTTGGCAAGACGAAGGTCAAGAGAGTGTACGGGGACATTGTGCCAAGGAGGTCACGCCCGACCGATGAAAAGACAGAAATGGGACAGACACACACACACAAAAAGAAGGGGGAGGATGTGGCAGAGGCGGAAGAACAGGAGGCATCTCACCCGCTGCCACGTACACACAAAAGGTTTTCTCCCCCCACAGTGCAGAAGATCCTTTGATACTCCAAGGGAGGTGGGGGAAAAGTCATAGCAGAGGTTTATGGTGCGGAGAAATGGGTTTTTCTTTCCCCTCCCCAGCTGATGGCAGAATGTGGGAGCTGCTCAATTAATTGACTGGCAACAGATTCAGGGCAAACCACGCAGAAAAGGTACTTATTCACAGAACACATAATTGGCACGTGGACCTCTTTGCCAGTTAATGTGGTGCTGGGTTCAGGTGGCTGTGAAAGAGGGTTGGGCAAATCTCAGCCACGTTTGGTAGATGAACTTCCAGGTTCAGAGACAGTGTGCTGCTGAATACCAGGTGCTGGGGGAGAAGGGCTATTCACGCCCTGCCTGCGGGCTTGCTGGAGGCCATATGATTGGCCGGGGGGGGGGGCAGAATGCTGGACTAGAAACACCTTCGGTCCAATCTAGAAAGGCTCTTCTTATTAGAGCAGGTGCTTGCAGGTGGCAATGTTTCAGTGTTAGAAACTCAGACACAGTGGTACCTCAGTTTAAGAACAGTCCAGTTTAAGAACGATTTGGTTTACAAACTCTGCAAAACCGGAAATAAGTGTCTTGGTTTGAGAACTTCACCTCAGTCTAAGAACGGAATCTGAACGGTGGAAGGGCACTGGTGACAGGAGGCCTCATTAGGGAAAGCGTGCCTCGGTTTAAGAACAGTTTTGGTTTAAGAACGGACTTCTGGTATGGATTAAGTTCATAAACCAAGGTACCACTGTATATAAGCTAGGGGCCAAATGGTTTGTAAACCGAGGTTGCAGATGCCAAAATGGAATGCCTCGTTGCCATTTTGGGGTAAAAGGTAAAGGTAAGTCCAGTGGCAGACAATTTTGGGTTTGTGGTGCTCATCTCGCTTTAAAGGCAGAGGGAGCCAGCGTTTGCCTGCAGACAGTTTATCCGGGTCATGTGGCCAGCATGACTAAGCCGCTTCTGGCGTAACGGAATACCAAAACTAGAGCAGCGCACAGAAATGCCGTTTACCTTCCCGCTGGAGCGGTACCTATTTATCTACTTGCACTTTTTGGCGTGCTAGTTTGGCAGGAGCTGGGACCGAGCTACGGGAACTCACTCTGTTGCGGGGATTTGAATCGCCGACCTTCTGATCTGCAAGCCCAAGAGGCTCAATGGTTTAGACCACAGCGCCATCCGCTTTCTAGGGTAAGACGGCTCTAAAGTCTTCTTTTGCAAATGACAGACTGTGATTGAGTCTCACTGAAACATCAGGCTACAACAATTAACTATTGTTCACTGCTCCTGCTCAGGCTGCACAGAAAAAGCATTTGGGGTTCCTGAAATTGGTTCCAATTGCACAAATAAAATGTAACAGATAGAATGTGGCATCAGTGTGTGAAAACAGTCAAGATCCAAGGATCCCCAGGCATGCACCTCCAGATGGTGGAGATGTCAGGCACCATCCTGGCACTCAGGCTTCTTCACTTGGTGGCAAGCGGTCAATAGCCAGGTGAACAATGTGCTTGGCTAGTTTCAAGCACTGGGATGTTTGCAATAAAAACTACAAAATAACCAACAAGTGTACAAAAAGGGACACACTGCAGAGCTCAAATAAATAAATCAAAATGGAGTGGGTGTTTCAACCACTGCTTTGTGATTATGTGGAAGAGCTAAATGGATGTCTTGCTTCACAAGAGAAATCAAGGAGGTGGCTCGGTGGATGTTCTGGTCTATTGATCTACTGCTCACCTTCCAGGAGTACAACGCCCCTCTTGATGTCCTCGTTGTATTTGCTGCGGACCAGGCACCAGGCGTACTCAAATGTGGTCCCTTTGGAGACACTGCCTGAGCTCACCTCAGCATTGTACTTCTTCTCAAATCTCTGTGGAAAAGAAGAGAGGGATGGGTAAGCTGACACCAGTCTCCCAGGAAAGGCAAAACGTGCCTTTCTGCCCCACCACACCCACCCATTTCACAGGTTTTTCTGAGAACAATACATCAGCAGGGGTCAACCTGACACGATCTTGGCCACAGTAGGCCACCAGGGGGTGGGTAGTGGGCCCCACAGATCATGAAGGAGTGTCAAGGGACTTTGGCCCAGTGTTAGAAACTGAGATATGAAAGCTAGGAGCTAAATGGCACCTTAAACCTAGGTTACGGATGCAACAATGGAATGTCTAGGCACGCTTTTTTTATAGCAAGAATACAAAGCTGAAAATGAACTGCAGCTAGAGTATTAAGTTTATTTTTCACATGGTCTAGTCCTTCCCTTGCCCACTCCCCATATATTCTTAAGAAGGTCTCTTCTCCAGTTTCCAGAGTAGCTGGAAGTGGGGAGGCAGAAAAAGGGTCCTCCTTTCCTTTTACTCGGCAGTTTTAATCTGAAATATTTGGCGCAGTACTGCACCCAGAGCTCAAATTGCTTGCACTAATGCAATTCCCTGTCGCAAAAGGCGCCTAGAACAATGGGAGTTTTGAATGCTGCTCTGGCCTATGGGAGAGCTGCTTCCATTGGGCAACTTGCCCATGGTGGGTGGAGCCAGGAGCAAAAGTGGGTGGAGCCACAGTTATCCCAACAGCCTACATTCCAGCCATGCAAATGTCATGAATTTCACTCTCACTCACTCACACACACACACACCTCTTCATCCAGATGAGCAGGATGCACTGTCTCACAGGGACTTTCCAAGCAATCTCCCATCCATGCACCGAACAGACCAACCCCAGACCTGCTTAGCTTCAGCAACCATGGAATACCCCCCGAAAATGTTGCTGATTCCAACAGAAAACTACTGGCAATGGATGGCAGGGGAATGAGAGGAAGAAAGAAAAGGAGAAGCAGTTCGGAATTTGAAACATTTGGTGCCATTTCTCTGCAGGTCAATAGCGAAAGAGTTGGCAGATCCAAGAGTTTCCTTTTCCAGCTTTTCAAAAGAACCCACCACCCTAAATATTTTTTTGTACTTGTGCGTGGATGGTGCCATCTCGGCTACTCACCACCGTACTTCAGAAATAGAAAGGGACAGGTGCAGAACCAATTATGAAAGAGGAATGATGTACAAGCACATAAATTTTGACAAAGGTCAGAATTCAGCTCTACTAGTTGGGAGATTTATTATTGTTTTAAAGCCACTGAGTACCTAGTAAGGACAGACGATTCCCAGATGAGGAATTGCTCCAACAGGAACCGGTGACCCTAGCTTAGCAGCCGGATCTTCTATGGAGCCTTATGCAAGCATCGAACAAACAAGAAGAGAACAACAAGCACCTCCGAAACCAGACACTGGTCTTTTTGTCTCCCATCAATGGATTTGGTCCGGGCAGGTCGCACCAACTGCCGCCCAAGGCTGCCAGGCTGTTTAGTGCTGGAAAGTCAGAGGGGGCTCTTCGTCCCGCAGGCACACGAACCATTCAAACCCCATTTCATAAAAGGGCTCAGAAGGGAACGATCAGGGGAAAGGGCTGTAGCTTAGTGGCAGAGTGCCCGCTTTGCGGGCTGAAGGTCTTGGGTTCAATTCCCAACATCCCTAGGTAGGGCCGAGACATACTCCCTGTTGGAAAACCTGAAGAGTCGCTGGCAGTCTGTGCAGACAGCACTGAGCTAGGTGGATCAATCTTCCCACTCAGTATAAGGCACAGACACACACCCCATTTAAACAGGGCCATGCAGTTGTTTGCAATTTTATTAGGTAGCCAAATCATTTTAATGATTGTTCCGTACTACTATTAATTGTGGGGTGTTTTTTTTTTTACATTTTCATACTGCTGCACACCACCCTGATACTTTATAATCAGTAAAATTAATATAAAGAAATACAGAAATCATACACTCCCACGATGAAAACAATGTGACCTTTAAGCAGGGCGGTGGTGTTAAAGAGGTTTGCAGTGATGGCTAACATCAGCCAAGGATCTGTCCAAGTAGCTGCGTGACTTCTCAGAAGCCTGCTCAAAAACCCACGTTTACTAAAAACAGCCGCTCAAGGAGGGCACGTCACCTGCCATAAAAGCGCCCTTTTAATTTCGTCGGAAAGGAAACAGAACTGTTTAAACAACACTCTGGTTGCAACACCACTGCTCAAAAGCCTGAAAACACCCAAAGGAGGCCAAGGGAAGACCAGAAAAGCACCTTGTCCTCCTCGGGGTGGGAGCTGGCAGAAAGGAGTCAGCAACTAGCAAACCACCCTTCCACTTGCAAGCCCAGAGGCAATTGGGGGGGGGATGTATGGAACTTGCTGCCAGTTCACTTTAGGGTGGGGAATCTGTAGCCCTCAAGACATTGCTGGAGCCTCCAATTCCCCACTGGGACAAGCTGGCTGGGACTAAGGAGAGATGGGGCTCAGCAGCATCTGGTGAAGGGTCACTGATCCCAACCACCTTGCAGGGTGTGATGGTAGAACCCAGGCCCCCTTGGTAGTATGTGGACTGAATTACAGTGGTACCTGGCAAGACGAATGCCCTGCAAGATGAATTTTTCGCAAGACGAATGCGTCTTGCGATCTGATGGTGACTCGCAAGACGAATTCGTTTTGCGAAAAATCCATCTTGCGAATCACGGTTTCCCATAGGAATGCACTGAAATTTAATTAATGCGTTCCTATGGGCAAAAAAAGAAATTTCAATGGATTCCTATGGGAAACCGCGATTCACAAGACGAATTTTTCGCAAAACGAATTGACTCGCAGAATGAATTAAATTCGTCTTGCGAGGCACCACTGTAAATCCAAGCAGGGTAAAAACCATTGATTTAAACCACCAAGGGGTGGGGGGAGAAAGAGAGAGAGAGAAATAAATCAACTGAAAGGCACACCCCTTTAAGTCATGTTCTCCCCCATTAGGAAACTGATAACTTGAGAAGCCAAAATTTTCACGGAGTCTGCTGTAGTCTCCATGGAGGATCTTGGCAAGAGATAGGATGACAGCGCCTGGAACCCAGCACCAGTGAAGAAGGCATGTTAGTCCCTGCAGGTCAAGGAAGACATCCAAAATAAATATTCTGAGGCTGAGCTAGGAGTTCTCCCACCAGTACCAGCCTCCACCAAATTATTATTGCGCAAGGTTCTGCAGACTGGAGTCCATCTGAAGCATTATCTTTAGTGAGAAGGTTGTGAGGGGGCATTACCCCCAACAGAAGCTTCCTACAAGGAAAAGGATGTACTACCACCTGGGGAGCATTTTAAAAATGTCACCCCTCAACCTTTAGGCATTGCCTATGCCATGGCACTCCTCATAAGGAAGTGATCGCTGCAGACCTGCGGTCATCGCCAACAGCAAGCGTCCCTTGTCAAGGGTAAAATTTAAGGCATGTCCACCTGCCTAGGGTTGCCATACGTCCAGAATTTCCCAGACATAGCTGGCATTCGGCCGTCGGAAAGGGTGTCCGGGAGGAAATCGCTGAAATGTCCAGGAAAATCCGGACATTATGGCAACCCATGCTGGAACTGTAGATTTTGGCAAATTTTATTAAATGTAACTCTCTCCCAGGCCAAATTGCTTCCAGGCCTAATTATCTCACAGGCTACTAGCTCTAGACAAGGCATAGGCAAACTCGGCCCTCCGGATGTTTTGGGACTACAACTCCCATCATCCCTAGCTAACAGGACCAGTGGTAAGGGGTGATGGGAATTGTAGTCTCAAAACATCTGGAGGGCCAAGTTTGCCTATGCCTGCTCTAGACTACTGAGATTGGATTGATACAATAAACATTTCTTTAAAAATGACACCCATCCATCTACAGTCTGAAATTGCACTGCCCACTCCTGCACCTCAAGATTCAGCCACCTCAGTCAGATGCACAAACAGATCAGGCATTAGCGTTTTAAGAGGCAGGCCTCTGTATTAAATGGAGGTTTCCTTTTAAAACTGGGTTATGTTTCGAGGGAAGCACACATGCCCTGGTCACAGCCAACGAAGTCTCTTGGATCCTTCTCCTTCAGCCCTCAGCAGTAACCACGGGAAATAGGCCACACCATAGTGAGTAAATTTCAGGGAGGGGGATTATTTTATTATGAATTATTATTATTATTACTGTATTAAGATGTTTGTTATATTAAGTATTCCCGCAGCTACTCAAATGAATCCATGTTTCCCTGTACTCTTAAACACATCAACACATTTCAGATGTTAAAGCAGGGCTCAGGACCACAAGACTCTTCAGATACCATGGGACACCAAACTGAACTGTGGATTCCTTGACAGTATTGTATGACTTGACAGGCGCGGCTCCCAAGAGTCCAAGCATTGCAATTTTGATGTTCTGTTATATTACCGGTAAGTGTGATGTTCTACTGTAATGTTTATCGCGGTAATTGATTGTATGTAAGCCACTTTGGGCTGCAGGTTAATGGAAACTGGCATGGAAATACAATAATTTGCTCACACACCCCCAAAAGGCAAGGAGCCTAAATATTCACTGTTTGAACAATAAACAACACTAAGGTTTGCTTTCCAAGTCATGGAAGTCTCTGTCCTGTATCCACCAGCTCCTGCTTCTGATTTGGGAAAGTGCCTTACAGATGTAAAAAGTGTGCCAGGAAAAAGTGCTTAATTTCACAATTGCTCCCTTAAATGCAGATAGATTCTGCAACACAAAAGGAAACTAGGGCCCACGAACCAAAGTTTTAGATTGCATTCCTGTGCACTATAGAAAGCTCTGTTGGTACCTCGCCATGCCAGTATTTCTACTCCCAGAACTAGCATAGGTCATTGCAAGCCGATATTGGTCATTATGACAAAACATTAGCATGTATTGTTGTGGAGTAACCATATACGAATGAGAACACCAAAACCACAATTCAAGTCTCCAATTTGAAAAACCAGCCCTTATTCGTGGTCACTTAAAATCCACCCTGATTGATTGTCATTGTGTAAGACATACATGCTGTGCGAATTTCCCATTTCCAGAGGGGTAGCTTGGCTGCAACCAACTAACAAAGCATCTTGTGCCACCTGGAGGGCTAACAAATTTATTATGGCGCAAGCTTTTGTGAGTTATAGTCCATTGCATCAGATGGAAATGTCATCCTAGGTTACAGGTGTACTTAAGGTTTATAGACAGGGCAAGGTATTATCATCACTGTGGTCAGAGAGGAAACACAGAAAAAGTACAAGACTGCATTAATTATGTTATTAAGAGTAGCCATTCGCAACAAACATCCTGGAAATTCCTTATTGTTCCATACCTTTCCTCCTTAGTGACTCAATTGACCCTGAATGCCCAATTCCAACTGCACACAGCCATAGAAACCTATGGTATCTTCTTTCCTAAGTCGGCACATTCAATGTAAATGCAACATGTAGGACCAAAGCACCAATTCTTTAAAGCCAAACTGCTGCTCAGAGACTGCAAAAACAGCAGCTGCATTGGCAGAAAAAATGTCACTGAATCAATGCTTTCCTCTGGAACAAATAAGGCTACAACTCTAAATGTACCTACTGGAAAGAATTCTACACTGAATTCAACAATACCCATGCAGAAGTGTACACATTTAGGCTTTGGCAGTTAAGCGCTCAAAGAGCTATTGGAAGTGATTTGATGCCCCCTAGTGGATTTGCTTTACTTCTTATGCCAGTCACTTCCTCACAAATAAATCACAGAATTGTAGAGTTGGAATGGACCCCAAGGGTCATTTAGTCCTACCCCCTGCCAGTAAAGGAATTTCAACTAAGCTTCCCTGATAGATGTCCCACCCAACCTCTGCTTTAAAACTTCCAAGGAAGGAGAGTCCACGGCCTCCTGAGGGAGTCCGTTCCTCTGTCAAAGAGCCCTTACAGTCAGAAAGTTCTTCCTTATTCTTAGTCGGAATCTCCTATCTTGTGACTTGAATCCTTTGGTTTGGGTCCTACCCTCTGGAGAAGGAGAAAACAAGCTTGCTCCATCTTCCATGTGACAGCCCTGTAGAGATCTGAATCGTTTGATTACAGGCTGTTAACATGCTGCCTTCTATAACCACGAGGCTTCAATTACTATGGAACCTGGTGACACGCCTCCTCACAGGGACAGATTAAAGGGAGGATCCAGTACACATAGCATCTTCACATGCTCCCCGTCATCCTCTGAGCATCGGCTTATGAGGACTTGATCTTACACATCTAAGAAACCACCTCTTCATCTTAATCATGGATGTGGGTGTGTGCATGCATTGCTCCCATCTTTAGCTCCATTGCCAAACACTCTCTGCAACACAGAACTGTGGGGAAAAGCATAGGGCACATTCTAGGATGTGGTATTTCTGTAAGAAGAGGAATGGGAAACCTGTGTTCCGCCAGATGTTGCTGAACTGTGACTCCTGTCAGCCCCAGCCAGCATGACCAGTGGTCAGGAATGATGGGAGCTGTATTTCAGCAACATCTGGAGGACCACATTGTCATGAAATTCTACTCAATATTAATCCAGAGCAGATTCCAATTTATAGTTAGCAGAGTAAAAACTTAAACAAATTGCAAAATTCCAAAAAAACCAGACCAGAGGCAATTGTATTTCATCCAGCAGAGCTTTACTGCTACTGAAGGCAAATGAGCATAATGGTTATAAATCCAATACATTCAGGATTGACACTGTCCATGAGAAATCCAGTTACAGCAGACTTAAACTTACAACAACTTCTAATAAGTCTAAGACCTTAAAACTATACAGTGGTACCTTGGTTCTCGAACAGAATGCGTTCCGCAAGCCGCGCCGGACATTCAGCTTCCGAAAATCATTCAAAAACCGGAACACTCACGTCCGGGTTTCGATCGTTCGGGAGCCGATTTGTTCGGGAGCCAAGGCATTTGATATCCAAGGTACAACTGTGTATAAAACACCACACCAGAAGGATGAGAGATAGAAAGAGAAAGTGAAACCCAGGCTCCTTCTGCCCCTACTTTATAGTCAGCATGACTTGACAGAAGAGATAACAGAATCAGTTTAAGCCAGCTGTTCTCAGCTTCTCTGAAGGAATAACGAACATCATGAACCTTCTGCTTGTTTCTTTCACAGAGAAGCTTGCAGAACCCTCTTGAATTAATTAGAATATGAAAGATCTCTACACATCAGATCAATACTTTCTGGCAATACTCTTCCGAATCGCTACCACGAAATATTTCCGCTGGAGGAGAGGAAGCTCCGGCTCCACCTAATCTTCAGACCGGACATATGACCCACAGCACAAATGTAAAAGGTTGCAGGAAGGTGCATTTTAAAAAAGGAAGAACCACCAAAAATTAGGCCGTCAGAGAGGAGCGCGCGGGGAGGAAGAACGCAGCGACCAGGACGGAGAGCAGAGGGCAGCCATGCTCGGGGGCCAAAGTCCAGAAGGCCCGTCCAAGTCCAGCTGACTCCATAAAGCTCAAAGGCACCGCCCGCACTCAGCAGCCCAAGGTAGACTTCCCCTGGACCTGGAGGCTCCACTTAAATCTCGCGGCTCGCGACCAGAGCCAGGAGAAGAGAGAGATCACCCCCACCCCCCGCGCTCCTCCTCCTCCTGTTAAAGGCTCCGACTAACCTGCAGATCCTCCAGCGCCACCACTTCGCTGAGCACCGACTCCATCGCGCCCAATCCAGGAAGCAGGGCCGGAAGCGAAAAACCCCACTCGGTCGCTCTAGGACGGGAGAGGGAGGTTGTCTCTATGGCGGCCCCTTTTCAACTCTCCCCTAGTTCAGCCACGCCCCCTTACCTCGCGCGCATGCGCACTCTCCCTTCCGCTGAGGGAAATCCCCCAGAGATTTAAAAGCGCCCGCGCGCTTGTTTGTGCGTTGATCCGTTTCCACGGCAGCAGGGAGGGCGTCTTTCCCACCGCCTCCCTCCGTCTTCACGCTCACTGAAGGAAAAAGAAACGCGCTTCCTCGTGTTTCCAAAGCCAAACGCCAATAGGAGGCCGCCATGGCAACCTCGAGAGCAGGAAGCCTCATAGGTTAGGCGCGCTTTCCCATAGAAAGTGTAATGCAAAATGGATTAATCCGTTCCAGACTTTTAAAAAGAACCCCTAAAACAGCAATTTAACCTGAATTTTACTCTTTAACCAGAACATTGATCCATAAAATGAAAGCAGTCACACACATAATCAGAGTAGCTGAACTGGGTTCCACACAGTCACAAAAAAAAGCCGCAAAAACAAAGGCCTGAGGTGGATAAGGGCAATGATGGGGAATCTGTCCTTCCAGATGTTGCTGTAGTATATTCCTACTCGCTGGATCTCGCTTGGCTACTAGTGATCACCAAAGAAGAAGAAGAAGTACCGTGTTTCTCCTAAAATAAGACACGTCTTATATTTATTTTTCCTCCAAAAAAACACACCACGGCTTATTTTCAGGGGATGTCTTATTTTTTTTAAATTAAGTATGGTACAGTGATCTACACTTATTCCATTATAATTGTGTGTTTGTTTATTCCCTAATTGGTAGCAGTCCTAAACATACCTTACTTACTTCAACTAAGACTCACTAAGCTCACAGTAAACATTCATAGGATCCATCTCAATTCTTGTCACCAGAAGCATTTCCCCCTTCCCTCGGCCTTTTGATCGCAAGGAACGTGGACATGAAAGGTTTCGGAAGAGGGAGGGGGGTCCTGCTTCGGTGGAGATAAAAACTCTCTCACGCTCTCTGAATGTGGCAGGCGCGCAAAAACTAAAATAACAGGGGGGACGGAGAGCGCGCTCAGCACCAAACTGCACGGAGAGGGACAGTGCAGCAACACAAACGGTGCGGTGCGGTGGGAGAGACACAACTGGAGCCAGTGGGATGGGAGAGCTGCTTCCCTCCTCAGCCAAACCCGGCTTGCAGAACAGAGCAGGTTTCTGGTCGAGCAAGCTGCCGGCACCCACCGGGCAGCCAACCACGTCCCTGTCTGCACACACACGCTCTCCGGAAGGCGGGCGGCAACTGCTACACCACGGCCGCCACTTCCTCTTGCACTGTTTGCGCTTCACCGTGAGGGACCCAGTAGACGCCGCAGCGAGGAGAGGAGGCGGTGGCAGCACAGGGGGAAGAGGAGGAGGAGGCGATGGCCTCCTCCCTTTGCAAGGCTCCTCGGAAGCCTGGGCATGAGGCAGAACCTCGGGCCCGGGAGTCGCCGGCCGGCACTCACCAAAGGGAAAGGACCCGCGCCCCCCTCGGCGCGCCGGCAACGCGGTTTGCGTGCCTGTCAGCTGCACGGCTGCTGCCCCCATTGCTTGGATTCATTCACGCCACCTCTGCCATGTTCCTGGGGCGCCGCACATGCCCGGCCCGGCCCGGCAGCAGGACTGGGGGCGGCACTGGGGGCTTCCGGTTCCCTCTGCCTTTGCATCCTCCCTTTGCAGCCTTCTGACAAGGGGGCGGAGGGCGCGGGCGGTGGCTCACTCACTGTCTCCGCCGCTACCACCATGCTGCAGATCCAGCTCGGAGGTTTTGGAAGAGGGAGCGGGGGCGGGAGGTCCCGCTTCGGTGGAGATAAAAACTCCCATGCTCTCCGAACGCGGCAGGCGCGCAAAAACTAAACTACCGGTAACTAAACAGAGGGACGAAGAGCTTGCAGGGTGGCAATGGTGGCGGGGGGCACCCTCAGGAGCTCTAGCCAGGGCCGTCTTAAGGGAGGTGCCGCGTCCAGCCTAGCCTCTTCCTTGGCGCCCTCCAAAACTGCGCCTATCAGTATGGCTTATTTTCGGGGTATGTCTTATATTTTATTGCCTCGAGAAAATCGTGCCATGGCTTATTTTATAGGCACGTCTTATTTTAGGAGAAACACGGTATATTGTTAGGAGCCACCCCAAACTCTGCCCAGTGGTGCATTAGATTCCAGGGGGTATTTGCCCTCAATGTAGGACCACATTTTGTCCCATTTTTGCCCTCTTCTCTGATGATACATTTCCTCCTTTGGCACAGGCCAAGTCCACACTATACATTTAAATCATCTCCAAAAAAAAAAGACTCCAGGGAACTATGGTTTGTTACAGGTGCTGGGAATTGTAGCTCTGTGGAGGGGTAAACTACAGTTCCCAGGGTTTTTTTTATGCATGTGGTTGAATGTAAGGTGTTTATGCAGCCATAATGTAACAGGCTGCCAATTGCCAACCAATGGCAGTGGCCATTTCTTTGTGATACTGTTCTTTCCTTAGAAAACACACACTAGCTAGCTAGCAGGCACTTAATTAGGACAGGGAAGTGCAGCTCAAGTGTTCTTCATGTTTGAACCTGCCCTCAATTACATGCACTTATCTGCTATTTTCCTAATGGTAATTGGAATAAAAATAATCCTAACTATTCCCTTGTCACATGCGGTTTACCTGCCCTTGGTGGAGATGAGGGCGTTGCCTGAGCTAGTAATGTGTTGTCTTATTTGGTTAATGAGACAAAATTAGCTTTAGGGCAGGAACTGGTTTAAGTGCATAAAGCAGCTGGGAATAAATCTGCAAACGGGACAACCCACTTGCAGAAGTTTCAAAAGTTTGTCCTCAAGTAGAGCACGTGGAGATTCCTATGCTTTTTACAGCTGGGCAAGGGGCAGAAACCCAACAGGGGCAGAGCTTTCACCACCAATGCATCTCTCAACCTGAAAAAGCTGCACCCATTTAATTTCCATATTCTCTCTGCCCCTGAAAATGTGGCAGTTTAGTAGGGAATGGCTGGGCGATAGATCACTTCCTGCTCCTGATAGTTCACATAGAATCTCTGTGGATTTTTCATTCTGTTAAGAACAGAATAATAATAATAATAATAATAATAATAATAATAATAATAATTTATTATTTATACCCTGCCCATCTGGCTGGGTTTCCCCAGCCACTGGGCGGCTTCCAGAAGGATATTAAAATACAATAATCTAGTAAACATTAAAAGCTTCCCTAAACAGGGCTGCCTTCAGATGTCTTCTAAAAGTCAGATAGTTGTTTATTTCCTTGACATCTGGTGGGAGGGCGTTCCACAGGGCAGGTGGCACTACCGGGAAGGCCCTCTGCCTGGTTCCCTGCAACTTGGCTTCTCGCAGCGAGGGAACCGCCAGAAGGCCCTCGGTGCTGGACCTCAGTGTCCGGGCTGAACGATGGGGGTGGAGACGCTCCTTCAGGTATACTGGACCGAGGCCAAAGGCTCATTTAGTCTGGCCTCCTGTTCTCACAGTGTCCACCCAGATGCCTATAGGAAACCCACAAGCATTGTCTGAGCACAACAGCACACTTCCCACTTGTGATTTCCAGGAACTGGCACTCATCTGACAGTTGAAGGGAAACGTAGCCATTGATAGCCTTATCCTCCATGAATTTGCAAAATCCTCTTTTAAAACTGTCCCAAGTTGGTAGCCATCGCTACATCATTGCACTGTGGGAAAAAGTACTTTCTTTGTCTGTCCCGAATTTTCCAACATTCAGCTTTATTGGTTGCTTACAAGTTCTGGTGTTAATAAGCCGGGGGGGGGGGGGGAATCTCCACTTTCACACCACGCATGTCGTTATGCCTCAGGTCTCCATCTCCCCTTTTCTCTAAGATAAATAGAATAGAATAGAATAGAATAGAATAGAATAGAATAGAATAGAAGACTTTATTGGCCAAGTATCAACCATACTTGGAATTTTGCTTCGACTACATTGCAACGTAAAGAAAAAACGTACCTCATGCAAACAGTATTCCCCTCACAATACAACAGCACAGCGAAAAGACCCCATACCACCAACTGGCCTCCCTTCCACCCACAACTACAGATTCAGCATTTTGATGGCACAAGGAAGAAAGCTATTTCTTTGCCTAGATGTTTTTGTATATAGAGTCCTGTACCAACATCCGGATGGGAGTAAATCAAACAAGTGATGACCAGGATGTGAAGGGTCTACAGTACAGCAATTCTCTCTGCTCTCTTCCTGACTCGAGCGGCATAAAGTGTCTCTGTTGGAGGCAAACTAACACCAATTACCTTCTCTGCAGCTCCTTACTGCTCGTTGGAGCCTCTTCTTATCCAGCTTAGAGGCTGTACCATACCAGACAGTTACAGAGGACAGTTTCAATAGTACCTCTATAAAACTGGACCGATTCTTGGGGCAGATTAAATTTCCTTAGTTGTTGCAAGAAATACAATCTCTGGTATACCTTTTTAATAATAATATTGATGCTATCTGACCAATTCAATTTTTGAGAGATCATAGAGCCCAATAACTTAAAGGACTCTACCACTGCAACCATGTTACCAAGAATGGAGATTGGCAACGAGATGGGAGGGTGCCTTCAAAAACCAATTATCATTTCCACTGTCTTTTGGGCATTTGGCACCAAGTTATTCTTGCTGCACCACGAGACAATATGGTCTACTTCAAGAAATACCCCCAGATACTGTAACTTTGCCTCATGTGGGAGTTGCTCCATCCCCTTAATCATTTTGCTTGCCCTTTTCTGAACCTTAGCCATTGGTTAACACTTCTCACTTGGAACAAAATTAAAAAATTCCTTCAGTAGCACCTTAAAGACCAACTAAGTTTTTATTTTGTTATGAGCTTTCGTGTGCATGCACACTTCTTCAGATACACTGAAACTTCTCACTTGGGTTTCTCACCACTGGTCGGAAGGAAAGGCTTTGTGTTTGCACGGCCCCTAAGATTTCACAGCGTGCTGGCCTCCTTGGCCGTCATGAGGTCTAGAAACCTATTCAAAAGAAAACGGGTGAAGTCCACACCAGACACAAAATCCCACACTAATGTGACGTTGTTGCACATACCCAGAATTCACACATAACATGCAATACAGTCCAGGTATTTACCAGGAGGGACCCAATTCAGGTGACAAAGGAAAAATGAAGCATGTGCCATCTTTCTTCTTTCATCTCCAGGGTGAAAGAATTAGCAATTATTGGATTCTCTGGCCTGACTAGATCATCTGCAGTAACCCCCTAGGAGATAAAAGTTTCAGAGGATGGGGTGGGGGAATAATTTTATGCTATTAGCTGCTGTGAATGCAGATGCCAAAGGCTGCCTTGCTGAGCAACTGGAGTCTCCAGTGTCCTGTCATCCCTCCGGAGAATCCATTTTCAAATGTGCCCTTCCTTTGTGACGAGTGGTGGCCCGTCACTCACATCGCCTTGCTTCCTCGGCTAACCACAATTTCCCATTTGCCAGAAATGCTCCAGGGATGGTAAGAGCCAACAAAATATTAGTTTGCTCTCCGAGTCAATTCAAAAAGGGAGTTTTGGGGTCCTGGAGATTAATTGTGCATTCCGTTTTCATAGCCAAGGGAGTTGCTAGTTTATTTCCCTCTTTCTGGTCCTGCTCGCTAGCTAACACGATGTGAAATATGACTAATATTTGCCGTCAACCAAGAATCGGAGCAAAGAAAGACCTCCGTGTTACAGAGGGCCGCCTTCTTTGGATGTCACATCTATTTTCCGCAAGAGGTCAATACGGAAGGTCTGCTTGCGGATCCATGAACACCCTCTTCCTAGGACTCCCATTTTTCATGCTGGTGGTCCGCACTGATGGGTGCCAGTGTCAGTTGCCAGCCCTCAGGATGGAGGCCTTTGAGAGAAGGGGAGACATCCTCATTGGAGGGCTTTTCCCACTGCATCACCAAACATCAGGCGATGCTGTGGCCATCACCTTCATGATGCCACCTAAGCCCACCTACTGTCACATGTCAATGTGGCACCAACAGCCCCTCCAGAAGGATCTATCTTATACTGCTGGAACTGTCAACGGAAGACGTCCCTCGAGGTAAATCTGGGGTGTCTGAGCTGCTTTGGAGCAGGGTGGGCAGACAATTCTCTTTTTCTCTTCTGCCTAAGGAGGGCTCATTCACCCACACAAGCATGCATGTCACCTGGAGCCTCTCCGACCAAGTCTGTGATGGTGTAGCGGTTAAGTGTGGGACTAGGATCTGGGAGAGGTTTGGGTTCGAATCTGGAGCCTCACCAGACTGGCAATTCATTGGGGGCATGTTCTGTGACATGTTCTTGACCTCATAATAGTGCATTACTGGTGATTTAGCAGCCTTCACCAGACTCTTTTTGGTGACTGTTAAAATTTTACAAGCCTACCCAGATATTTAGAATGCTGGTCTCTCTCTCTCTCTCTCTCTCTCTCTCTCTCTCTCTCTCTCTCTCTCTCTCTCTCTCTCTGTTTTGTAAAACCAGTAAAATCTGGATTTAATTGCTTTTACTAATAACAGAAAACAATAGAAAATTGCTTCAGTTTATTTTTTAATATAATTTTAAATAGAAGGTGTGTGTGCGCGCGCACACGCACGTGTTTATACTCTGCTCACACTCACTGGTATCTGTGTTCGGTAGCTAGTAGCCACCAATCATCAGAACCCATTGAAGACACATTAATTTACCATTCATGTCCATTAGCTATTGACTGAACAACATCTGAGGCAGGTCTATCTCAGTTGGCAGCTGGTGCAATAATCTGTGCAGTCTGAAGACTGCGTTCTTATTGGAACCCCCTGCATTTTCTCCTCCTTTTCCACAGCTTGGTGTTTTGGTTTTACAAGTTCATCCAAACCATGGTCTTTGCCATCGAAGAGATTAACCAGGATTCAAGCCTATTGCCCAACATCACTCTCGGCTTCCAGATCTTCGATTCTTGCCAGATTCTTTCAAGAGCCCTTTTGGGTGCCACACAGTTTATTGCGGGTGGTCAAAACCCCACCCCCAACTTTCACTGCGGCCACACCCCGCCTCAAGCTGGTCTTATAGGAGAGGCAGGCATAACCGAATCCAGGACGATAGCTAGGTGGCTGGATCTCTATAAATACCCCCAGGTAGGAGTGCTGTGGGGTTGTAAGCTCCTCTGAGGCAGGAGCTGTCCTTTTGCACTTTGCAAAATGCCAGAGCCCACAAGGATAAAAGCGATTTCACACCGGATATCTGTGGGTTTCACATAGGTCAAGGTAAAGGGACCCCTGGCCATTAGGTCTAGTCGTGACTGACCCTGGGGTTGCGGCGCTCATCTCGCATTATTGGCCGAGGGAGCCAGCGTACAGCTTCCAGGTCATGTGGTCAGCATGACAAAGCTGCTTCTGGCGAACCAGAGCAGTACATGGAAACACCGTTTACCTTCCCGCTGTAGCAGTACCTATTTATCTACTTGCACTTTGACGTGCTTTCAAACTGCTAGGTTGGCAGGAGCTGGGATTGAGCAACCGTTGCGGGGATTCGAACCGCCGACCATCTGATCGGCAAGCCCTAGGCCCAGTGGTTTAACCCACAGCGCCACCCGCGTCCCATGTTTCACATAAGTTGCGGCAAAGGAGCAAATAGCATTGTGAGACTTTTAAAAGAGTAACCGATTTTTTTTGTGGCGTGTGCTTTTATGGACTTAGATGCAATAGATCAGGCACCCCCAAACTGTAGCCCTCCAGATGTTTTGACCTACAACTCCCATGATCCCTAGCTAACAGGACCCGTGGTCGAGGAAGATGGGAATTGTAATCCAAAACATCTGGAGGGCCGAAGTTTGGGGGTGCCCGCAATAGATGAAGTGGATAACTTAATGCTTTAGACTGGCGTAACCCCTGCAGATGTGAGCCTAATCTGAAATGTGAAAGATTTTCTGAGTTTGTTTCGAAGGCATGTGGATACAAGACTTAACACCTGTACATGTATTTGCTTTGGAAAACAGCACCTTATGTTTGGTAATTGTTTTTTTTTAATTTACAATAATTACAATTTGTTTGTTTGTTTGTTTAAAAAAAAGAAGCAAACGAAATTGATTTGAGCAGTCCATCAAAGTTTTCGCTGTAATAAAACCGGTTAGTCTTTTAAGGGTGTTGCAATTTTGGCAGATGCTTGTAGTTGCATGGAAGGGCCAGTAGAGGGCAATGTGGTTGCATGGATTGAGTGGGAGCATTATTGTACAGTACAGTACCTGTATTTATTAGCCTGTGGCTGGGAGCCGTTTACTGTGAATTTATTATTTCCATGAAAAATGCCTTATATGATAATATAAGGCTAGGCCTTATGCTGTATCTAGGTACACCTACTTGCATTACTGTCTCTCCTTTCACCCTTCCAACAATTTCTGCATCCTAGAGACTTTTCTGTTCTTCCAAGCGATGTCAGTTCCATTTATTTTGAAGTCTAAATGATATAGGTTTATAAGATGCTGTGTTCAGTGATTCTCTGACTGAGCGCAATGTCAGAGAAAATAAAACAGCAACATTAAGAAAGCCATTGCCTCAGATATTCACATACACGCAAGTCCCACAGTTCGGATATCCGAATCAGATGTTTGTGTACCGAGGCGAGGGTGCAAGTCCCTCGTTCAAATAACCGAAGGTTCGTCTGACAAATGTCTGCATATAGGGGGACCCACATGCGTTTTTGTTTAACAGACAGTCGGTTTTCTCCTCTTGCGCCCAGATTAGTTACTTTGCCACGGGCCCGGTGGCTGACGACGGCTCTCAGTTCCGCTCTTTCTTCCGCACCATCCCCAGCAACAGGCTGCAGGCCCTTGGCCTGGCTCGGCTGGTGACCCACTTTGCCTGGACGTGGGTTGGCCTGCTCACGACGGACTCCGAATACGGGAAGCAAGGCATCGAGATTGCGGGAGGAGATTGTCCGGAACGGGGCGTGCGTTGCCTTTTCGGAGCTGCTCGACAAACCACCGGGCGTGGGCAACGTCGAGAGAGTCGCCAGAGAGGTTGCAGGATCCAAGAGCCAGGTCATTGTCACCTTCTGCGGGTCCGAGGCCCAGCCTCTGCTGCTCCTGCTGCACAGCCAGGGGGTGACGGAGAAGGTGTGGCTCTGCTCCGAAGCCATGAGCCACATCACCTTCTACAGGAACCAGCAGGCCTTGCTGATGCTCAGCGGCTCGCTGGCCATGTCCGCTCGCAAGCAGCCAGTCCCCGGCCTGAGGGACTTCATAGTCCGGCTCCACCCTTCCACTTCGCCAGAAGACATCTTCATCCAGGAGTTCTGGGGCGAAGTCTTCCATTGCTGGTGGGACACGAGCTCTGAGGAAGGAGGAAACAATACCAGTCACTCCTGCACAGGGAAGGAGAACTTGGGGGACGGCAAGAACGCCTTTGTCAGCATGATGGGGTTCGGCTTGACCTTCAACATTCACAACGCGGTCTATGCCATCGCCCACGCCCTGCACGACATGGCGCAAGAGGAGCCAAGGGGCCTGAAGAGGACCAAAGGAGGAGTTCCTGAGATCGAGCCCTGGAAGGTAATATCTGACTCCAATCGTACGTTGACTTTTAAAAAGGATTGGACAAATTCGTGTTGGAGAAGGCTATGGAGGTGGAAATGCTTCTGAATACCAGCTGAAAGAAACTCACAGGAGGAATGCTCTTGTGCTCAGGTCCCGGCTTGAGAGTTTGCAGCAGGATCTAGCTTGCCACTGTGAGAACAGGATGCTGAAATAGATGGGCCATTGGCCTGATCCATCAAGCTCTTCTTAATGTTCTTACATTGAAATGCTTTGGGGGGGGGAGTTACTAGAATGGGTGCAGCCTAAGATGGCTACCTCCAGATGTTGTTCTTCTTTATCAGATTCTCCCCCCCCAAAAAAGAGCAGAGAGGGTTAATAGCTGAAAAAGCAGCTCAGAATCCAGCATATGTTCTCCTTTTACAGAAGAGACACGGCAAGTCCTTCCTTCGTCCTCTTATGGGTTTTCAGCAACACCGTATATCCTTCCCGAGCACAAACCGGGCAAGATGGAACACACGGTGTGAAATCTCCTCATAACACTGAAGACAATCGTGGTAGAATAGATAGATAGAGGCCAGTCAATATCACCCAGCAAACTTAACGGTTTAGTGAGGATTTGAACCTGGCTGTTGAGCACTCTTAACCACTGCTGGGGCTACAGTTCCCAGTCAGCACAACCAACAGTGATAAATTATGGGATCTGTAGTCCAACAGCACCTGGAGGGTATCTCACTTGCTACCGCTGTTTTAGGAGATTCACACTGGTGCTGGTTCAGAGGATACTAAGGTACAGTGGTTCTCAAACTTAATCCGTTCCGGAAGTCTGTTCCAAAACCAAAGCGTTCCAGAACCAAGGCGTGCTTTACCATAGAAAGTAACGCAAAACGGATTACTCCATTCCAGACTTTTAAAAACAACCCTTAAAACAGCAATTTAACATGAATTTTACTGTCTAACGAGACCATTGCTCCATAAAATGAAAGCAATAAACAATGTACTGCAGTCACACAATCAATCGATCAATCAGTAGCTGAACTGGGTTCCACACAGTCACAAAAACAAAAAAAAGAGCCGCAAAAACAAAAAAACCACAAACTAAATAGCAAAAACAGACAGACCTCAGCGTCACACTCAAAACGGAAGTGTGGCACTCAAATCGGAAGCAAAACGCTCAAAACGGAGCACATTCGGCTTCCGAAAAATGTTCGCAAAATGGAACACTTACTTCTGGGTTTGCAGTGTTTGGGTTCCAAGTTGTTCAAGTACCAAGGCGTTTGAGAACCAAGGTACCACTGTATTTCGTTGCCAGTAACTAACCACACGACTTGTTAACCAGTCTAGGGCAGCATGTACATTCCCTTTAAAACTCAGGCGCCTGGAACCTTTGGCCTTCCAGGTGTTGCTGTACTACAACTCCCATCTGGCCCAGCAAGTCTGGGGCGATAGGAGCTGCAGTTCAGCAACATCTGGAGGTCCACTGGTTCCTTGCATGCCCTTAACTCATACGATGTGTATTTACATAGAGCACAAAACTGATGCCTGCCCCTTTCCTCCCTGCCTTGCTTCCAGTTGCTTCACTACTTGAGGAAAGTCCGTTTCAAGAACAAGGTGGGCGAGGAAGTCTCCTTTGACCAGCACGGTGACCCCCCTGCCCTCTTTGATGTCCTCAACACGCGCTTCCCTTCCATGAAGCAATTCCAAGCTGTGCCAGTGGGGCAGATTGCGTTCAGCCCCTCACAAGGCGAGGAACTGAAGGTGGATGACAGCGCCATCATGTGGACAGGAGGGAATACGCAGGTAGGACAGATTTTATCCTCCAAGGCAGGGGCGGGGGGGCGGGGGACACTTGGCCCTCTAGATCAGGGGTCAGCAAACTTTTTCAGCAGGGGGCCGGTCCACTGTCCCTCAGACCTTGTGGGGGGCCGGACTATATTTTTTTGGGGGAAATGAATGAATTCCTATGCCCCACAAATAACCCAGAGATGCATTTTAAATAAAAGGACACGTTCTACTCATGTAAAAACACCAGGCAGTCCCCACAAATAACCCAGAGATGCATTTTAAATAAAAGGACACATTCTACTCATGTAAAAACATGCTGATTCTCGGATCGTCCATGGGCTGGATTTAGAAGGCGATTGGGCCGCATCCGGCCCCTGGGCCTTAGTTTGGGGAACCCTGCTCTAGATGCTGCTAACTTCCTGGCCATTGGGCATGCTTCCTAAGGCTGGTGAGAGTTGTAGTTCAACAGCATCTGGAGGAAGGACCAAATGCTCACCACTGTGAAATAACACTTGCAATGTGAAAGGAACTGTGGATGTAAACAGAATTTTATGGACAAATAGAGGACAATATGATATGCAGTGGAAAGCAGTTATCGGTGGACTCCATGGAGGCGGGGAAGGAAGTCCGAGAATTCAGAGAATTCTACACTTTTGGGGGATTCCAATGTATGTGTGAATATAAAATTAAATTGCAAAACCAATACAAATTTATTTTTTAAAAAAATGTTCACCGTTGTTCCTCAAAGGGCACATATCTATCCTGCATATGTAGATACGCAGAGGAAGAGGTGGTTGTTGTTTTAAGCCGCTTATTCACTCTTCCCCAGGGGAGAGTTCCTGTGTGAGGACTGGATGTGGCAAGGCACATGAGGGACAGGCCGTGGCTTAGTTGCAGAGCATCTGCTTTGCGTGCAGAAGTTCCCAGGTTCAATTCCCGGCATCTCCAGATAGGCCTGTCCAAAACCCAGAAGAGACACTGTCAGTCAGTATAGACAATACCTGTACTGAACTAGGTGGGCATATTGTTTGGCTTAGGAAAGGCAGCTTCCTGTGTTTGTGTGCCCTGAGGTACATCTTGTGGTCAAGCCTGTCCAGGAGATTTCTTTAGAATGCAGCTCCTAGGAAACTGAGGTCTTTGCTACAGCTGTCCTGTGGAGTACAGTGTATCCTGCTCTTAAAAAACTAAAAGCAGGAAACAAAGAGAAAAATAATAAACCAGAGAGGGTTGAGGAGGGTCCTGAGTTTTCTCACTCAGGGCCTCTGGGCAGCATCCTGAGCAAGTTTGCAGACGACACCAAATTGGGAGGGGTGGCTAATACCCCAGAGGACAGGATCATACTTCGAAATGACAACAGATTAGACAACTGGGCCATAGCAAACAAGATGAATTTTAACAGGGAGAAATGTAAAGTACTAAACTTGGGGGGAAAAATATGAAAGGCACAAATACAGGATGGGTGACACCTGGCTTGAGAGCACTACATGTGAAAAGGATCTAGGAGCCTTGGTAGACCACAAACTTGACATGAGTCAACAGTGTGATGCAGCAGCTAAAAAAGCCAATGCAATTCTGGGCTGTATCAATAGGAGTGTAGCATCTAGATCAAGGCAAGTAATAGTACCACTGTATTCTGCTCTGGTCAGACCTCACCTGGATACTGTGTCCAGTTCTGGGCACCACAGTTCAAGAAGGATACTGACAAGCTGGAATGTGTTCAGAGGAGGGCATCCAAAATGGTCAAAGGCCTGGAAACTATGCCTTATGAGGAACGGCTTAGGGAGCTGGGTATGTTTAGCCTGGAGAAGAGAAGGTTTAGGGGTGATATGATAGCCATGTTCAAATATATAAAAGGATATCATATAGAGGAGGGAGAAAGGTTGTTTTCTGCTGCTCTAGAGAAGCGGACACAGAGCAATGGATTCAAGCTACAAGAAAGAAGATTCCACCTAAACATTAGGAAGAACTTCCTGACAGTAAGAGCTGTTAGGCAGTGGAATTTGCTGCCAAGGAGTGTGGTGGAGTCTCCTTCTTTGGAGGTCTTTAAGTGGAGGCTTGATGGCCACCTGTCAGGAATGCTTTGATGGTGTTTCCTGCTTGGCAGGGGATTGGACTGGATGGCCCTTGTGGTCTCTTCCAACTCTATGATTCTATGATCCCGATTTTGATCTGCAGGATGCTGGAGGGTATGTATTTGGCTCCTTCACCAAACGTTATCCACACCTGCCCTCTTTCAGTGGGCAGGAGCACCAGCCATAGGCCCAGTTCCCACCTGGAGGCAACTGCAGACCCTCCAAGTGTCCCTTTTTTCCAGGGACGTCCCTGATTTAGAGAAGCCATCTCAGTTTCTGATTTGCTCCCAGAATATCTCACTTTTCCTTAGGTCATTGGTTGGCAAACTAAGGCCCATGGGCCGAATCAGGCCCAATTGCCTTCTAGATTCGGCCCACAGATGGTCCAGGAATCCAGGTAGCCGGCATAGCGCACGTGTGATGGTTTTTGCTACTCAGCCAGGCTTGAGGGTCAGTGAGGCGGGCGGCTGCTCGAGACAAACCCCTTCTCCGTCTGTCGTGCATGCGCAGCAATCTTTTCTTCCAGGGTGGCGGGTGGGCAAGAGGGGAAAGGAGCCACAGTTCGGATTTCTACCATGGAGCTGCCGGCCACTGGCCTCAGGAAGGGCAGTTGGAGCCGCAGGGGCTCGGAGGTGCCTCAGGAACAATGCCCGCCGGTGTCTGTGGGGACGGTGCTCCCCACCATAGGAAGCGGGGAGCGCCTGGACGGCTGCACTCCAAAGCAGTTCTGCGCTCTACTGGGGAGGCCGTTCGTTAGCTACATGGTGTGAGCCATGGAAAGGTAAATAGCCGCCGCCGCCTCGTCTTCCCTCACGTGGGGAAAAGAACATCTTCGCTTGAGTGGCACCAGCCTGACTTAGCGTGGCCAACGGCTTTTCCCTTCACCCACGCATGCACACATGCTCTCCAGGGCTGACAGGAATAGTGCGCTCACCTCAGCCCCCCCACCCCCACCATACCTTATGAGAGGAATAATAACTGCCAACGTGTAAAACGCAAAGGAAGCAACGTGGATATATGACGGAAAATACCCACCCCAAATCACATTTGGGCAACATTGGGGTTGGTCCCAATAAGGTTTTTTCCCCCCAAAAAATGTGTGTCATAATCATAATTACTTACTTATTTGCTTATTATTTGATTTGAAAATCTGTAAGTTATATGATTTGTAATTTTATGTGTATTGATTTGAATTTCAATGAAGTTTAATTATTTTTTTAAAAAAATCATGGTAACATGTAGTCCGCTGCCCCCGCCCCCCACAAGGTCTGATTGACAGTGGACCGGCCCCCTGCTGAAAAAGTTTGCTGACCCCCGCCTTAGGATGTCCCTATTTTCATTGGAGAAATGTTGGTGGGTATGGAAATCCTGCATAGTGAAGTTCTTTTAATGTTTTGTTGTATTTTTATATATGTTGGAAGCTGCCCAGAGTGGCTGGGGCAACCCAGTAAGATGCGTGCGGTATAAATAGCAAGATAAAAAATAATGGAACGAGCCGTCCCTATTTTCATCGGAGAAATGTTGGAGGGTTATTATGAGCCTTTTCCCTATAGACGTGGTATTTTAAAACAGAGTGTGCTTTGCCATTCATGATCATTTTAATTGGCACAATGCAGGTAAGCATTGGCATTGCGATGAGAAATATTAAGTCAGGCAAATCTTCCTCTCCTCTCTTATTTAGGTCCCTGTCTCAGTCTGTACACCGAGTTGCCCCATGGGCCACCACAAAACCCAGCGCTCAGATATGGCTACTTGTTGCTTTGAATGTGTGCCGTGTGCAAGCGGGGAAATTTCAAACCAGACCGGTGCGTGGAATGCCCACTAAACTCACAAAATACTCTTTTAAAGCCATCTTGGCATCACATCACATGTTGGAAGGAAGGAAGGAAGGAAGGAAGGAAGGAAGGAAGGAAGGAAGGAAGGAAGGAAGGAAGGAAGGAAGGAAGGAAGGAAGGTTGACATAACATATAGCTTGGCCCTAAACTAGGGGCTGTTCCCATATCTTGTAGCTGAGAATTCCCAAAATTAATGACATGTTCCATCCCATAAATAAGTCTTTCTCTTTTGTCTGTGTTGACTCTTCTGCCAATCAATTGTTCGGGGTCAACCCAAGTTTAGTATTTTGGGGAGGGGGATATATTTCTAACCCATTTGCCCTACACCACAGTTCCAGACGCACTTGAATTACGCTTTGAGCCTGTACCAGTGATATACGCTGTGTACACCCAGAGACTCCCTTGTTTAGTGTAGCTTTAGGGTTTTCATAGTGTTAGACACAGGCTGCAGGGCAAAAGCTAGTGAGGTCAAATAGAAGCTAAACCAAGGATTATGAAGGGCACCTCTGAAAGCTTTACTGCCTTTCTTTTGCGGGGGAAGGGAAGGGAATTGCTTGCTGCAGTACAGTGATGAGATGCTCTCCGAATCCCTCTCTGCTTCTAGATTCTTCCGCCTGCTCAAGGTGCCCCGAAGACCAGTGGCCTGATGCAGGGCAGACACAATGTGTACCCAAGAGGGAGCTTTTTCTCCATTTCCACGAGCCTCTGGGGGCCGGTCTGGCCAGTGCCTCCATCTGCGGCTCCCTCTTGCCCGTCTTGATCCTCGGACTCTTCGTCATTCACCGGGGGACCCCTCTGGTCCGGGCCAACAGCCGGGAGCTCAGCTACCTCCTGCTGGCGGGGCTGGTGCTCAGTTTCCTCTGCTGCCTGCCGTTCCTCGGGCGGCCCACGCCTCGGTCCTGCTTGTGGCGCCAAGCTGCCTTTGGGCTGACCTTTGCCCTCTGCCTCTCCTGCATCCTGGCCAAGACGGCGATGGTGGTGGCAGCCTTCCGGGCCACCAGCCCCGGCGGCCCCGCGAAGCTGTGGCTCGCTTCCAGGACGCCCCGTGCCGTGGTCCTGCTGGGCTGCCTGCCCCAGCTTCTGCTGTGCGCCACGTGGCTGGCCACCTCGCCTCCCTCCCCTGGGAGAGATGCTCACTCCATCCCTCGCGCCATATCCCTCTTCTGCGACGAAGGCTCTCCCAGTGCATTCTGGGGCATGCTGGCTTACCTGAGCCTGCTGGCGGCGCTTAGCTTAGCCGGGGCCTTCCTGGCGCGGAATCTCCCTGATGCCTTCAATGAGGCCTGGCTCATCTGTTTCAGCTTGTTGGGGTGCCTTGGGGTGTGGCTGGCCTTCGTCCCCGCTTACCTCACTTCAAGAGCATGGTACACAGCTGCCACAGAGGCCTTCGCCATCCTAGCCTCCAGCTCAGCCTTGCTCTGCGGGATGTTTTTCCCCAAGTGCCGCATCTTGTTGTGGCACCCCGAGCTGAACACCAGGAGGTTCCTCATGAGAAGGGAAACGCACGCCAGCGCCTAACGTGACCTTAAGCGCGAGCGGGAAAAGACTCTAGGGATGCCGAGTTTTGCCCGCGAATGTTTCTCCCTCATTCTCAAGATTCACCTGTTGGTATCTGAAGAGGTCGGTGAAACAAGTCCGGCTCGAGAAGATGCAAGCTGGATTAATCAAACACTCAGTTTTCCCATTCTGGAAAATGGGGGTAGAAGTGATCTTCTTCACGGTGTTACTGCAAGGATGAAGTTCACAGCAAATGATAATAAAAAAAAGATGCATAAAAGATGAGCTGTGGGAGACATCCCCAGAAATCTACATTTAATATTTAATATTTTCATTTGGGGAGATGGGGTTGGAGCATGGGTAGGCAAACTAAGGCCCGGGTGCCGGATTTGGCCAAATCACCTTCTAAATCCGACCTGCGGATGATCCAGGAATCAGTGTGTTTTTACATGAGTAGAATGTGTCCTTTTATTTAAAATGCATCTCTGGGTTATTTGTGGGGGCTGCCTAGTGTTTTTACATAGGTAGGATGTATCTGAAGTGTGTATCTGAAGAAGTGTGCATGCACATGAAAGCTCATACCAAAATATAAACTTAGTTGGTCTTTAAGGTGCTACTGAAGGAATTTTCTTATAGGTAGGATGTGTCCTTTTATTTAAAATGCATCTCTGGGTTATTTGTGGGGCATAGGAATTCGTTTTCCAAAATATAGTCCGGCCCCCCCACAAGGTCTGAGGAACAGTGGACCGGCCCCCTGCTGAAAAAGTTTGCTGACCCCTGGGTTGGAGGGAGCTCAAACTTGTCATAAAACAAGTAAAACTATAATTCAAAGCCTACCTTTCTCCCTTATAAATGGGTTCATGTCGAGATTGCCTTCAGGGACTGGGGAACAGTCCTGAGGAACACGACATCGCTGTGGTCTACCCCTATCTGTGGGAGATATTTCGCTAGTTCTGTCCTCTAGCACCTAAATGCCTGACTTTTGCAACAGATACAAATATTTATTTTTTGTGTTTTAACATTTTGTATTGTCTGATCGTTACTGTTGTGATTATCAAGTTTGTGGGGAGTTTAATCTGGATTTCATTTTGTTGGTTGTGATGTCATAGTTTTGCGTGATAAAAAATTACTGTGCTTTTTAATTATTTTGGTTAGCCCCCTCAGACTTTTTTTTTTTAAAGTACGAGAGATAAATTTAATAAAACAGTCAAGCCGTTCAGCCGTGCCCTCTTTTTAATATTTGCTCCAAATCATTTCAGAAAACATGCACGTACATTATCGGTCCATCCTGCAAATGAGAAATAAATAGTGTAGCTGCTTCCCATATAATTTCCTGGATTTCCCCTTGTTCCATCGACAGATCATGGAACATTCTCACAAACAGTATTCAAAAGAGGCACACAGTACACTCATTGCTGGACTGTTTCACTTCAGAATGCAAGTGGGGCAACACATTTCTGAAGGCTCCTTACAAGTCAAAAATTCTCTACGGGTCAGAAGCATTTTCCTAACTCTGTGAAACTCAAAAGTTCACTATTCGGTTGGCTATGATCTGAGACACCCATCTGCTCCAGAACAATTTCAGCTACCGGAATAATAGTCGCTAAGCAAAGGCACACAATAGCTTCTTAAAACCAAATGCAATTCTCCTTTATCTCTGGGGCGCATCCTCAATACAGAAGGTATTTGCAGACGTACATGTGTCGAGAACTCTTAGGTGCAGCGATCCAGTAGATACCTAAAAGAAAGGTGAGGCAGCTGAAAAGGGGGACCAAGAAATCTGAGTGGCAGCATATATGACATCAGGTGTGGGGCAGGTGTACACAGTTGGGGGAAATGACCTCCTTGGGTCAAGTTTGACCTGTGGGCCAGAGGTTATCCAAACCTGATTTCCATTATCTCAGTGGCTGAGCATCTTCTCTGCATGCACAAGGCCCCGGGTGCAATCCTTAGCATCTCCAGATGGGGCTGGGAAACACTCCTGCCTGGAGCCCTAGAGAGTCGCTGCCAGTCAGTGCGGAGCCCCACTCATAATAATAATAATTTTATTAATTATACCCTGCCCATCTGGTTGGGTTTCCCCAGCCACTCTGGGCGGATCCCAACAGAAACTAAAAACAGAATAAAACTTCAAACATTAAAAACGTCCCTAAACAGGGCTGCCTTCAGATGTCTTCTAAAAGTCAGATAGTTGTTCATTTCCTTGGCATCTGGTGGGAGCGTGTTCCACAGGGCGAGCGAAACTACCGAGAAGGCCCTCTGCCTGGTTCCCTGTAACCTCACTTCTCGCACGGAGGAAACTGCCAGAAGGCCCTCAGAGCTGGACCTCAGTGTCCGGGCTGAACAATGGGGATGGAGACGCTCCTTCAGGTATACTGGGCCCGAGGCCGGTTAGGACTTTAAAGGTCAGCACCAACACTTTGAACTGTGCTCGGAAATGTATTTAAACTTAAACTCAGTTTAAGGCAGCTTCCTAGGTTCATTTCAGTGGTGCACTGTGTTGCATTTTATTTTGTGGTACATCACCTAGACAGCATCTTAAAAAGCAGAGACATCACCTTGCCTACAAAGGTCCGTATAGTTAAAGCTATGGTTTTCCCAGCAGTGATGTATGGAAGTGAGAGCTGGACCATAAAGAAGGCTGATCGCCGAAGAATTGATGCTTTTGAATTATGGTGCTGGAGGAGACTCTTGAGAGTCCCATGGACTGCAAGAAGATCAAACCTATCCATTCTTAAGGAAATCAGCCCTGAGTGCTCACTAGAAGGACAGATCGTGAAGCTGAGGCTCCAGTACTTTGGCCACCTCATGAGAAGAGAAGAATCCTTGGGAAAGACCCTGATGTTGGGAAGGAGAAGGGGACAACAGAGGATAAGATGGTTGGACAGTGTTCTCGAAGCTACCAACATGAGTCTGACCAAACTGCAGGAGGCAGTTCAAGACAGGAGTGCCTGGCGTGCTCTGGTCCATGGGGTCACGAAGAGTCGGACACGACTAAATGACTAAACAACAACAACAACACCCTGCAACTCTTGTGTTGAGGGGCAGCATAAAGACTGCTATAAATACATAATACAAGAATCGTACAGTGGCAAACCTCACCCCTGTTTTGCTTTCAAAGGTCAATCTTTCTTTCCACCACCAAATTCCATTATTTCCTTGCAACAGTGGAAGTTGGTTGTCTGATATGGGCTGAGTGAACTCAAGGTGTGCACCTGGCTATGCCTACCCCTGCCCCCAAACCTTTATCTTTTGATCTGTCAACTGCCAGTGCCATGGATATCCGAGGGTTGCTCGATCCTAAAGGCTGCCCAAATTTCTCATACTGCCACGTTGCGTTATCGGTCCATCTCCAGGGCACTGCTGGATCCTACGGAACAAACAGTGAAAAGAAGGAGAGAATTAGCATTAAGAACCAGGAGAGGCTACTGCTTGAGAAACTCTTGAAACACTCCTACACCTACAGAGGTAAGACCCGTTGAGTTAAATCGAACTTACTCCCAGGTAATTGGGCCTCACACGTCAGTCCTTCACCCCTTTTCCTGGCAGTAAGTCCCATCGAACTCAGTTGGAATTACTCTAGATTATGTGGGATGTAAACAGGTGCAGTCAAGTCACAACAGTTCCTAGAGTGTCCAAATGGAGGACCACATGGAGGAACACCTGACCAGGTCAGTTTCCTGTTCCTCCACACATGCAAATGAGATGGGAAAAGTGCCAGATAAATTCACTGGCCAGTAGCCATTTTTTTCCTCTCTTGGACCACACACTTCGAGCAAGCAACATCTTAGTGAGGAGACTCGAGAGGAAATGGAGTCTCACTTCATATAAGTGAACTTCACATGTATATACTACTTTTATCTAAGCTAGTCTACCTCTTGAGTTGTGCTGTATCTCAAGAAGCTTGTAAGTAAACTCCTTTTATACTTTTAAAAGAGCACTGTCGTGTCTTTTCTTTTAAGAGGGATAAAGGGGAAAATCCAGGAAATATTCTTTATTCTAGAGGTTTAAGCAAACCTGTGTAACCGTTTTCTGCTGTGCATTGAAAGGGAATGTTACTCTGCTAAGTTTGGAGCTTGTTAACACAAGCTGGGAGAGGATATATTTAATAATATTTCCTCATCCACATTCCTGAACATTCCCACAGATTAGAATATGTGACTGCAGCGGCAAGAATGTTAATTTCCCATAAATGGAAAGAAGAAGTCCTGGAAGAAGAATGGATACAAAAATGTACAGAATATGCAGATATGGCGAAACTTACTGGAAAAGGAAATCAAGATAGCAAACTCTTTTATAAAAGAATGGAAATGGTTT
Organism: Zootoca vivipara; assembly: GCF_963506605.1. Taxonomy (NCBI): domain Eukaryota; kingdom Metazoa; phylum Chordata; class Lepidosauria; order Squamata; family Lacertidae; genus Zootoca; species Zootoca vivipara. Next base: position 44,112,879 of record NC_083288.1, read on the forward strand.
ATTGAATATTTACAAATAAACTGTAAACAGCCAAGAACATTGGCAGGACTATTTTAAGAACCTGCAGTTTTATAAGAGTATACATTTAAAGCAGATGAATAAATGATTAAGTTAATTTGGACTATGCAGAAAATATAAAAAAAATTAATTTAAGGAACGGCAGAAAGAGGGGGAAGTAAGTCAAGTTTTGAAATGATTGTAAAATTATTGAGATGTATAAAAATGAAAAACATAAATAACTTTTTAAAGAAAGAAAAATTACTCTAGAATAGACACGTGGAATATTGGTGTTATGTACTGAGCTGAATCCTAGAACAATAGGATCCAGAATCAGCAGTCTGATTGGTCCGCAGGAGCCACCCAATCCAACTCCAGGTGGAAGTGAATCAGCAACCTGATTGGCCTGCAGGAGCAGCCAATCAGGCTGCTGGCAGAAGTCAACCCACAACCTGATTGGCCCACAGGTGTAGCCCCGAAGTAGCCAATCATGCAAGGCCCATTGTGTAAATAATGTATATAAGCAGATGTTTTGGGGAAAAGAGCTATTCTTCTCTTCTTCTCCTTTGATGACTATGAGCTGAATAAAGAGCATGAAATTCACTCTTGACTCTGAGTATATTTCAACTGGACTCTTTAAAGTCACAAGAAGTGAGGTGGGAACATCAGGGTCATATACAGGAAGTTATCTATATATGCCTTTCCGAATAGCTTTTAAAATTTTCCCGCTCATCTGCCCCTAGTATACGACTCACCTGAAGAAAACCTTTGATGCGTTTTCTCACTCCCAATCAGGTGCCCTCCAGAACACCCTTCACCTACCACCACCACCCAGATGTGTTGGCCAAAGTCAAAATGGAGTTCCCTCAATATCTATCAAAGGGCCAGAAATGCTGAGGCAGGTAAGTCTGCCACCAGCACTTCCCGTGGTGTAATAAACTGTGGATCCTGCCCACTCTCTTGTTCTTACATCAGTTCCCTCTGCGCCAATCCAGTAACGCGTTCGTTGCCCCATCAAGTGAAAGATGAAGCGTTGCTCATCGTCGCTATGAACAGAGGCTAGATGGGTACCGAATCTTTCACAGTTCTCCTGGTTTGAAATAAGAAGAGTAGCATTGGTGGGACTGCAGTCTCTTTCCAGAGCATGAAAAGCTTTTAAAAAAATCACAGTTTTCTAATCTTGTGATGTGGTTTCTCTAACCAAATAATCTGTACAAAGGTCCATATGTATTATCTTTGTGTGGTAATATTTGTTGTTTGTAATGTTTAATGGAAATAATGGGGGTGAAATCCACAAATTAGGAGAAAGCATGCCTAATAATGCATCTGTTGGTGAAAAATAACATAAAACGCATTAGATGTGGGGAAATACCTAACAAAAATGTATTTTTCAGGCAAAATTGCATACAAAAAGGTGGTTTTATATTTTGTTTTTGTACTGTTGATTTTGTTCCGCCCTGAGACCTCCAGGTATAGGGAGGTATATAAATTCACCAAATAATTAAATTAAATAAATATTAGGAGAAATTTGCACCACGGTGCTGATGAATTTTCACGAGGATTTAAATTTTCGTGAGTTTTCATGAATTTAAAAAAGTAACACAAATTGATACAGACTGTGCCTGGGAAAATGATAAACTTATAGAAAGTGAAACTGACAGGTTTGCTAATCCATTATTATTATTTATCATCATCATCATCAACAACAACAACAACAACTTATTAGTTTTCTTGCAAATGCAAACATTAAAATAATCACAAAACAAAGCATAGAAAAATCTAAAACATGTCCACATTTTTAAAAGGCAGGATGATTATTATTATTATTATTATTATTATTATTATTATTATTATTATTATTAAAATATCCCATCCACAAAAAATTAGGATCACATATGTTTGGATCTAATCTATCCACAGGTGTTTGAAGATTCTTACACACACACACACACACACACACACACACACACACACACACACACACTGTACCTTAACTGTACTCCAGTCGTGAGTTTCGCCTGTGACTGGTAGGTAACAAGCATCTTTGTATTGAAACCAGGCATTGGCACAGCATCCCTGAGTGCAAGGACAAAAGAGTCCTGGAAAGGAAGCAAGCAGTTTTCTATGAGAGGACAGGACAAGGGCAGAGCATCTGCTTTGCATACAGAAAGTCCCAGCTTCAGTCCCCGGCATCTCCAGGTAGGGATGGGAATTTCCCCTGTCTGAAAGCCCTGGAGAGCTACTGCCAGTCAGTGCAGACAGCACTGAGCTAGATAGACCCGTGGGCTGACTCAGCAAGACTCATTTCAAGGGGTGAAACTTGATTTATGCAAATTTCTTCCTTGAGGGGGGGACCCAGGTGGCGCTGTGGTTAAACCACTGAGCCTAGGGCTTGCTGATCAGAAGGTCGGCGGTTCGAATCCCTGTGACAGGGTGAGCTCCCGTTGCTTGGTACCAGCTCCTGCCAACCTAGCAGTTCGAAAGCACGTCAAAATGCAAGTAGATAAATAGGAACCACTACAGCGGGAAGGTAAACGGCGTTTCCATGTGCTGCTCTGGTTTGCCAGAAGCGGCTTTGTCATGCTGGCCACATTACCTGGAAGCTATACGCCGGCTCCCTCGGCCAATAATGCAAGATGAGCGCGCAACCCCAGAATCGGTCACGACTGGACCTAGTGGTCAGGGGTCCCTTTACCTTTACCTTCCTTGAGGGATCTTTTAAAAGGGTGGGAGAGAGAGAGAGAGAGAGAGTGAGACTTGGCAAAAGACTGTTGACAGCTGACATCTTTCTGGTGGTGCGTCTCCCTCCATGGGAACTAAGAAAGTGAGGCAATGAGCAGATTAATTTATTCCTCCAGGGTACAGTGGAACCTTGGTTTTCAAACATTTCGGCTCCCAAACGCCGAAAATCCGGAAGTAAGTGTTCCAGTTTTCGAACACTTTTCGGAAGCCGAACGTCCAGTGCAGTTGTCGGCTATTGTTTCCGGGGTACCTGAGCCAAATGGAAGCCGTGCCTTGGTTTTTGAATGTTGCGGAAGTCGAACGGCCTTCCGGAATGGATTACGTTCGAGATCCAAAGTACCATTGTATATGGATCCTGGGCAGATGCATGAACACACTAACCCTCGATTCTGGCCCTAACAACTTATTGACTCACAGCAAAATGATACACACAGACCTGGCCTCTCTGTAGATCTGCCGTCGTCTTCATCACTGCTTTCAACTCTTTCCAGGGAGCCTCCAGAACCTTAGCAGAAAACATCTATTTTCTTTTTTTTGTTATAGTAATTTTTAAAAAAATCATGCAGAAAAAAGAAGAGTAACATACTGTATTGGGTTGTATCTACTGTTCGCCCTATTCAGAGAAGCCCCACTGGGTGGCATGCAATACTAGTGCTACTCAGAGTTGACCCACTGAAGTTAACGGACATGACTAACTTAGATTTTCTATGGGTCTCCTCTGAGTCAGACTTAATTGAATACAACCCATTAAAACTGGTGGGCATGGCTGTCGGGTGCATGAATTTTGGTGCTCGACTCCAAGTGGGACTTAGTTGGATACAACCCACAGCCATTAACCCACAAGGATAAAGAAGAGATTTAACTCTCGTTTTAAAGTATGCAATATGGTACCTCGTCATCACCAAACTTCTTATTTCATCATCATTATTCTTATTTTATTATTATTATCATTAATAATAATATGAGGCAAGCTCACCAAGGACTAGCAACTGAGGAGTGGGGCACAACAGAAGATGCTTTGCCTACCATCCCGGAAAACAGCCCCGGAGCCATCTCTGCTTGTCCTTTCCTGATAGCCTTACCTGCCACCATGGTGCCTGCAATCACCAGAGCAATGGGCAGGAGAACTTGGGCAGACCAAGGCACCATCTCTGATGAGGAGGATTTGGGAACGTGGAAGCTCTGCTATGGAGGCAAACGGTGCTGAAAAAGACGAAACTACTGTACTTCCAAACAAACCCCAACCTCTATCATTTAAAGCACCCCCTGCCCCCAAAATACCGGGCGGGGTGCTGGGAGTTGTAGCTCTGCGAGGAGCAAACTGCAGTCCCGGAATTCTTTGGGGAAAGCCGTGACTGTAAAAGTGGTATAAATGTCTGATAATGTATGGTGTAGATGGTGACCTGAGGCTCCAATACTTTGGCCACCTTATGAGAAGAGAAGACTCCCTGGAAAAGACCCTGATGTTGGGAAAGGTTGAGGGTACTAGGAGAAGGGGACGACAGAGGACGAGATGGTTGGACAGTGTTCTCGAAGCTACAAACATGAGTTTGACCAAGCTGCAGGAGGCAGTGGAAGACAGAAGTGCCTGGCGTGCTCTGGTCCATGGGGTCACGAAGAGTCAGACACGACTAAATGACTAAACAACAAGAAGATTGTGACCTAAGTTGAGGTGAGGTCTCCTGCAGGGTCCTCCAGCTGAGAAAACTCCCTTTCCCTCCTTTTATGCCACCATAAGAGCTAGTGCTAGTATGAATGGTTTTTGTTTTGTTTTTAAGTGTGACTGGGCTGATCTGCCTTGAAGAACTGTGTGATAATAAGCGGGAACCCATTGCTTATTTATTTCATTTAACAACAACAACTCTGCTCTTCCTTGAAGGAGCTGGGGACAGGGAACCTGTCGACCTCTTCACAACAACCTTATGTGGTCACTTCAGATGGAAAAGAAAAGGATGGGTAAGTGGCCCAAGGCCCTTTGCGGTTCAGAAAGGATTTGAAGCAAGTCTTCCTAAACCTAGCCTGACACTCGCGGTACATCACACCCAACTGAAGAATGCTTCACCTGCTGAATTTCTGCCCTGGGGCACAGCTGTTAATAGAGCCCCGGCAGAATGATTAAGAATCTGGTGCAGTTCTGAGCCAAGGCTTTCGCCCAGAATTACATTTCCACGCTGCGGAAGGATTTCGCCTGTTTAGCAAACCCTCCAACATTTCACAGAGAATATTAGGGACACCCCAGTTTCAGGACCTCACAGAGCTACAATTCTCATAGTGGTTTAATCTATCCCTTTTTCCGGGGAATTCTGAAAACTGTAGGCGGGAAGGGGGCATAGCTGCCAAGTTATCCCTTTTTTAAAGGGATTTTCCCTTATGCTGAATAGGCTTCCTCGCGAGAAAAGGGAAAACTTGGCAGCTAGGGAAGGGGGTTCTCCTAGCAACTCTCAGCACCCTTAATAAACTACAGTTCCCAGGATGCTTTGGGGGAAGCCATGACTGTGTCATAATGCTTTAAATGTATAGCTTGGATGTGGCCACTAGTCACCCACCATATGAATTTGCCCAAATGTATCTATAAGTATCAATTAGCACATTACATGCAAATTAAAATTAGCACCTGCAGTTTTGTGTCATGGCCCTGCGTCCCAAGACCTTTAAAGAGGTACAAAAGCTCATGGCACCCCACCCCGAGACGCATGCCGTATACGGTACCTTCCACTCGGTAGCTGGATGGTTTTCCAGGGAACAGCCTCTCTGCTGAGTTGCATTTATACACTAGGAGCAGCTGTGTTTGCTATGCCACTGATACAGAACAGCAGCATTAAAAGAAATGGGAAATTGAGCACTGCCCAATTTCAGGGGCCCTTTGTTGTTGCTTTTCCACCCAGTATCAGGTAACACGGCGGATAAACTAGTTGAATGGATTGTGGACATCAAGCATGAAGCATGTTCTGTAAATACATTTACGACCTTCTCCTTCCCGACGGACCCACTCAGGTGTTAAGATTGGCAGAAGATAGCAGACCCTCAAAGTGGACCGAAAGTTTAAGATAATCACATTTTCTTATTTTATGTAAACAGCAAGTAGGAAATCAGAAGTTCCTCTTTTGTATTGTTTGCTAATGTTTGTTTGTTTTTTCTTTGCTTTCTTTCTTTTATTTTTATTTCCCCTCACTTTATTTTTCTTGTCCCTTTCTTTTCTCCTTTGTTTTGTACTTTTGTAGATGCAATTTTACTGAATTATGGGAAAATCTCGATTAAAACATCTTATTAAAAAAGAAAGTGGTTATTATTGTAATTCATAAATGGAACGAAATAGATAAATAAACATAGCAAATGCATAATAGATATAAATTGGCCCAAGTCCGCCTTCCCTGATCTCAATGTTGTGAAAAGCCGGGGTGGGGGGGCTAATAATAATAATAATAATAATAATAATAATAATAATTTATTTATTTATTTATACCCTGCCAATCTGTCTGGGTTTCCCCAGCCACTCTGAGCTGCTTCCAACAGAGCATGAAAAACACAATAAAACATCAAACATTAAAAACTTCCCTGTACAGCGCTGCCTTCAGATGTCTTCTAAAAGTCAGATAGTTGTTTATTTCTTTGACATCTGATGGGAGGGCGTTCCACAGAGCAGGTGCCACTACCGAGAAGGCCCTCTGCCTAGTTCCTTGTAACCTCACTTCTCACAGTGAGGGAACCGCCAGAAGGCCCTCGGAGCTGGACCTCAGTGTTAGGATAGAGGACAGGGCGAGGTGAGGACAGACTGAGGTTGATGGGGCAGTGCCCAATTTCCCCACCTCCACTAAGGAGGACCTCTGATTGGGTGTGTGAGAAACCTATGGCCCGCTAGATGTTCCTGAGCCACAACTCCCCTCATCCCAGGCCATTGGCCATGCTTGCTGGGGCTGATGGGAGTTGTAGTTCGGCAGCACCTGTCGAGCCAAAGGTGTCCCCACACCTGCCTTTGATGAAAGGTTTTGGCAAAGGGAAGTCTCTCTTGGTTGAAAACAGCTTGGAAATCTGACCCTGACCTGACCTGATCTGATGGAAGATTACATAAAACACTAAGCAAATAATGAAATCTGCTAATGGAAAAAAATGTTGTTTGTGATCAGGCTTTGTTCCTGCGTTCTAGACCTTGTAATTGGAAGCAGGGGCAGAGCAGGAGAAATTATTTATGGGACGTCAGGGAGTGGCAAGGAACCACCTTTCTTTCTCCTGTCCGAGGGTGGGGCAAGCATGAAAGTCAGGCATGGGTTGGGAGGTGAGGCAGAATCACAATTACAAGACAAGTTTCTACATGAGAACTAGCCCTTTTGAATTTATATTCAGTGAAACGTTAAGAAGCAGAATAAGATTGTACCCCCTCAGTGTGTTTATCTACAGATGAAACTCGGAATATTAGAATATCGTGGAAAAGTGTATTGATTTCAGTAATGCAACTTATTATTTATTATTTTTCTTTTAATTTTTACAAATGCTTTCTTTTGGAAATTCCACAGTAATAAAACAAATAGTTACAATAATACAAAAATAAACACCGCTATTACATTTCATTAATTACATTCCATTTATAATTGACCCGCCTAACGACAAATAATTACAATTACAACAAATAAAGGCTTGGCATATCTTGCTTTGCATGTCATGCATCTATCTCCTATATCGGTTTCACCTTTTAAGTTGCATTACTGAAATAAATCACTTTTCGACAATATTCTAATTTTCCGAGTTTTACCTGTACCTAACAAAACCCCCCTAGAAGAACCGTTTATAATATCTATAACAAGCGAGAAAGGAAAGTTTGGAATTTTTGACATCTGTTGATATAATATGGCTTTGGCGATACAGTTGTTTGTATAAACTGTGTGGAAATGAAAATGCAATATAATTTAGACCAGGGGTCCCCAAACTAAGGCCCACGGGCCAGATACGGCCCGAAGGCCTCTTTTATCTGGCCCGCGATGACCACGACGACCCCCACCGCCCGCTGCCGTTCTTACTGGTGCGGCAGTGCACTTCCGGGTCAGAAAAAAGCGCTGAAAATCGCTTGTGCACCAGAAGTGCACTGGAAATGCCGCTTGCGCAAACGTCATTATAATTTTGATATAAATTACCGTGTTTCTCCAAAAATAAGACACCGTCTTATATTTTATTTTTCCTAAAAAACAACAACACTATGGCTTATTTTCAGGGGATGTCTTATTTTTTCCTCCTCCTCCTCCTGCCGCATTGCTACTGTGCCTATCACTATGTCTTATTTTGGGGGTATGGCTTATATTCCTTGAATGCTTAAAAATCCTGATATGGCTTATTTTATGGCTATGTCTTATTTTCGGAGAAACAGAGTATATCAAAAAGGAAAGGAAGATGAAAATGAAATGGACAGATATTTAAGGAATCATACCCAAAGAGAATTTCAAAAGAACAAAGCAATCATTTAAATGCTCCAATAACATCAAATGAATTACAATTGGCGATAAAAAGATTAAAATTAGAAAAAGCCCCAGGACCAGATGGTCTATCTGCAAAATATTATAAGGAATTAGCAGACCAATTGTCACCAGTGTTAGTAAAGGTTATGAATGATATTTTTGTAAAAGGACAGATACCAAATTCATGGAAATACGCATATATCACCTTAATACCTACTGGTAAACAAGATACAGGATTTCTTGAATGTAAAGAATTACCGACCGATTTCACTCTTAAACATCTATACTGTATATATAAAAATGTAAACTGGGCATGTGGGTTAGTCTCCACTTTTCTCTGAAACAGCTTGACTGATTGCGTTCAAATTTGGACACAACGTCACATGCCAATATGTGAGTGTTTGTATGCACTTTGTGTGGCCAGAAGACACACCTATGGCAGGTAAAGCAGGTAAAACTCACTGCTCCCAAACACAAAACGGACATGCTGGGAGCACAAGAGAGGTTGCAAAACAGCGCCCTCTAGCAACGGCTACACTGGTACTGCAGCTAGGAAAGCCTCCCTCTCCACAGCCTCTCAGTTCACCTTTACAGACTGGGCTGAGGGGGTGGGATAGCTCATGGGTCGGGACAGAGTGGGGCCAATCACAGGAATGAGCCGGGGTGTGGGGAGGAGGGGGCGGGATAGGTCATGGGATGGGACAGGGTGTGGCCAGTCACAGGGATGAACCAGGGGGGGTGGGGGGGAGAGGACAGAATAGGTCATGGGTCGGGACAGAGTTGGGGGAGTCACAGGGATGAGCCACAGCAATGCATGGCCGGGCCAGCTAGTTGATTACGGTATAAACTTTTCGTGGATATTATGGCAAGTAGATTGAAAATGGCGTTAAATGAGACAATCCATAAAGACCAAGCTGGATTTTTACCTGGTCGGCAGATGAGGGATAATGTAGAGAAACTGTGGTTGACATAATTGAATATCTAGAGACCAGAATAGATAAGAAAGCGGCGTTGATATTTGTGGACGCTGAAAAAGCCTTCAACAACATATCATGGAAATTTATGGAAAAGATTTTAGACATAATGGGAATAGGAGAGAGACTCTTAAGAGGTATTGGTGTAATCCAGGAGTGGCCAACTCCCAAGAGACTGCGATCTACTCACAGAGTTAAAAACTGGCAGTGATCTACCCCCATTTTTGGGGTTCAGGTTGAGCTTATTAGGGAGGAGGAGAGCCCCGTTTTGGGGGGGTTCAGGTAAAAGTTGAAAGTTGTTAAGCTTCTTTGGGGGAGCCAGTGATCTACCCATGATCTACCACAGACATCCAGTGATCTACTGGTAGATCACGATCTACCTGTTGGACATGCCTGGTGTAATCTATTCAGAACAGAAGGCAAAACTGATTGTAAATAATGTATTATCGAAAGGTTTTAACATAACTCGTGTTCCTTAACACATCCAGGGGGGTGGGAAAGGTCTTCTGATTTGAATGAGCGGCCTTCGATTGCGTCAACAAAACGCTCCTTTGGGCTGTCTGCACTACTGCCTTCCAGCTTCGCTGAGCATTGCAACCTGGTGCCATAATTTGTGCTGCCTGTTCTTCCGCGGCTCAGGAGACACCCGGTCACCCCCTTGCCCATTCAGATGGAAGCTCCCCTCTCAAGGACACTTGCCAAGCCGTAAGCGCAGCACCCCCTGGGCGTACATGTGTAGATATTGGGAAAACTCTCTTGGCATCTCGTGAACCCCCTGCTTGGGCAGCCTGTTGTCGTAGTAATGGTGAAGAATGGGCTGGTTCTCCAGGTCGTGTTGGAAAGGCCAGAATCCGTAAAGAGTGATGCTCTCACACAACTCCAGAGCCATACTGGTGAACATGAAGCCGGAGGAGAGGCGTTTGGGCCCTAAGCCCCTCAACTTCCAGTACCTACCCAGGGGGGACAGGTAATGGGGGTTCAGGAAGAGAGCTCGCTGAGCGAAACCAAAGTCTTCCATGGTGTACAGAGCACGGTAGCTGACATCAGTGTTTCCCAGGAAGGAGAAGGCAGGAATGAGGAAGAAAGCGTCCCCATAAAGGCGCAGGGAATCGGCAAAAGGCTTCCGGCGGTCCGACAGTCTTTTGAATCTGCAGGAGAAGGGGGAAGGAACAAAACGATCAAGCCACGCTCTTCTAAGTGTGGAGGAGCAATTTCATCCTATCTGCAGTTTCTAAGCCAGCTGATCTCATCAGCACCTCCCGAAATGCAACACGGATTGGAGCTGTGGGGGCAGCCGCACCAAACATTTAAAGAATCCTGGGAACGGTAGTTTGTGATGGGTACTGTGAACTGTAGCTGTGCGAGAGGGATAGTACAATTCCCAGAGTTCTTTGGGGGAAGTCATGGGCTTTAAATGTGCACTTGATGTGCTTTAAACATACAGGTGAAACTCGGAAAATTAGAATATTGTCGAAAAGTGCATTTATTTCAGTAATGCATCTTAAAAGGTGAAACCAATATATGAGATAGATGCATGACATGCAAAGCAAGATATGCCAAGCCTTTATTTGTTGTAATTGTAATTATTTGCCGTTAGGCGGGTCAATTATAAATGGAATGTAATTAATGAAATGTAATAGCGGTGTTTATTTTTGTATTATTGTAACTATTTGTTTTATTACTGTGGAATTTCCAAAAGAAAGCATTTGTAAAAATTAAAAGAAAAATAATAAGTTGCATTACTGAAATCAATGCACTTTTCAACGATATTCTAATTTTCCGAGTTTCACCTGTATGGGGTGGATCTGCCCTAAGGCACATTCAAAGCATACAGCCTCTCACACAGCACAATTCCCAGCACCATTCATTCATTCATTCATTCATACTTTTCAAGTATATACATTTCACTAATTTTACAATCATTTTGCCATTTCAAAACTTGACTTCCTTCCCCCTCTTTCTATGGTTCCTTGAATTTATTTTTAATATCTTCTGTATATCCAAATTAACTCAATTTGTTCATTTATTGGTCTTCTTTAAATATATACTCTTATCAAACTGCAGGTTATTACAATGATCCTGCCAATGTTTTTATCTGTTTATAGTTTATCTGTAAATACGCAATAAGCCATTTCCATTCTTTTGTAAAAGATTTGTTATCTTGATTTCTTATTCTTCCAGTAAGTTTCACCATTTCTGCATATTCCATAAGTTCCTGTATCCATTCTACAATTCCTAGCACCCTTAGCAAACTACAGCTCCCAGGATTCTTTGCGGGGAGCGGTGTGTTTTTCATGTGTGGTGTGTGGGCATGGCCATAATTATCCTTTGGGTTTTATGAAGTATTTGAAATGTTTACACTAAGATAAAACATGTTTTTGTACGCCTACATGGAGATAAATTACGCATTTAACGATGAATCTTAAATACACAGGAGGACCGAGTCAAACCATTGGCCTCTCTAGCTTAGTAGTGCCTGCACTGACTGGCAGGTGCTCCCCAGGTTTTTAGGGAGGAGCCCCTGCCAGCCCTACTTGGAGACGCCAGGGATTGAACCCGGGACCTGCTGTATGCAGAGCAGGAGGCACAGGCCGCTGGGTAGAGCATCCTTACTGCTTCCTACAACCACTTATCAAGGGTCAGCAAACTTTTTCAGCAGGGGGCTGGTCCACTGTCCCTCAGACCTTGTGGGGGGCCGGACTATATTTTAGCGTGGGGGGGGGGGAGAATGAATGAATTCCTATCCTATGCCCCACAAATAACCCAGAGATGCATTTTAAGTAAAAGCACACATTCTACTCGTGTAAAAACACCAGGCAGGCCCCACAAATAACCCAGAGATGCATTTTAAATAAAAGGACACATTCTACTCATGTAAAAACATGCTGATTCCCAGACCGTCTGCGGGCCGGATTGAGAAGGCGATTGGGCTGAATCTGGCCCCCGGGCCTTAGTTTGCCTACCCATGGCTTAAATTATGACACAGCCAGCACATTCTCGGATCTTTTCCTTACTTTTCATGAAGGATGCTGGGGTTTAAAGTCACCAGGTCTGACTTGGTTCCCACGTCTTCAGAGAAATTCATGGGAGGCAGGTTGAACCTGGATCGGAGGGAGAAAGTGGAAAAACAGAATCAGCTCTTGTGTAACTGTTGGGGAACTTTCATTCAGACAGGCATCATGGAGAATCCAGGCAACGAAACGGCCAACACATCACATTCCAGAGCTCTTCATGCTATCTCTGCATCTTTTTTCCAGGCTTGATTTGTGAAGGTTTCTTTTTTCCCTTTTTTAATTTTTATTTATACTTTTCAAATTTATACATTTCACTAATTTTACAGTCATTTTGACATTTCAAAACTTGACTTCCTTCCCCCGCTTTCTGTAGTTCCTGAAATATTTTTTTAAATATCTTCTGCATATCCAAATTAACTCAATTTGTTCATTTAGTCATCTTCTTTAAATATACATACTCTTATGAAACTGCAGGTTATTACAATGACCCTGCCAATGTTTTTATCTGTTTACAATTCATCTGTAAATATTGAATAAACCATTTCCATTCTTTTATATAAAAAAGTTTGCTATCTTGATTTCTTATTCTTCCAGTAAGTTTCGCCATTTCTGCATATTCCATAAGTTTTTGTATCCATTCTTCCTTTGCTGGGGTTTCTTCTTTCCATTTTTGGGCAAGTAACATTCTTGCCGCTGTAGTCACATACCTGAATAAATTTCTATACAATTTAGGTTGTTCTGTCCCTATAATTCCCAAGAGAAAAGCTTTTGGTTTTCTTTACGAACGTTATTTTAAATTTCCTTTTCATTTCATTAGATATCTTTTTCCTCCTTTTCTTAAAACCCAACAACAGTGTCAGGCCATCCAGTGTGAACTCACCCAGTAGTATTTATGCTTTCCCAATCTACCATTTCTTTAATAGCTTCCCCCTTTTAATGGAGCTTCTACCTTTGTATTTAGTTGCTTCCTGTTCACTGACTGCAGCATTCCTAAATCAGCTGCTAAACTGGCGGTTCTGTTCTCTGAGCTCCGTTTCTCTCTCTCTCTCTCTCTCTCTCTCTCTCTCTCTGCTTAACTCTTTGCAGCGAATTGCTCCTTTGTTGTCTCCTTTTTAAGTGTATTTAAATGAGCAATTGCTCTGGCGGGAAAGAAGAAGCCAATAATGAAAGGTTCAGCTCCTGCAAGAGACACGACTAACTAATGATGGGTGAATTTTGGAATGCAAAGACCGGAAGTAATCATAATCATAATCATTTATTATTTGTACCCCGCCCATCTGGCTGAGTCTCCACTGCCACTCTGGGCGGCTCCCAATCAATACAGCATTAAATATCAAAAAATTCCCTAAACAGGGCTGTCTTCAGATGTCTTTTAAAAGTAGGATAGCTGCTTATTTCCTTGACATCTATTGGAAGACCGTTCCACAGGGTGGGTGCCACTACTGAGAAGGCCCTCTGTCTGGTCCCCTGTAACATCACCAGGGCCGTCCCTAGGCTTGGGCTGGGTGGTGCAAGGCGCCAGGGCGCCTGGCCATCAGGGGCGTGGAAGGGGCGCCGAATTCTGGTGCCTGCCTCCGCGTGCCTCTGCTGTTGAGCAGCTTCAGGCAGCTCTCCAGAGGCGCGCGGGGAGCGTGAGCCTGGGGCCGCCTCTGCCGCGCCTCTGTCTCAGCTGTTGAGCGGCTTCAGGCCACTCTCCAGAGGCGCGCGGGGAGCGCTGGCCTCGGGCCACCTGAACAGCTGAGAGGTGCAGCGCGGCGGCCCCAGGCTCGTGCTCCCCGCACGCCTCCAGAGCTTCGCGCAGCGAGCAGGAGCCTGGGGCCGCCTCCTCTGCGCCTCTCAGTTTTTGAGCGGCTTCAGGCCGCTCTCCGGAGGCGCGCAGGGAGCGCGAGCCTGGGGCTGCCTCCTCCGCGCCTCTCAGCTCCCTGTGCGCCCCTCCTGCCCGCCTCACTCACGGGGTGCGCCGGAGGGATCTTGGCACCAGAGCGCCAGATATGGTTAAGATGGCCCTGAACCTCACTTACAAGTTAACAGGAACAAGAAGATACAAGGAGCAGAATTCTGCCCAAGACCTTGGAGGTGCGCTGCTGGTCAATGTTGATGACACTGGCTACATACATGGGCTCGGCATTAGGGTGCTTCCTATATTAGAAACATAGGGAGCCCCATTAAACAAGGGCCAACCACCTGTCTATCTAGCTCAATATTGTCTACTCTGACTGGCAGCAGCTTTCCACAATCTCAGGCATGGGTGGATCTTTCCCATTGCCTTTAAAACTGAAAAAAGCAGGGGCTGAACCTGGGACATTCCATATGCAAAGCATGAATTTTACCACTCGGCCCAAATGCTCTTTTAAAATAATGGGGAAACTGCCAGTTAAATGTTACTTACTTCTGAGTAAAACAAAACAAAAAAACCAAGTCCACCGGGGAGTGAACACTGTAAAAGGACCCTGTATTATCTGTGATTCCCACCTGTTTCCCTCGAAAAGGAAGAAATACGTTACCTGATTACTAGATCTGCCCGGTCTATCTCCTGACCACAGCTGCTGTTTCGTAGAATTCCGCCATTGCCCACTACAGCACAGTGCCTATACCGGGAGTCTGAGAAGGGTGACCTCTAGATTTTTGGGAGTGCAGGAGAGAAATAATCTTAATAAAAAACATACTGGCTTAGATCACCAGGATTCTGTTACCCTTTAACTCAGGAGTGGGGAATTATTTTCATGTACTGTATAAAATTTTTGATATCATGCTGTGTCATAAAAATATATCACAGCGTTTTACAATATAAAAGCATAAAGCCAAGCACTAATGTTATAAAAAGTTAAAACTAAAAGCAAACCTCCATAAACCATTATGGGTGGATGTACTCTGAATTGCCTACAAAGGCCTGGCAGAACAGAAAAGTTTCCAGCAGGCATTTAAAAGTTGACACATAATTCACTTGGTGAATCTCTCGTGGCAGAGAGTTCCACAGGACTTGATGATGCTAAAGGCTCCATTCCAAAGCCAAGCCAAACCCAGATTGTAGCATACCTGCCAAGCGCCCCCAGGGGGGGAAACGGACAGCCCATTTTTCCACGCAAGATCGCAGCAGCCATTTTGGGTGCAAACGCGCGCCCCCCCCCATCAAAAAAGGACTTTTTCAGGGTGAGAGTGAGGCACAGGTCACGTAACTCACTCCCGGAAGACGCACACCCCAGTTTTGGGTCTCCAAAAGTTGGACAAATTTGTTGTAGTGCATCTTCCCAAGATGCCAGCTCCACAACCACCGTTGCCAAGAAAGGGATATTGGCAACTGGTTTATGGGTGTTACCCTCCATTGGGTCTAGGGTGGGCTTTTTGAGGAACAGATTCACCATGGCCTCAACAACAACAACAGTTTTATTATTTGTACACAACACATCTGGCTGGGTGACAGGTGCCATTCCCTCATGCAAGGATATGTTGACCATGCCTTTGACCCCTTTAGTCACCCCGCCCTGGCTAGCTCCAATAAGCTAATAAGCTTTAATAAGGATGATGGGGTGATGATGATTGTATTTTATTTATACTGAGGTCCAGCGCCGACGGCCTTCTGGCGGTTCCCTCGCTACGAGAAGCCAAGTTACAAGGAACCAGGCAGAGGGCCTTCTCGGTAGTGGCACCCGCCCTGTGGAATGCCCTCCCACCAGAGGTCAAAGACAACAACAATTACCAGACCTTTAGAAGGCATCTTAAGGCAGCCCTGCTTAGGGAAGCTTTTAATGTTTGATGGGTTTCTGTATTTTAATGTTTTGTTGGAAGCCGCCCAGAGTGGCTGGGGGAACCCGGCCAGATGGGCGGGGTATAAATAATAAATTATTATTATTACTAGTGTCATTCAGCCTGTTAAGTAAACGGGTGCTAGCCGGGCAGGAATGGAGGGGAAGCCCTGAGACCACGCAGGCCTCCACCGGCAGGGATGTGCATCGAGGGCCCCAGGCTCCCCCTGGGTGGTTTGCTGTGGCGGCGGGCGGTTTTTGCGTGTGCGCGCGCGCGAGAGAGAGAAGCGAGCGGGGCTTCTCCGGGATGCGCTGCCTGCGTAAGCTAAGGGGAAAAGAAGCAGCCGTGAGAGAGGGAAATTGCGGCTGCGCTTCCCTCCAGTCGAGCAGGGAGTGGCGGCCAGAGCTTGAAGGGCAAGAGGGCGAGGGAGGGAAGGAGGCAGGCAGGAGGTCCGACATGGGGCAACTTCCCCTTGCCCTCACGGTCGGACTCTCCCCCCACCCAAACCGTCGCCAATTTCCCTCACAATTTTGTCTCCTTTCCTCTTCGGACACTACCCCCTTCTCATAACTCCACCTTTCTTTCCTTTTTTCCCAATGGTGCCTTCCATTATGTCCTCTCAACACCGTTCAGGGGGGTTGGGAGAGTGTGCGCGCGTGTACGTCCAGTCTCTGCGTCCAATCCCTGTGTCCGTGGGGCACATGCGCAGTAGTGCAAACCCAGGGACACAGGGACTGGACGCAGAGACACTTCCACTTTATTATATAGGATAATTATTATTATACCCCGCCGATCTGGCTGGGGTCTAATGAGCAGGTGGTTGAGTGCATCACTGCAAGAATCCTTTGCACATCCCCAGAAATGATCCCACAAAAACAGGGCTCATAGGTGGCATCAGGTATAGGGCAGGATGGTGTGGACCACAAAGGGGAGGCCAGGCAGGCCAGGGGAGACCTGTGAGCCAAAGGTTCCTCTGCCCACCCCCACCCCAAATACCCCTCCCCCACCTCCGGCAGCAAGTCCACCAGCTCAGCGCTCGCCGGAAACGCCATTCCTTTCATTCCGTCAAAGGTGATGCTGGATCCCAGCGGCGTGTTTTCCTTGGTTAAGACTATTGAGAAGGAAGCATTGCAACGTTGGCCCAGTTCTGCCCTGCAAATGGGAGGAGAGGTGGATTAGGGTGACGCTGTGAAGGAAATAACTTATGCTCCCCCTAAGCCCTTTGGGGCAGGGGGTTGCGGGGGGGGGGCACCTCTGAACACTAGTTACCGAGAATCACAATAGGATGAGGGTGCTGTTCCACTCAGATCCTGCTTGCAGACCCCCTACAGGCATTGGGTTGGCCACTCTGAGAACAGGAACCTGGATTAGATGAGTCTTTGGCCTGATCTCTTCTGATGGTTTTATGTTAAGTGACCTCAGCGACTAGGTGTGACACTTTTACCAGCTGCCCATGGAGGCGCAGGTCAATTTTGTGTCCAAGGCAGCTGACTACCATCTCCATCTGGTATGCAGGCTGAGACCCTACCTGCCCGCGGACTGTCTTGCCAGAGTGGTGCATGATCTGGTTATCTCCCGCTTGGACTACTGCAACGCGCTCTACGTGGTGACCGGAAACTACAACTAATCCAGAATGCGGTGGCTAGACTGGTGACTGGGAGTGGCTGCCAAGACCACATAACACCAGTCTTGAAAAACCTACATTGGCTCCCAGTACGTTTCCAAGCACAATTCAAAGTGTTGGTGCTGACCTTTAAAGCCCTAAACGGCCTCAGCCCAGTATCCCTGAAGGAGCGTCTCCACCCATCATTCTGCCCGGACACTGAGGTCCAGCTCCAAGAGCCTTCTGGCGTTTCCCTTACTGCGAGAAGTGAAGTTATAGGGAATCAGGCAGAGGGCTTCTTGGTAGTGGCACCTGCCCTATAGGAACTCCCTTCCAACAGATGTCAAGGAAATAAGCAGCTATCTGACTTTTAGAAGACATCTGAAGGCAGCCCTGTTTAGGGAAGTTTTTAATGTTTGATGTTTTATTGCATTATGTTGTTGTTGTTGTTGTTGTTGTGATCCGCCCAGAGTGGCTGGGGAAACCCAGCCAGATGGGTGGGGTATAAATAATAAAATATTTGTTGTTGTTGTTACCAGCTTTGTCCATTCTTGGACAGAGAGATAGCTTGTCTACAGTAGTCTAGGCACTTGTTGTAATACAGTTACTGCCTCACACTTCCGTGCATGGAGTTTACCTGAGGTCAGGTAGCCAGTGGGGGTAGAGCTTAGCAGGCTCCCTGCAGCCCTTTGTTTCTTCCCTCCCATTCTTGCCTTTTCTCTTCATGCTTTATAGAATAAGCAAAGAAGGAGCCGTGTGGCTAAGGCCCCCAACAGCAAAAGACAACAACAACCCCAGTGAACTGAATCTCCCCGAAAGGGAGATTTTACAGCCTGCATCTTCTAACCTAAAGATTGCCCGATACTTTTTGTGTGGAAACAAAGTGGTTTTCTTTTAAAGTCTTTCAGAACCTTTTTCATCTTTGTTTTACCGCCAACAGACTTGTTTAATGTAGCTTCTAGAAATGCTTTGATTAAACTATGTGATTTATTCTAGCCTAAGTATTTTCATGCAGAATGTTTGTTTAAAGGTGTAAGGGGGGGGCAGGTGCAAAATCTAACCAAGTTTGAATGTGCTTGGAGCAATCACCATTGTGCCTAATTCTGCTACGAGAGAGTAAGGATCTCTCTCCCAAACCTCTCTCTAGATCACTGGTAACCTATGAGACTGGATTACTGTAACATGCTCCATGTGGGGCTATGTGGGGTTGGTCTGGGAGCTGCTGCTAATGCAGAATGCAGCAGCCAGGCTTCTGGCTGGAGGAGTCTAACAACAGCATATACAACCATTGCTGTCTGTCTTTCCAGGTGTCTCTCTGAACAGGTGAGTGAATGGCTTTACCTGTATTGGGCCATTGCTGCAGGATTGGGTTTCCAAGGGCACTCCTGAGTGAGTAGCACATGCTCCAGAATGCCCTTATCTTTTTGAGGAAGTTTCCACGTTTTGACAACACGAATCCTCTCCTCATCGCTGGCTGTCATGCTGAATTGAGCACTGCCAGAGAGAGAGAGAGAGAGAGAGAGAGAGAGAGATTACTAATGACTACTTTCAGAGTTCATCCCTCTTTCCATATGAACCTAACGGTTCCTAACCGGACCCAGAGATCATCTTCTGAGGCCCTTCTTCTTTGATTGCCTCCTCCACAAGAGGTCCGGGGGGCTGGAAGTCATGGAGGGATGATGCTTCTTCAGGGAAGTAAAGAAATTTGGCAATAACAGATCGCACAATGTAGAGGTGCCAGGTCGCCCCCAAGATTGTGTAGGCCCAGAGTGTGTTGGGCTCACGTGATGTCTCAAGCAAATATAGAGACGGGCCAGGTGCCTTTTGTCGTGGAATTCTACTCAAAATGATCCAGAGCAGAACTCTGACGTACACGGTAGTTAGCAGAGTAAAAACTTAAACACATCGCAGGATTCTCCCCCAAAATAGACCAGAAGCAATTGTATTTCATCCAGCAGAGCTTTGCTGCTACTGAAGGCAAGTGAGCATAATGGTCACAAATGCAATACATTCAGGACTGGAACTGTCCATAAGAAATCCAGTTGCAACAGATTTAACTTAAACTTACAACAATGTGTAATACCAGTATGTCTAAACGTTAACACTAAGCCAGGCATCCCCAAACTTCAGCCTTCCAGATGTTTTGGACTACAATTCCCATCATCCCTGACCACTGGTCCTTTTAGCTAGGGATCATGGGAGTTGTAGGCCAAAACATCTGGAGGGCCGCAGTTTGGGGATGCCTGCACTAAGCATACTATGTACAGAATACCACACCAGAAGGAAAAGAGATAGAAAGAGAAAGTGAAGCCCAGGCTCCTTTTGGCCTTACTATTATAGTCAGCATGACCGTGACAGAAGAGATAAGAGAACCAGTTTAAGCCAGCTTCTCTGAAGGAATTTCCCAAACATCATGAACCTTCTGCTTGTTTCTTTCATATAGATAAGCTTCCAGAGCCCTCTTGAATTAAGCAGAATATCCACACATCTGATCAATACTTTCTGTACTAAGAAATGCAAACTGGCACCTTTGACCCCCTCGAGTTGGCGCACCTCAAGTTGACGCGCCAGACACAACTAAAGATTTGCCAGGCTAACCAGAAAGACTCACCTCTGGGAGAATTCCCTTACTTCAAATAACCGATTCAATTCCCGGCACTTTTGTCTTAACATAGTCTTCTCTCTGCAGGGGGAAAGAACCACACACGGCGCTGGGATTAATTTCAGAGCTCATCGTTGCAACAGACTCTGCTGAAGCCCATTTGCACTTCCCCTTGTTAAAACAACTCAAGTTTTTAAAGAAGGCTCTCGGAGCTCCATGTGGTCTACAGGTTTTCCTCTTGTTATGAGAATTATAAGGTCTAAGATATAATATAAATGTTCATAAATGTACAAGGCAAACACCTACATAAGTATATAAACCACATGTCTCAATAAGTACAGGAGAACAATCCTGAAGCCATTTTGACTCTCCCAAATTGACCTCAAATATTTCTCTGCAAGGAGGTAGGAAATGGGAAAAGCTTTCAAATTGTCTTTGGACTGTAGGAGCTTACACCTCCCTGTAAATGCAGTCTGGTAAGTATCTGTTAAACTGAGCACACTATCAATATGCATAAGAGATTCAGGAACCAAGTATTTACCACCACAAAAGAATGGCCAGGATGCCCAGGTAAAAGCAATCAGTGACCATTATCAGGTATCCTGGCAGACAGGTTTTCTGCTGTAGACCTCACCCCCTTTGTGGCGTCAAGATCAGGGTTACCCCGTTAAAGGGGTCTTGGGGGGGGGGAGGCATTGGCCATACACTGAGTGGTTGTCATTGCTCTCCCCCTCCAGCGGCGCCGAACAGGGGCACTCTCTCTGCTTGAACATATGTTCTCCAGAGCCAGCCCAACCCCCATACATTCTGGATAACCCTGAAGTCCCCCAGATCCCCGGCTGGGGACTGGGAAGGGTAAACGCCCAATGCCTGAGCCGAGGTCTCCCTACATGTGACTCTTAATAAAGTTGTGGCCAATTTTAATCCCATAACACGTTGTCTTGAGTCATTATTTCACCCGGGGGTTGCCTGGGGTCCGGGGACTCCGCCTGTCTGTGCATAAGAATAGCCAGGATGCCCAGGTAAAAGCAGTCAGTGACCATTATTAGGTATCCTGGCAGACAGGTTTTCTGCTGTAGCCCTCCCCTTCGGTAATGTACGTATGATGTATTGCAGGGCGGCCTTGAGCTACAGGGTGGCAATTTCAAAAGTCTATATAAGCGCTTGCATACCAATGTTCTGGGTTCCTTCTCCCTCCTGCATAGGAGTGGGGGGTGGGGTGAGCACCCTGTTGCAACAGCTTAATAAAGATCAGGCACACACGCACGCGCGCGCACACACACACACACACACACACATGGGGGTGCTTGCCTCAGTGGGCATCTCAGGCAGTCTGGCTATCTCTGATACTGTTTGACATTTCAAAAAAGCGCTCACATCTATGCCGTTCCCAGCCCAATTCCCACAGACCCCAGATAACTCACCTGGCTACCCTCTGTAGCATCGAAAGAGTGAGACTAACAAGGAAAACCACGCAGACGGTCAGCGCTACGTTCTGCTTCCGAAGCCGTAAATTGAAGGACATGTTATGGAAAGTCAGAGTTGAGACCCGAACCGTCCGTCGCCCGGGTTCATCTGGAGTCTGCTGTTTCGCCAGGTGTGCCCCGAACAGCTGCTGCAGAGGTTGGCATCAAAACACATCAGGATGAGGAACAAGAAAAACGAGAACCCCTAAAGTGAATTGTCCTTTTTACATAATTTATATGTTCATTTTGCCAGTTCTGCATAGCTCATCGGTTTTCCTTGCCATTGTTCTTTTGTTGGGGACTTCTTCCATTCTTCCATCCTTGTGCTAACAAAACTCTTGTAGCATACATGAATAAGTTCTTTGTTTTCCTTGCAGGTCTTGTCCTAAAATTCCTAACAAGAATCCTTCTGTTTTTTTTAATAAATGTCCTTTTAAACATTTTTTTCAGTTCATTATATATCATCTCCCAATTTTTTTTGACTTCTCTAAATTCCCACCACATATGATAAAAGCTCCCTTCTTTTTCTTTACATTTCCAACATTTATTTAACCCAGTTTTGTACATTTTTGCCATTTTTACTGGTGTAATATACCATCTATACATCATTTTCATGCAGTTTTCCTTCAAAAGAGAACAATCTGTAAATTTTAAATCTACTTTCCACAATTTTTGCTACCCTGCCAGATATCACTCTGTCATGTCAAGTTGTATTTCAAAGTTGCTCTACTGAAGAACAACTGAATGTAATTGCGTCCAATATGTATCCAAAAGAAGGGAAGTCTCTTATTTTTCAATTGGTCTCCATTAGTTGCTAGTTAGCAGAGTAAAAACTTAAACATGTTACAAGATTCTCCCCCAAAATAGACCAGAAGCAATTGTATTTCATTCAGCAGAGCTTTACTGCTACTGAAGGCAAATGAGCATAATGGTCACAAATCCAATACATTCAGGACTGGAACTGTCCATAAGAAATCCAGTTGCAGCAGACCTGAAGGAGCATCTCCACCCCCATCGCTTTGTCCGGACACTGAGGTCCAGTGCCGAGGGCCTTCTGGCGGTTCCCTCGCTACAAGAAGCCAAGTTACAGGGAACCAGGCAGAGGGCCTTCTCGGTAGTGGCACCCGTCCTGTGGAACGCCCAGGGCCGTCTTAAGCACATCCAGCGCCCCTCCCTTTCCCAAAATTTAGCCTGGGGCAGAGGGTGCCGTTGGGGTTGCCTCACTACAGCCCGCTGCTGGTGGTGCTCTCGCTGCTGGAAACCCGCAGCCACTGTTACAGAACAGTGTAATCCTCCGCATACTGTCTTGGGAGGTATCCTCCATTGAATTCAAACTTGCAGCCAGATCCCATGCTTGTTGAGTCTCAAGTCACAACGGGTTCAATGGGGTTGCTCTAGAGCAGCTCCCTCACAATATGGTTGCACGCGGGGGAAGGAGGCTCTTAGCTGCAAAACCCTTTGAAAATTACTGGACACAGCGCGCACGACAGAGAGAGGGGGTCTCTTCCAAGCCGATGCTTCCATCCCCCGCAACCGGAATCTCGGTGGAAAACGGAGAGGGGAGCTTGCTTGCAGGGCCAGCTGTGGCTGAGGGGTCCTCGCCTGCCCCACACCCAATGCAGGGCTTCCCAGGGTGGCTGGTCAAGGAGGGTCCTGCAAGTGGGAGAAGCGGTCCCCCTCTCCAGCCCTTCTCTGCAAACTGAGAGAGAGGCACCTCCTCCCTGTGTGGCGCCGTGAGCTTGCCAGCTGCGCTGGCCCCTCGGTGGCGTCTGCTCCAGCCTCTCCTCGCCCAGCGTCCCGGCTTGCCCGCCTGTGTGCCCACCTGGCGCTTCTCTGCCCGCCCCAGCAGGCCACTCGGGGCCGGCACAGGCAGGCAGGTAGGCGAGGGAACGGGGCGGCGGAGCCATAGGGCTTAGTGGCTCGTTGCACCCCGCCAATGCTGGGGCGCCCCTGAGAGGCCGGCGCCCTGGCGCAACGAGCCACTAGCCCTTATGGGAAGGACGCCTCTGGTCCGAATGCCCTCTGTAACATATTGGCACGGTTTTGAAATATTTATTCCTACCTGGTGGGAAAAGAGTTAGTCCACCTCTAGCCTGACTGACATAGCATTCTGGTGGGGGCGGGACTGTTCCCAGTTTAAAAGGAGGGAGCAGCAGTTTTGTCAGTTGAGGAGAGGGAGTGGGAGTGGGTAGGTGTGAAGAAGAAAGTTGAGAGGCTAGGATAGCGGGGACCTAGATGAAGTTCAGGAAGGCTCGATGTTAAATGTTTGACAGAGATTATCTACAACCGAAACGTAGCTTATAAACACATGAAACATTAAAGAAACAACTATGTCCTAAGGTTAATAAAATTCTTCTCTTTTGTGCCAAGAAGTATCGTCATTATTTTTCCAGCAAGGTATCGGGACTCACAGAAGTGGTAACTCATTAGAGGACAAAACTTACCTCAGGAAAAGAGGCGAAAGTTGGTGTCTTAGAGTAACACTGAGGAGGTTTAGAAAGATAACCTGGGGTGTCCACAAGTTGCCAGCGTGGAAAGGGCAAGCTTTTACAGGAGGAATCAAGGCGAGTGAGACCCTTTACTGGTAGCAGGAGGTTATTCTATCAAACAGCCTGGAGTTTTGGTTTCGATACCCGGCCACGTGAGCCAGAAGGAGAGTCTCTTTACTTATAAACCCACAAGAATAAAAGGGGTTTATTTGGAGGAGGCGAGAAGAGTGTATATGGCTTCACCTCTGGATTCCTGTGTCGCTTTTTAGTAATAGAGAGGGAGTCATTCGTCGCACACACACCCCCCAGAAGTCAAAGAGAACAATAATTACCAGACCTTTAGAAGGCATCTTAAGGCAGCCCTGTTTAGGGAAGCTTTTAATGTTTGATGGATTTCTGTATTTTAATGTTTTGTTGGAAGCTGCCCAGAGTAGCTGGGGGAACCCAGCCAGATGGGCGGGGTATAAATAATAAATTATTATTATTATTATTATTATTATTATTATTATTATTATTAACATAAACTTACAACAATGTGTAATAAGTCTAAACCTTAACACTAAGCATACTATTTACATAACACCGCACCAGAAGGAAAAGAGATAGAAAGAGAAATTGAAGCCCAGGCTCCTTCTGCATGGGGGCGGGGGGGGGGGGTGAGCACCCTGTTGCAACAGCTTAATAAAGATAAGGCTTACTAGCTGCTTTACTTCTCAATATTCTCTGCTTGGCCTCTGTTGTGTTCTCCTACCGATAGGGAACCTACATAAGGACTCTATACATATACATATATATATATATATGGGGGTGCTTGCTCAGTGGACATCTCAGGCAGTCTGGCTATCTCTGAAACTGTCTGACATTTCAAAAAAGCACTCACAACTATGCCGTTCCCAGCCCAATTCCCACAGACCCAAGATAACTCACCTGGTTGCCCTCTGTAGTAGCAAAAGAGTGAGACTAACAAGGAAAACCACGCAGACGGTCAGCACAAAGTTCTGCTTCCGAAGCCGTACATTGAAGGACATGTTACGGAAAGTCAGAGTCGAGTCCCGAACCGTCCGTCGCCCGGGTTCATCTGGAGTCTGCTGTTTCGTCAGGTGTGCCCCAAACAGCTGCTGCAGAGGTTGGCATCAAAACGCATCAGGATGAGGAACAAGGAAAATGAGAAACCCCTGAAAAGAATGCAAAGGCAATAAAAAAAGAATATAAAAACAGTATTGTATTCTACTCAGCATATACATACCTAAGATAAGCTACGTCAGTGTTGATGTGTTAAGAAAATTAAACAAAAGGATAATATAAACCAGAAGACAGGATGGTAGATAAATATCTGCTTAACTAGCTCAGTTAAACCAAAGTTTCTCATGTCTGAATGGGCTCAAGAAATCTCTTTCAATAAGCAGCCCCACCTTTATTGTTCAGCCATCCTATAACTGTGGATTCGCCCTCAGGAAATATCACACATTTCAGAGTGCGCACAATGGTCACCACAACTTTTCTTGGTACTGTATAAGGAGTAGACAGTGTCAGATTTACATGTGGGCTGAGTGTGTTGTAGCCCAGCGCCTCATAATTTAGGGGAGACTCAGCCTCTTGCCATTAAAAAACAAACAAACAGGCAGATTTTACTGTTTAGAATCATGGAACTATAGAGGTGGATGGGTCCAAAGGGTCATCTAGTCCAACCCCATGCAATGCAGGAATCACAGCTAAAGAATCCCTCATCCAACCCGTTGAGAGCCCACCACCTTCCGAGGGAGTACATTCTGCTTTTGAATGGCTCTTGCTGCCAGAAAATTCTTCCTCATATTTCCTAGGAAGCTGCCTTAACCCATCTGGGTCCATGTAGCCCAGTATTGCTGCTTCTGGCTGGCAGCTGCTCTCTCAGGTCTCAAGCAAAGTGAGAAAGATCTCTCCCACCCCCTGTCACCTAAGTCTGCTGTGTTGGGCTGAACCCGGGGACCTTCTTCCTGCAAATCAAGAGGGCTATGCTCACTGAGTTTTCATCCCCTTCCCCGTTTCTTCCCCCAGGCATCCCCTCCTGCAATTCTGCAGCACCTGGGTAACGTGCGGCACACACAGAGCATTTTTTGTCCTTCACAAAGTGGTCCATGATGGCCTTCCAATTGCTGTAGATGCGGTAAAAGGAGGCTGACTCACTGGGCAGCTGCCTGCGAATGTCTTCTCCCAAGAAGACATCAAACCCCTAGCAATGCAGGAATCTCCACTAAAGCATCCATGACAGATGCCCATCTGAACTCTGCTTAAAAACCTCCAAGGAAGGAGAGTCCACAACCTCCCGAGGGAGACCGTTCCACTGTCAAACAGCTCTTACTGTCATAAAGTTCTTTCTGATGTTTAGTCAGAATCTCCTTTCTTGCAAGTTGATGGCAGCTATCATATTGAGATTGAATCCTGACAAGACAGAAGTACTGTTTGTTGGGGACAGGAGGCGGGCAGGTGTGGAGGACTCCCTGGTCCTAAACGGGGTAACTGTGCCCCTGAAAGACCAGGTGCGCAACCTGGGAGTAATTTTGGACTCACAGCTGTCCATGGAGGTGCAGGTCAATTCTGTGTCCAAGGCAGCTGTCTATCAGCTCCATCTGGTATGCAGGCTGAGACTCTACCTGCCTGCGGACTGCCTTGCCAGAGTGGTGCATGCTCTGGTTATCTCTCGCTTGGATTACTGCAATACGCTCTATGTGGGGCTACCTTTGAAGGTGACCCGGAAACTACAACTAATCCAGAATGCGGCAGCTAGACTGGTGACTGGGAGCGGCTGCCGAGACCACATAACATTGGTCTTGAAAGACCTACATTGGCTCCCAGTACGTTTCCGAGCACAATTCAAAGTGTTGGTGCTGACCTTTAAAGCCCTGAATGGCCTCGGTCCAGTGTACCTGAAGGAGTGTCTCCACCCCCATTGTTCTGCCCGGACACGGAGGTCCAACGCCGAGGGCCTTCTGGCGGTTCCCTCACTGCGAGAAGCAAAGCTACAGGGAACCAGGCAGAGGGCCTTCTCGGTAGTGGCACCCGCCCTGTGGAACACCCTCCCATCAGAGGTCAGAGAGATAAACAACTTCCTGGCATTTAGAAAATACCTAAAGGCAGCCCTGTTTAGGGAAGTTTTTAATCTGTGATATTTGATGTATTTTAATGTTTATTGGAAGCTGCCCAGAGTGGCAGGGGAAGCCCAGCCAGATGCGCGGGGTATAAATAAATAAATAATTATTATTATTATTATTGAAGTTGCCTCGGGCCAGTTGCTTAGTAACATTAAAAACATGACGCATAAGTCTATGGCTCTACGATAAGGTTACCAGATGTCCCTGTTTCCCGGGGAGAGTCCCTGGATTTACAAATCAGTCCCCTGACTAAATCCATCCCCTTCAACTGAAGTTGAAAAGTGTCCCCGGATTCATTGAAAAAAATCTGGTAACTTTACTCTATGACAGATACACAAGTGTGTACTTACTGTTTAGTAAAGCTTTGAAGCTACTCAGAATCAAATGATAAAGTCAGCTGTTCAGATCACCGTCTATCATTCTAGTGTGTGTTTTGAGAACAAGTGAGACTTCTTGTACATCACTGTGAATCACAATAATATTTCGCTTTGACTTTTTGCAAAAATAGCAATGAGTAAGCAATATGAAAGTGGTGCTAGTAAACGAAAGCGACAAAAAGAACAGAAGGAAATACAGTGGTACCTTGATTTACGAACTTAATCCATTCCGCAAGTCCATTCTTAAACCAAAGCGTTCTTAAACCAAGGTGTGCTTTCCCATAGCAGCGGGGGATTCAATTTACAAATGGAACACACTCAACAGGAAGCGGAACGTGTTCTGCTTCCAAGGCAAAGTTCACAAACCAAAACACCTCCTTCTGGGTTGACAGCGTTCTTAATCCAGGCTGTTCATAAACTAAGCTGTTCTTAAACCAAGGTACCACTGTACAGTACTCAAAATGTTTAGATGGCTTTGCACAGCAGGCAGAAACAGCCCTCAGATACAGAACGATTGTATTTACAAGCAGAAGAAAATCAAATAGACTATACTTAGCAGCCATACAGACTGAAGAAAAAAAGCAATTTATATACAGAATGCAGCCTCCCAAAATTTTCAAGGAGCACTGTTGTCAGTAACTACCACTACAAGTACAAACTCCTCTGGAGAAACTGACGGTGATGTGGCAGGACCCACCGGCAAATAATTAACGCAAGGCATGAAGGAACATGCCACAGGATAGTTGCAGCAAAAGAAGCAGTTCAAACTCATTACCATCTTAAAGAATTGGGGGGGGGGGGAACAGAAAACGATCTCTGCGAAAACTATAGCATCGCAGTCATAAAAATACCAGTTGTTCATGCTACTAGTTATTCTGGATTGAGAAAGGTCCTTCAGAATTAAATGTTCATAACAGTATATATAAAGCACATGTCTTAAATGGTACAGGAAGGCAGTCCTGAAACCATTTTGACTCTCCCAAACTGACCTCAGATAATTCTCTGCAAGGAGGAAGGAAATGGGAAAATGTTTCCAATTTTCTTTGGACTGTAAATACAGTCTGGCAAGGATCTGTTAAGCTGAGCACACTATCAAAATGCTATCAATATGCATAAGAGATTCAGCAACTATGTATTTACCATCTCAAAGGGATGGCCAGTCTACCAGGAAGGGTAAGCAAGAGAAGGCATTATCAGATAACTTGGCAGACTGGATAAACAAGGTACTCAGATTTCTGGTGGATACCACCTCTCTCTGTGATGTATGTGTGATGTATTGGGGGGTTGGTCCTGGGCTACCCCCCTTCTGTGATGTATTGATGACGCTTCTGGGGCCGGTCTTGAGTTGGAGGTGGGCAATTTCAAAAGTCTATATAGGGGCAGACACAACTTTGGGAAGGGATCCTTCTCTTCTCTTGTGAGATAGAGAACACCCTGTTGCAACAGTCAATAAAGACCAAGCTTAATCGCTGCTTTGCTTCTCAATATTCTCTGGTTGGCCTCTGTTATTTTCTCCTACCGATGGAGAACCTAAAAGGACTCTTATAAGGGCAAATTTTGTTTATAACACCCGGCTCTGCTCAAAGAATTTATTCCATTCCATCAAAGTAACTGGAGAAACCTACCCTCAAGAATGGCTTGTGTATTCTCCCGCAAAAGGAAAAATCTACGGTTTTGTGTGCAAGCTTTTCTCTGACCAGACTACTACAACTACAGCTTTAGCTTCTAGGGGAGTCGACAATCAGTATCACACTGATTCAAACCTACAGAAACTCTAAAAATCATATGAACGCTATGCTAACATACTTAACAAGAAAGGGGGGTCAGGGGCGTAGGAAGATAGGGGCGGTGGGGGCGGTGCGCCCCGAGCAACGCGATCCCAGGGGCACCACCGCCGCTGCCTGCCCCGCCCCCAAAACGCGCGCCACAGCACTGCGCACAGCACTCCCTGCCCCCAAAATGTGCGCCACGTCACTGCGCACGGCATGCCCTGCCCCCAAAACGTCCGCCCCGCCCCGCCCCAAGAATGTGCGCCACGTCACTGGGGGCAGCACGCCTGCTCTCCGCCCCCCAGTGGCGGAGCATGAAGCTCTGCCACTGGGGGGGGGGCGGTCAAATGCTCACATCAACACAAAAATAGCAGAGCAGCTATACTGCTGCAAATAAAATGTTTTGAGAAGCCACACTCACCAGCCCCACACCTGCAGGGCCGGTGCTAGGATTTTTTGCGCCCTAGGCGAGATCTCCTTCTGGCGCCCCCCCCCCCAATCATATTTTAAACACAGATGTATTTCACATCCAACCTGTTTCTTGTAACCATGTTCTCTGCTACGTCCCTCCTTACGTGTCTGATCATACACCTATTTTAAGCGTTTCACTCCAGACTTTCCCATGCCTTACCTCTTGCCCAGTTCTTCCCTACCCATCATTTGTGTCCTAGAATTCCTGTCCATGAATTTGTCTAATTTGTTTTACCCTGTTCCCTTCCTTTCCTAGAATGACTCTCTTAACTCGTTTCTCCCACATCTGTATTCCACCCTGCCCTGTATTGCATCTCTGTCATCATTTTCCATTTCATTTTCCATTCCTTTCTTCTAATTATCACTTGCTGACATCTGTCAGTGACTAGACGCAGGGGTGTCAAACTCAAATTCATCGGGGGCCGCATCAGCAGTTTGGTCACCCTCAAAGGGCCGGTTGTATCTTTAGGACTATGTGTCCACTCTTTATTATCATAAATTATTGTCACTGCATTCAATTATTACTGTTTTTGTAATAATGTAAGTAATAACTAACATAGTCAGAATAATGGCAAGTAGATATTCAAATGTACAATTATTGTACAATTTATTGAAAAATGATTTTTGGTAACTGCACTGGGTGGTGGAGGCTTGCTAGGGTTTCATGCAGGAGCTTTGCAGAGCTACTGGTACCTGGAGATGCTGGGGTCCTTCTGCATGCAGGACAGATGTTCTGCCAGTGAGCCACCACCCTTCACCAAAGGGACTGGCTGAGGTTGACTCACTGGAGCTGTTCTCCTGGTTCCAGGGTTTAAGGGCCAGAAGTATAAAGCAGCATCCTATGTTTCTGAGGAGAGGGAGGGATGAAGGAAGAAAAGAGGGAGTGGGAGGGAGAGAGGAAGGAAAGAGGGGAGAGAAAGAAGAGTAGGAAATAAGGAAGGGAATAAAGAAGGAAAGAAAAAGAAAGAGGGAGAGAAGACAGATAAAGAAGGAAGGAAGGAGAGGGAAAGAAAGAATAAGAATGAGGGAGAGGAAGAAAGATGGGAAGGACGGAAGGAAGGAAGGAAGAAAAGAGGGAGCAGGAGGGAGAGAGGAAGGAAAGAGGGGACAGAAAGACGAGTAGGCAATAAGGAAGGGAATAAAGAAGGAAAGAAAAAGAAAGAGGGAAAGAAGACAGAGATAAAGAAGGAAGGAAGGAGAGGGAAAGAAAGAATAAGAATGAGGGAGAGGAAGAAAGATGGGAAGGACGGAAGGAAGGAAGGAAGGAAGGAAGGAAGGAAGGAAGGAAGGAAGGAAGGAAGGAAGAAAAGAGGGAGCAGGAGGGAGAGAGGAAGGAAAGAGGGGAGAGAAAGAAGAGTAGGAAATAAGGAAGGGAATAAAGAAGGAAAGAAAAAGAAAGAGGGAGAGAAGACAGAGATAAAGAAGGAAGGAAGGAGAGGGAAAGAAAGAATAAGAATGAGGGAGAGGAAGAAAGATGGGAAGGACGGAAGGACGGAAGGACGGAAGGAAGGAAGGAAGGAAGGAAGGAAGGAAGGAAGGAAGGAAGGAAGGAAGAAAAGAGGGAGCAGGAGGGAGAGAGGAAGGAAAGAGGGGAGAGAAAGAAGAGTAGGAAATAAGGAAGGGAATAAAGAAGGAAAGAAAAAGAAAGAGGGAGGGAAGACAGAGATAAAGAAGGAAGGAAGGAGAGGGAAAGAAAGAATAAGAACGAGAGAGAGGAAGAAAGAAAGGGAAGGGGGGGTCGCCGCCTTGATTCAGCGCCAGAAAAGAGCGCGAAGGGACCCAGGGGCAAAAAGCATTTCCTGTGCAGTGTGAGGCAGCGGGTGTCCGTTTTGGAGACGTGCGTAAAGCCTCAGAGTTGCATGTTCGTGAGGCTGAGCCGCTGCTGAGCTCACGTTCATGAGGCTGAGCTGTGGAGGAGGAGGAGGAGGTGAGGCAAGAGGAGGAGGAGGCGGCGGCTTGCCGGGGCGGTGCCCGGCAGCGCCGTACGGAGAGTCCTGAGCTCTGTAGCACTTTGAATCCTCCTCCTCCTCCACGCGGCGCTGCTGGGTGCTTTGTCTGTGCTTCAGCAGCAGCAGCAGCAGCCGTTTCCAGGCTCCGAGGTGTGGCAGGAGGAGGAGGATTCAAAGTGCTACAGAGCACTGCTGCGTCGCAGAGGCTCGGGACTCTCTGTGCGGCGCTGCTGGGCGCTGACCCGGCAAGCTGCCTCCTCCTTCTCCTGCTGTGGCTCGGGGTGCTCCACGCAGCGCTGCTCCGGCCGCCTTTCTACCCCCTCCCCAGGCCCCAGCTGTTTGTCGGCGCTTTGTCGGTGCGGCGCTTCAGCAGCAAGGTCCCGCTGCTGGGTCCCGCTGGCTGGGGCGCTCGGCGGGCCACATGACGAGGTCTGGCGGGCCGGATTTGGCCCCCGGGCCTTGTGTTTGACACCCGTGGACTAGAGGAAAGTTTTATCCCTCCCCTCATAACACTAGAACTCATGGATGCCCAGTGAAGCTGGATGTTGGGAAATTCAGGACAGGCAAAAGAAAGTACTTCTTTATGCAGTACATAGTTACGCTATGGAGTTCCCTCCCCCAGGAGGCTGTGATGGCCACCGACTTGGATGGCTTTAAAAGAGGATTAGACCACTTCATGGAGGATAATGCTATCAGTGGCACTATTTATGACGGTTTATGCCTTGCCTCCATGATCAGAGACACTAATGCTTCTGAATGCTAGTTGCTGGAAACCACAGGAAGAGGGTAGTGGCGCTCTTGCGCTCAGGTCCTTTCTTGCTGACGTCTGTTTGCCCACCATGAGAACATGATGCTGGACTAGATGGGCCATTGGCCTGATCCAGCAGGGTTTTTCTTATGTTCAGTTTCCCTTTTCGTTCTCCTAATACCTTCTTTATGTAACTGTTCTTTAAACCTTGTCCACTGCTTCCCTATCCACCATTTCCCCTGTGGGCTTGAGCAGACACCAGTAACTCCAACAGACTTGCGTAGTGCTGAACTTGAAATGGAGAGGGGGGGGGAGTCAGGGGCACCAACTCTCTTTTGTACTGGGGGAACATGCATGTGCTGATCCTGTGGGTTGTCCCAGTTTAGTAAGAAATCAGCACGTGGACTAATATTTGTGTATTGTTGATGACCTGACCTTACTACGCCTCTGGTTATTGCCCCCTGCATCACGGGAGTCCTGTGTCATGCCACCCTGCGTCATGCCACCCTGCAAGCCAAAAGGCCGACAGCTCTGGGAAATGGGGGGGGCGGGGGGATCTTTGCACCACAGCGCCAGATATGCTTAAGACGGCCCTGAGAGGGGGGGCGCCAGAAGGTGATCTCGCCTAGGGCACAAAAAACCCTAGCACCGGCCCTGCTATATGGACGCGCCGGCCCTGCACACCTGAGATCATACAAGAGGGTAGAAGTTCTGGCTGTTCCTTAGATCCAGCTCTGGTCCACTCATTAACCAGTGCAGATTGTAACACACCTTCAGACCAAACACACCACTCGTTTCTCTTTCAATTCTTGGAGGCTTGAAAGAGAAACATCTGTGTGTGTCCTAGGTGGAGAAATTGAAGCCTCTTTCCGCCCTCTTTAAATCAAGCTTTGATGGGAAAGGGACAGGCTGTTTTGAAGACCTTTGTAAAGATCCCTGGGCAGGGAATAGTCACCAAGTCTCTAACCTCCTAGAAACCACAAGGAGAATCAAAAGTTAGAATGTACCTTAAAGGTCAGCAGATATAGCTTGCAGTTGGCAGTCTCCTTTGGCTTCTCAAGTGAAGCTTGTTGAAGCCCATTTGTTCATTAAAATCCAGCATTAGATTATTAAGGGCTAGTTTGTCCCCTCACCTCTCTTCTGCACAGACCACCTATTCAGAACCCAAGGTGAACCCACCCAAATTCAGACACATCTCCTTAGAATCATAGAGTTGGAAGAGACCACAAGGGCCATCCAGTCCAACCCCCTGCCAAGCAGGAAACACCATCAAAGCATTCCTGACAGATGGCTGTCAAGCCTCTGCTTAAAGACCTCCAAAGAAGGAGACTCCACCACACTCCTTGGCAGCAAATTCCACTGCCGAACAGCTCTTACTGTCAGGAAGTTCTTCCTAATGTTTAGGTGGAATCTTCTTTCTTGTAGTTTGAATCCATTGTTCTGTCTCCGCTTCTCTGGAGCAGCAGAAAACAACCTTATTCAGACTTTGGATGTGTCAGGTTAATAATTTACAAATTGGACAAAATTGGAAGGGAAATTTAAGCTCCATCCACTAAATAGTGCCGCAATGCAAAGTACACACTATACAATACAAAGTACACACAACAGCCATCCCAAAATGACTCTGTCCAGCTTCCTGTTCTCACACTGGCCAACCAGATGACAGCGAGAAGCTTGCAAGCACTAGTCTCTCTTCCTGAGGTTTCCAACAAGTAGCATTCAGAGGCAGCTGGTTCTGGGGTGGCTCAAGGACTTCATGGCCGCCATGACAACCATGGGGCTGTCCCAACATGTCACCGGCCCAACGCACATGGCAGGCCACACTCTGGACCTTGTTTTCTCGACTGGGCAGGAAGAGGGTGATCTGAAGGTGGGGGACATTGACATCAATCCCTTGTCATGGCCAGATCACTTCCTGCTGACATTTAGGATGTCAGCAACTTTCCCCCTCCACAGAGGCGGGGAACCAATTAGGAAGGTCCACCCTCAGAGGCTGATGGATCTAGTGGCTTGGGGGTACTCCTGGATCCTTTGCTGTCGCTCGAGGCTCAGGTGGCCTGGAGTGCCTTCCATCAGCTTCGGCTGGTGCCCCAGCTACGCCCCTATCTGGACAGAGGTAGCCTAACTACTGTTTTCTATGCTCTGGTAACCTCAAGGTTAGATTACTGCAATGCATTATATGTAGGGCTGTCTCTGAAGACGGTTTGGAAACTTCAGCTGGTGCAGAATTCAGAGGCCAGGTTGCTCACCGGAGCAAGGCGGTTTGAGAATATTATACCGATCCTGGTCCGACTGCACTGGATACCAATTAGTTTCCAGGCCCAATTCAAAGTGCTGGTTTTGACCTATAAAGCCTTAAACGGCTCAAGACCTCAAGGACCGCTTCTTTCCATATGAAACTACCTGGACCCCGAGATCATATCCTGAGGTCCTTCTTCGTGTCCCCCCTCCTCAAGAGGTCTGGAAGGTGGCAACACGAGAACAGGGGCTTCTCTGCAGTGGCTCCCCATCTGTGGAATGCTCTCCCAAGGGAAACTGGCCTGGCGCCTTCATTATACACCTTTAGGCACCAGGCAAAAATGTTCCTTTTTACCCGGGCCTTTGGCTGACCTAATCAACATCCTATACCCTTTAAAATGTGGCTCTTTTGGGGGGGCATTGGATTATTGTTTTTATTTTGATTTTATATATTGGGCTTTTTTTGCGAACCGCCCTGAGACCTCCAGGTATAGGGCAGTATATAAATTCAATAAATGAATGAAATGAATGAATTGCCTCCAGCAGTGGTGGTAGAACACAACAATTGCGGTTAGTAGCCACCGATCGCCTTATTGAAGTTGTCCAATCCTTTTTTAAAGCCTTCCAAATTTGTGGCCATGGCTACTGCTTGGGGGAGGGGCTTTCGTAGTAGTTTAATTATGAGCTGTGTGGGAAAAGCACTTTCTTTTGTCTGTCCTGAATCTTTCCAACATTCAGATTCACTATTGCAATCACCGGCTGTACACCCATTGAACGTAATGTGTGAACAGCTCTCTGGCTCCGAGCAGAACTAGACAAAGCTGCAGCACATCTGTTGATGATTTTTAAATATGCTTCATAGACCGAGAGCGATTTCCCGGCGTTTCATATGTGGTGAGCCACCTTGTTGCATTTTGTGAAATAGCGGATTGGAAATTTCCAAATACAAATATATAAATCTGCAAGACAAATAGTCCCAGGCGGCTCAAAAGAAGCGATCCAAGCCGCAAGGCTACAGCACAGATACTTTTTAATGACTTGAAACACTAGTGACAGATGATGGTGCAAGGCAAAGCAGCCTTCCTCTCTGTCTCTGAGAAACCTGGTTTTCTGTCCTTCAACCTCGAAGCGAGGAAAAGCTCCAGGCCCAATCCATTCAAAGGCAACAGGTATGCCACACAAATGCTCCTTCCACAGGCAGCACAGGGCAGTTCTTCAGAACACATTTCAGACGGTCCACTTCAGACACCTTCAGGTAAGAGAGAGAGAGAGAGAGCAGGAGTTTCGGAAGAAAGCCTAACAAGGCATTTTCAGCTCTCTTTAATGGATGTTTATTGCTGTAATGGTCTTTTATGAATCTATTTGTGAGAGTCACCTGAAAAGCTATATAAAACCCACTTAATTCTTTTAAAAAACTCACACACAACAACTGCAGGCATAGGCAAACTCGGCCCTCCAGATGTTTTGGGACTACAACTCCCATCATCCCTGACCACTGGTCCTGTTAGGTAGAGATGATGGGAGTTGTAGTCCCAAAACATATGGAGGGCTGAGTTTGCCTATGCCTGAAGTAGGGGCTCTGCACCTGCTCACCCACTTTGCATCCTGCCCCCATTAACTTCTGTCACTGTTTAAACCATGGGTAGGGAAAACAAAGGCCGGGGCCCAGATCCGGCCCAATCGCCTTCTAAATCCAGCCCGTGGATGGTCTGGGAATCAGCGTGTTTTTACATAAGTAGAATGTGTGCTTTTATTTAAAATGCATCTCTGGGTTATTTGTGGGGCATAGGAATTCGTTCATTTATTTATTTTTTCCAAAATATATAGTCTGGCCCCCCCACAAGGTCTGAGGGACAGTGGACAGTTTGCTGACCCCTGGTTTAAACCTTCACTTCCCCCCTCTTCTGTCTTGCATGCAATGGCCACTGCAGTTGTGCAACCTGCCTTTACTTGTGCTCCTCTGCCCCACTATGCAAAACCAGGATTGTGAGGAGGCACTCGAAATCCTCCAATGGGGGATGAGTGACGACATCCTTACATTTTCATTGTAAAGAGAGAAACGTTCAGGCTCTGAGTACTACACAATGACATTCCTATGTTTCAATTAAATACTGTAGAGCAGGTACCGTATGTCCAACAGGTAGATCATGATCCACCGGTAGATCACTGGACATCTGTGGTAGATCACCGGCTCCCCCCAAAGAAGCTCAACAACTTCGGCTCCCCTAAACAAAGCTCAACATCTTTGTCCTGCACCTCAAAAAAACGGGGCTTTCCTCCTTCCTAAAAATGCTCAACAACTTTGACCTGCACCCCCAAAAATGGGGGTAGATCACTGCCAGTTTTTAACTCTGAGTAGATCGCAGTCTCTTGGGAGTTGGCCACCCCTGTTGTAGAGGGAAAAGGGCAGGCTATGAATACTGCTGCACAACCAATCAGATGTTGCTGGACTACGACTCCCATCATCCTTGGCTACTGGCCAGGGGTTGATGGGAGTTGGAGGCCAACAGCACCTGCAGGGCACTACATCAGCTACTTGCTGACCAAACAGTTCAGTGTTACTATTCTTTTAAAATCCAGTAGTTATGGTTTTGGGGTCAGGAAATGCAATAGCAGTCCATGCTGGTGGCGACCAGGGCAAGCTGCTGTTTGCAAGCCTGTCTCACCGAGTTTCTTGGTGCGTCCCCAGACACTTGACACAGCAGTACCGGGTTCCGCACGATACACACGTGTAGTTCGATGGGAAGCCACAGACGGTGCAGAAGTGGCGCTGGGGCAGGTTGGAAGGGGGGGCACACGCTGTCAGGTAGTTGGGTCCTTCGCTCACGTTCAGGTTCTGTTGGAGCGTCCAGAGGGGAGAAAAAGACTATGAACTCAAGCTTCACGCCATGCGGTGGCATTATATAAGGAAGACTGAAACTAGGCAACTTTAAGTTTCATTTTCTCCTCCGTCTAATCCTGCCTCTTCATTTTTTGCCCTGGACCTGGACCCACCTCTCTTGTTTCTAGGCATCAAGCCCTTTCAACCTCAGGCAGAGCGGCGCTGATCTGACAGCATAAAATGAATGGGGGGAAAACCTTCAGGTTTCCTCCAGGAGCAGGAAGTAGCTTCCATTTAAACCACTTTCTGCACACGGAAGAGGGCTCTCTGAAGGAGCGCTGGGAGTGTGGCTTCAAAGTGCAGCCAGCGTGGTGTAGGGGTTGGACTAAGACAGGCATCGGCAACCTCCAGCCCATGAGCCAGATACGGCCCATAGAGGCTGTTTATCCGGCCCACGGGCCGCCTGTGAACCGAGCCGCCCGCTCGGCAAGTACCTCGCACGCTGCGGTAAACCGGCACAGCGCGGCGACTTGCCGAACAGCACCGGAAATCGTGTCTACGCAGCCGCAGAAGCGATTTCTGGCGCTGTGGACATTTTGGAAATGGGCAGCCAGCACCAGAAATCACTTCTGTGCAGCCACGGACATGTGCAGAAGCCATTTCTGGTGTTTGGGACATGGGCAGCGCGGCAACGGAAATCGCTTCTGCGCCTGTGCGGCCCATGTCCGGCCCACAGATGATAGTCCGTGGGAATCCCCCGGCCCACGGGCAGAAAACGTTGCCGACGCCTGTAGTGACTAACACCTGGGTTCACTCAGCCATGGAGCTCACTGGGCAACCTTGGGCCAGTCGCTCGCTCTCAGCCTAGCCTACCTCACACGAGGAAATGTGAAGCAAATGCCCTAACCTCAAACAGAAAAGAGGCCTCATCACCTACCGACACGGAGGTGCCAGGTGACTGACAGATAAGCAGCCCTGCCTCTAGGTTTGGAGCCTGCCTGGAACCCTTAGCAAGTCTCCACTTCGAATCTCAACCCTGCAATAAACTTGACCCCCCAATTCAATCCGCAACATTTATTACAAGCCTATCGCTCTCGTAAGGATCATTTGCGGCGTTATGGTGAGTGAGCTTTCTGACTAAATCGTCTCCACACACAGCACAGCCTCCAGGCCGCAAATCCAATGACATGCAGATGTTTCGCGCAAAACTAACAAAGCACTTTTATGCTTGCAATGGCTTGGCTATAATGTCTGCATTTGTTCAAACATTTATCTTTAAACAGCGCTGTTAAATCCAGCATGGGGTGGGAAATAAGACCATAAGGGAGGAGTACATAAGAGAAGCAACTGTTAAAGAATATTCATGCCTCACCCACGTCCCACAAAGGGAAGAGGGAGAGCCAAGAGACACCTGTTCTTCCAGCAAGGCTTGGAAGTTCTTGCGGAAACGCAGCTTGAAATGGTCCCCCCGTGTTTTCTTCTTCTTCTTCCCTGTAAAAACAAAACCCAGTGAACGCAAAGTATGGTTTTATCTGGATTCGATAGTATTCCTTGTTGCTGACCACTCTGCCGTGCTTCCATGTTCTTATTATTATTCATGCTGTTGTTACAATCTCTCTCCAATAATCATTTCTCTACTCTGCATTTGTTTCTTTCTTTTTCAAATTGAGGGCCATACGACGTCAAACAGGCAAGCCGCGGTTGGTTTCTGCATCTCTCAAACATTTGCATTATTATATCCAATAAAATAAAATAATTAAAACGTGGGGGGTGGGGGTTAAATGTTACTGTCCCCACTTCCAGTGCCAATAACAATCCATTATTTTCAGGGATTGTGAACGAAATGACCCACATGAGCTTTTTGAAATATTAAAAAAAGTTTTAGCTGCTGTCTATAATAAATTTTACTGAGGAAAAATATATATAAATTTATTATTTGTACAGTGTGATGGAACAGTGATAGGTATATCTATATCTGGGGTGTTCCATTAGTGCAGTGATACGAATACCTGGGTTGTTGTTGGTTGTTGTTGTTTTTGAGATGCTGTTGGACTCCAAATCCCATCAACCCCAAGCAGCATGGCCAACAGTCAAGATTGATGGGAGTTGGAGTCCAGCAATTTCTAAAAAGCTACAGGCCTCCCACCCCTGAGCTAACACATCCATCATGATGAAACCATTATCAGTGGGGCTTCTGCCAAATCCTGAAGCCCCTCAGCTAGTGGATCTTGAGTGCATGATTGCACCTTTGTCTCCCACCATTTCTCGTTTTCTTGACATCATCTCTACTCAACTCCATCCAGCTTGGCCAACCCTCAAAGGTGAATTTGTGACCTTCCCACAAAGGAAGAAAGGCTTTTAAAAGTAATGGACTACTTGGAAAAGGCAAAGCTGACAGCAAGATTAAGAGATTGAAATGATTAACTGTTTACAGAAGAATGGAGGCCTTTAAAAAAAAAAACTAATTACCAGACCTTTAGAAGGCATCTCAAGACAGCCCTGTTTAGGGAAGCTTTTAATGTTTGATGGATTTCTGTATTTTAATATTTTGTTGGAAGCCGCCCAGAGTGGCTGGGGGAACCCAGCCAGATGGGCTGGGTATAAATAATAAATTAATAATAATAATAAAAGTACTATAGGGAAATGAAATCGCAGGCAGGATTTGAGATAGCAGCAGCAGAAGAAGGAAAACGGTAAAGTAATTGTATTGGAGGGATTTATGTAACAGATAAGAGTCCAATATATAATGCAGTAGAAAAGAGTTTGAACGAAAACACTGTGGAGGTAGGGATGGGAAGCCAATGTATGAAACAGTGTAACTATTAGATTTGAATTTAATATGTAAAAATTCAGAAATTCAATAAAAAATTATATTACAAAAATAGAGATGAATTTGTGACCCACCTCCAGAAGCGAAGCGGTGCAAGTTAATGGAGTGAGCACCAAGAGGAAAGGAAGACTGTAGAAGTCAACAGATGCAAACAATGAACAAACCCTCACCTGTTTCAGCGTCGTCGTCAAACTGGGGCAATCGCTTCACAAGCTGGGGCATGTTGGCGTGAGGGTCATCCTGGAAGTTGTCATTCTCGAGTGCCTCTAACTGGCGGTTCAGGCGCCGCTGCCGGGTGGCCCGGTCTAAAATGCGCCTCTGGCTGGGGTCCTGAGACCGTGCTGAGCGGGAAAAAGAGAAAGGGCTGCGTCTGATGCCAAGCAATCCACAGTCTGCCAGAGGAGACTGCCCCTTGCGCCTTCCGCAATGCCCCTGAACATCTGAGTTGCCTCCACCGAAGCTCAGGTGGCCTTGTGCTCAGGAGAGCTTGGTGGCAAGGACTGCCTTCCATCAGCTTCAGCTGGTGGCCCAGCTATGCCCCCTAAATGGACATGGATAGCCTAACTACTGTTGTCTACGCTCTGGTGCTTTTATTCATTAGTTAAAACAACTGAAAGGTGAGAGCAGACTAGTTTCTCCCCAAAACGAAGGAGCAGAATAGTGCCTGCACACCTGGCCTCGTATCTGACGTTCTAAAAATGCTGGAATTTTTTTTACTCTTTTTTGGAAAAAGAAAGCTGGGAATCTGGAGATTATTTTTCATTTGGGGTGGGGGAGGAACTGCCTTATTGCCTCCCACCATCACAAAGCACCCTTGAGGTCTAACAGACACATTACTTTATTTTCCCCCCCCCACCCATGGGGACCGCACTACCACATACATTTAGCTCAAGAATATGTTCTACTAATGCACCATCCTGTGGGATGAAGAGGTAGCTGCTATGCCAGAGCACAGGAGGAATTTGTATTGCATTTTTATCTGCATTTTTGTTGTTGTTGTTCATAAGAATATTTTGTTTTTCTGTTTAAGCATGCTGCTCTAAATGTGAATCTTTATTGCGTTGGATTTGCATCTGTAATATATTAATTTGGTATTTTGAAAGGTTCTGCTCTTTTGTTTTAAGATACAGTCGTACTTCGGGTTACGAACACCTCGGGTTACAAACTCCGCAAACCCGGAAGTATTTTCGCCGTGCGAAGCAGTGCACGCGGTTTGCGCATGCGCAAAATGGCGCTTCGGGTTACGACCATTGCGGGTTACGAACTGCGTCCCGGAACGGATCGTGTTCGTAACCCTAGGTACCACTGTAGCTTGTAAACCACTTAAAGATTTGTTAAGAAAAATAATGCGGTATAAAAAATTATTTAAAAGAATAAATCCTCTCCTACAGATTCAGGTTTTAAGAGGCAGCCTGATGCCAGCTTCTTCCAAATAGGAAACACTGTCCCTTATTTTCCAGATTGTTGAGAGAGGCTGACATTCAGTGGCAAGCCAAAAGGCACTCTGTTCAAGCTCAGATACCCTCCCATGGGGTAAGCTCACGTAATTCCATCCTGCCTGACCCCTGACCATCCTGGCTATGGCTGATGGAAGCTGGAGTTCAGCAATTTCTGAAGAGCACCCCCATCGGCTACCCATGAAAGGGATACTGTGTTTGTAGCAGGAATTGGGAACCCACCACCCTCCAAATGCTGCTGGACTCCAACTCCATGATCAGCCCCAGCCAGCATGACCAATGGTCAAGCATGGTAGGAGCTGGAGTCCTGCAATATCTGGAAGGCCACAGATTCCACACTAAGGTCCTTTTTCTCTAAACTAGCATCAACATAAATTGCAGGTTTTCCCATTAAATCAGGCATCCCCAAACTTCGGCCCTCCAGATGTTTTGGACTACAATTCCCAACTTCCCCGACCACTGGTCCTGTTAGCTAGGGATCATGGGAGTTGTAGGCCAAAACATCTGGAGGGCCGCAGTTTGGGGATGCCTGCATTAAATGCTAGTTCAAAATTAAGCCCGTGTCACATCAAAAACTTCTAAGACTTCTGCGATTGTAAGTTGTTTCAAATATTGTGTTTTAATGGCTGCAACCCACACTGGGACCTTCGAGCGAAGGGCAGATTAATGTTTAGGGCTATGGTGAACACAATGAAACCTTAACAAGAGCGTCCTTCCGAACATGTTCAGAGTTCCTAAGGAGTTCCTAAGGAGTAAACTCTCCACCAACGATGGTGATGATAATAGTTATGCAGGTGGGAAGCCGAATTACTTTGGGGTTCCCAGAATATCCTTTGTTTTGCAAAGGGCTGCTCCTGATCACAAAACAGCACAATGCAAAACATGCATTCCTTGTTTCCCATTATTTTCTTGGCAATTGCTATTTAAATTGAAGAACACCGAAGAACCCCTTCGCGCCCAGCAGCCCTCCCATTCCCACTCCGAAGTACCTGAGATTTTCTTCTCCACCATCCTGTAAGCAAGCAAAGAGGCACAACCTCCCGCAGACACTCCTTCGTAACACTTCCGGTATCGAACCGCGCTAGCTTCCCAACTCTGGTTCTCTTAACTTAGCGTGCATAAGATAGGGCTTTCCAACCATAGAGAGCGGGAAAAGAGAGAGCGGTTCTACTCCTGCATCCCGCTCAGTTAAGAGCTTTCGCTTTAATACCGGAAGTTTAGGCTGTATCTCCCCGGGCGCCATGTTACCAGGGGCAAATCGCGCTTCCGCCTGTGCTCCCAGGTCGCATTCCTCGGGGAAAGTCGCGCCCGCGTTTCTAGCGAGCGACTTCGCGGGGTCCTAAACTCCGCCCGTGTTTGGCTCAACGCCTTTCTAATTTTTTTTTTTTTTTGTGAGAAGGGAGAGGCAGTGATTTATGGTTGGTGGCGATTGGGAGGGAAGGCAAGGGAGCCCAACTGCAGGGTGCGCCAGAGCCCCACTTGCCCCGAGGAGCTAAGTTTGAAACGGAGATGACAGAGTCCCACTTCCCCAGCCTCGGAAATTGTGTCCACTTCCAATGTTTAGGGCTATGATGAGCACAATAAAACCTCAACGGGAGCGTTCTTCTGAAAATGTGCAGAGTGCCCGCGGAAAAAAACCCTCCAACAAGCACAATGAAATGTAGGGGTGGGGGATAGAAAAAGTTGGGAAATAACAATTGGCAAGTTGAAAGGCAGTACAGTCATACATCGGTTTAAGTATGCTTCGGTTTGAATACTTTCAGTTTAAGTACTCCGCGGACCCGGAATTACTTCCGGGTTCCGCCGCGTGCACATGCGCAGAAGCGATCTGTGCGTTTTGTGCAAGCGCAGAAGCACTCTATTGGCGCTTCGTGCATGCACGCTATTGCCGTTCGGATTAAGTACTTTTCGGGGCGCGAATGGCACCCCGGAACCAATTAAGTACTTAGCCTGAGGTACTACTGTTACAGGGCCAAAGTATATACAGTGGTACCTCGGTTTATGAAC
This sequence comes from Zootoca vivipara, assembly GCF_963506605.1. NCBI lineage: Eukaryota > Metazoa > Chordata > Lepidosauria > Squamata > Lacertidae > Zootoca > Zootoca vivipara. Next base: position 44,156,749 of record NC_083288.1, read on the forward strand.
ACCTCGGTTTATGAATTTTCGGTTTACGAACGCCGCGGACCCATCTGGAACGGATTAATTCACTTTCCATTACTTTCAATGGGAAAGTTCACTTCAGTTTATGAACGCTTCAGTTTATGAACAGACTTCCGGAACCAATTACACCCATGCTTCGGGTTAAGTACGCTTCAGGTTGAGTACTCCGTGGACCCGTCTGGAACGGATTAATTCACTTTCCATTACTTTCAATGGGGAAGTTCGCTTCAGTTTATGAACAGACTTCCGGAACCAATTGTGTTCATAAACCGAGGTACCACTGTACTAGGTCTGTGTAAATGTTAATTTTTTTCATCTAAAATACTGTCTTATTTTATAGTACACTACATTGATTATTGCCTTCATTTTATGGATCAATGGTTTCATTTAAAATTCGTGTTAAATTGCTGTTTTAGGGGGTGTTTTTCATCGTCTGGAACGGATTAATCCACTTTCCATTACTTTCAATGGGAAAGTTTGCTTCAGGTTAAGTACGCTTCAGGTTAAGTATGGACTTCCCAAACCAATTAAGTACTCAACCTGAGGTACCACTGTATTGAGCCTCATAACATCAGGGGATGTAGCTCAGTGGTAGAGCGCATGCTTTGCATGTATGAGGTCCTGGGTTCGATCCCCAGCATCTCCACTTTTTACTCCTTGTTCTGCCAACAAGTTGACACGCAGGCAGTGCTGTAGGTAGGTTATCCAGTTAGGGCTATCCCTGTCTGCTGAAGCCTGAGAGGGCAAATGAAGGTCAAGCACGAAAAATTCACGGAGCTGTTTACAGTTACCGGTACGTGTATCCCACTGCCCACATCTTCAGAGGCAGTATAGTATAATGGTTAGAATGTCAGACCAGGGAGACCAGGGTTCAAGTCCCCCACACAGCCATGAAGCTCACTAGGTGACTTTACCCTCAAAGATTGCTGAGCACTGTCCTTTGTTGCGGATAAAATCAAACTTAGAAAACGAAGCAGAGGGAACATTTGTCAAAGCATAGATAAAAATCGGCAGTTTTAAAACAAAGCAACCCAAACAAAATTACACGCCTGGGTAAGCTGCTGCTGGCCTGAGCAAAATGAAGTTTTGAGCAGGCACGGAAAGCAATACAAGGCATGTGAAATTAATGTTTCATATTCTAGCGCTAAACAGACGCGCGATATGTATTTAGTTATAAAAAATATTTATAGACCGCTATTTCATTTTTTAACAAACAACTAAAAACCTCTCTCTCTCTCTCTCTCTGTGTGTGTGTGTGTGTGTGTGTGTGTGACATAAATTACAATTGCAGAAAGACGTATCATTAACTGCCAGCATAAGCCTGGTTTTCAGCAGGTGTATGGAAGTGGCTAAGCCGTGGAACAATCTGGGCTCCCATCATTTTGAAGCAGGCGAAATGATACCGTACAATACATTATAAATAATATGGGCGAGGGCTTTAATACCTTTAAAATCTCATAACAGCACCTCCTGCTCTGGGCAACCCACCCTTCCTCCCTGCACACACACACCCCCCAGATCTCCCACCCACCCCGCGCGCAGATTTATTTTCTTGGCAACGTGGCATTGAAGGAAGCGCAGGTCTCCCCCTCCTTCCTCCTCTTTCCAAACACTTTTCGCGAACAGAATTTCTACTGCTTTCTCTCGCCGTCCCGAACTTTCCAAACTCCTGATTGGTCCGCAGAGGGAGGAGCCCCCGCGTCTCGATTGGCCGGCCGCTTGCCCGAGGTGCCGCGCGATTGGATGGCGGCCTCTCTCTCTTTTTCCCATGGGCTCCCATTGAAGAAAACGACCATGAAAGAGACGCGAAGGCCCACTACGTTTTTTTCTGGTTTCATGGGTGGGCGCAGCGGGAATATCGGGACCCCACCGCCGCATTCCCCCCCAAGGAAAGTGGAGGGGGGAGAAATAGGAAGAGGGTTTCCGATCTCCCCTTCCACCTCCCCCTTCTTTTTCCCAGCTGCAGGGCTGTTGCGGGGAGGAGCCTGACGTCGGTCCGGCCCCGCCGATCACGAGAGCTGAAAAAGCAGCAGCCCGGGCGGGCCCCGCAGTCTCTCGCCTCGGTTCCCGGGTTGCCTCCACCATGAAGCGGCAGAGATGCGTCGTTCTAAGCGCCGCCGCGATCCTAGCCACTCTGGTGATGGGCGCAGCAACGACCAGTGAGGGAGATCAAGAAGCCGTCGATCCAGGTACGAGACGAGATTTGGGCGTGGGGGTGGGTTGTAAGGATCGGTAGCAGAATGACCTTTCCAGGGATCGAGTGTTTCCACGCCGGAATGGGGCAGAGGTTGCAGTGGGGAGGGGTTGCAAAAATGGGATGTGTGTGTGTCATATTGAAAGAAGCATATTGGCAAACAGGAAAAAAAGAGGGTCGACCCGGGAATTGCAAGCCGCGCGCGGCGCCAGATAAGCGCCTGCACAGCGCCTTTTAACCATTGCTGGCCTTTCTCTTCGCTTTCTGGGAGAAGCCAAGAAGGTGGCGGAGTCCCAACTCCCATCAGTCCCGAGCAGTGGGCCTGGGATGATGAGAGAGGTCGTTCCTAACATCTGGAAGAAGCGCATCGCTTTCGGGTCTGAAAGCAAGACATTGACGTTTGTAGAGACGGGAAAAGTGTAGCCCAGGCTCTCCAGATGTTTTGAGACTACAACTCCCATCATCCCTGACCACTGGTCCTGTCAGCTAGGAATGATGGGAGTTGTAGTCTGAAAAACATCTGGAGAGCCGAGTTTGCCTATGCCTGGTGTAGCCCTATAGATGGTGTTGGGCTCCCGACTTCCATCAGCCTCCAGGTAGTGTGAACCGGTGGTTGAGGATCGTGGGAGTTGTAGTTCTGCAACATTCTTGGCTAGAAAAAAAATCATTTGTACATCCCTTTCCTTGTGATTGACCAAGTGAGCCAGGCGGAGGGGGAACAGAGGGAAATCAGAAAGGTGTGTGTGTATTTATATAGAGAGCACTTGACATAGTCCTTGTGACAGTGGAGGAAGGGACATGTTACCAGGGCCATCTTTACAAAATGTGTGTGCAGGCACACACATGGCACTAATGTGTTTGGGTGTAATGGGGGAGCAGAGAGGAAAGGTTGTGACACAGGTCAGATGAGAAGCAATAATGGGCCACCAACTTGGATGACTTGAAAAGAGGAATGGACAGCTAGGAAAAAGGTAATCAGTGGCTGTGTCCTACTTCAGCTCAGGCAGCCTGGCTCAGAACAGTCTTTAAAAGACTTGTTTTACTTCTGCCAGAGGAGCAGCAGCAGATTCCTCTCTAAGTGTTTGTCTTTTTGCAACAGATCCCAGTTTGTAGATCTCAGAGTTCTGGTACAAAACAAAGTAGATCCCACCAACTTGCAGTCCGCAACCCTTGGTGCAGGTTGCCTTTTTTTGCCAAGTCTTTTTATTATTTTTGCCAAGATCTGACAAGCGCTCTGATGCTAATCAAAGAATGTATTGTTGAGAGAATTTAGCGCTTTTTCCAGGTGGTGTCTTGGCCTCTCTTGGTTCATTCTCCCTTTGTGAGCCGCCTTTTCCAGAGGATGCTGATCTACATAATCTCGCCATGGTTGGGTTGTGGGAGGTTTTGGGTCGATACCCCACACTGCTTCAGGATCCACAAATCCTCTGACATGCTGGTGTGCCTCTTCTGCAGCATCTCATCCTCTACCCTTGGGACAGAAAAGCAGTTCCTCCTCCTGCTCTTCTTCCTTTAGATGGTTTGAGGAAGAGTCTTTTCCTGCCTTTTGCTTGTGATGTGAAAGTTGCAGACTTGGCGACTTAACAGAATTTGCAAAATTGCAACTTAACTGCTGCCCAGAAATATTTCATGGTGGTTTTACTGCTGCTGTTCTTGATTATGGTGATATTGGGACGGTAGTAGTCGTAGCTTACTGTGCTGGATCACACCGAGGTTCATCTAAGTCCAGCATTCTTAGAGTAGCTAACTAGATGCTTCTGTGTGTCCTCAAGGAAGGGATGCAGTGGCACCATCAGGGCTGAATTTCGAGGGCCCTTCGCCAGAATTAGGACCCCCAAATCCAGCAGGGCTGACTTACCGCATTTTGAACTGAAAACAGGCAGTGGCATCTAAAGAGCTCCTTCCCACCCATAAGGCCATGAAGTCCAGAGTTTAAAATGACCTAACTGCATTGCGGAATTTACAAAGGTAGCACTTCTCTTGCTGCTGGCTTGTGTGACTCATTGTGGTCTGGCCTGCCTTGGTTCCCCTATGGCTGAAATACTTGCTTTTTAAGATACCAGTACGTGTCTTTATAAGGCCCCATTAGCTAAAGTGGTGTCTCAGGTTAAGAACAGTTTCAGGTTAAGAACGGACCTCCAGAACGAATTAAGTTCTTAACCATAGGTACCACTGTAGTTCCTTTGAACTTCTGAAGTCGAGAGCTGGCAACTGCTAAAGCAGGAATGGGGAAGCCAGTGGCCCGCCAGATATTGCAGGACTCCAACTCCCATCACCTCCAGCCATTGTCTGTGCTGACTGGCACTGATGGGAGCTGGAGTCCAAGTAGATGCAGAGGGTTGGTTCCCCATCCCTACTCTAAAGCAAAGTGAGCTCTTGGAAGTAATGCATTGGGACACCCTTTGAGCCCACCTCACACTTAACCCAGTGGCGGAGATTCATGCTCCGGCACCGGGGGGGGCGGGGGCGGAGAGCAGGTGGGGGCGAGGCTGGTGCGCGTCCCGGGGGCGTGGCGCGCCACCCACCGGGGTGTGACGGGCACACCGCCTGGGGGCAGCACGGGTGGGGGGCAGCCGCGGTGGTACTCCCACCGAGATTGCACTGCCAGGGCCAGTGCGCTCCCCCCGCACTCCTCTTCCTCCACCCACCTTCCTTCCTTCCTTCCTTCCTTCCTTCCTTCCTTCCTTCCTTCCTTCCTTCCTTCCTTCCTTCCTTCCTTCCTTTTTTCCTTCCTTCCTTCCTTCCTTCCTGGTTGTGTGTTTTAAGCATGCACTTGAAAACATAAGGCACAAGCAACAAACTGGGGGCACAAAAGAAACATACCAGCTTCTTGGAATCATTCTAGGAGTGTCAGCATTTTATCGTTTAGCAGCTTTTTAGCTGGTGATTAATATTGTCTGCAGGGGCTGTTGCCTCTTGAAAAGGGTTTTGTGCATAGGTGGGTTTTGTGCTTGAAAGCGGGGGCTCTTGGTGTTAGCAGTTTGGCTTGAAGTGTTTTATTACCTGTGCTTTTTTAAAAATTGTATTTATGACATTGCATGTCTTGTTTTATCTGTGAGTTCCCAACAGGCTTTTTACATGTGCAACACACCAATATAAGCAATCAATAATAATTTTAAAATCATATGTATCGAAGAGCCCAAATTGCCTGGGGCTCCCCATTGAATGTATTTCCTGCATAATATATGAATAAGTTCTTGAGGAAGCTTTAGATTGGAGGCTTCCTCAGAGTGGAACCATAGAATTGTAGTCGGAAGGGACCCTGAGGATCATCTAATCCAGGCATCCCCAAACTTCGGCCCTCCAGATGTTTTGGACTACAATTCCCATCTTCCCCGACCAATGGCCCTGTTAGCTAGGGATCATGGGAGTTGTAGGCCAAAACATCTGGAGGGCCCATGATCCCTGACTGCAGACCATGCTGGCTAGGAATGATGGGAGATGAAGTCTTAACGTTATCTAGGAACCCGAGGTTGGAAAAGGCTGCTCTAACCACTATGCCACCAGATTTGGGTGACTGGACCTTTTTGTTCAATGTTGACTGTCTGTAAAGTGAGTGCCTTCTCTTGTTTTCCAAACATTGTGTTTCCTGTTTGGGACGAAGATGGAGCAGCCCGGTTTGCAATTTGGCTTGGATCCTGTCCTTCATAGATCTTTCTCGGTGGCTTAGTGTTGTTTAAGGACAACTCTCCAATGTGAGTTCCAGGGAGATGGCCTCTCTCTCTCTCTCTCTCGCCCCCCAGCCAGCTCTGCCAGTAATTATTTTTACAGAAGTTGCTGGATAGGATTTCATGGGGCTGGTGACTTCCGCCTTTGCGAAATATTACCGACTGCCAAAGGAAATATACGGACCGTGGAGACAGCTGTCCGGTTTTTGAGAGGTATTGCTATGTCCATGAATGGAATGCTGCCAGACTAAGACATTATCATATTTATTTGCATTTTCTCTATTTGGGCTCAAGGATTAGAGATTCCCTGGTCCTAAATCCTACTAGGTTGCAGCAGATGTCCTTTTTCTGCACTCTCTGTCTGTGGCTAAATGATTGCTAAAGGGCTGAATCCTTAGGAGAGGAGAAGTATGGTTTGTACAATTCCAGATTGAAGCAAGCTTAAGTTGGTTTGGGCATAACTGGAAGATAACTTAAAGCACCGGGCCTGCAGCCTAAGGTCTCATTCTGCCATAGCGCTTAAAGCACTAAACAACTTAGGCTCCCAATATCTGAAAAGCCAACTTCTTCCCAGCGTTCAAAATTCACCAAGCACATTTTGCACCTGGCTGTCCGCCACTTGCGACCAAGTGAAGATGCCCGGGCGCCAGGTTGGTGCCATCCACCATCTGGAGGGGCGTGCCTGCGGATCCTTGGATATGGGCTGTTTTCACACACTAGCAACACATCCTGTAGAATTCTGCCCATGATATTTTATCTGCACAATCAGAATGAATTTCAGGAACCAAAAAGTTGTATCGAAAAATACGACTTTCGAGGTGTCTGACCCCAAAATGCCAACTAGGCATTCAGTTTTGGCAACTGTAGCCCTGGTTTAAGGAGCCACTTGGCGCCTAGCTTATCTACCTGAGTTTCTAACACTGCAGTCCGTCCCTACAGACCCTCTTGGCCAGGGGTCAGCAAACTTTTTCAGCAGGGGGCCAGTCCACTGTCCCTCAGACCTTGTGGGGGGCCGGACTATATTTTGAAAAAAAAGAATGAATTACTATGCCCCACAAATAACCCAGAGATGCATTTTAAATAAAAGGACACATTCTACTCATGTAAAAATATGCTGATTCCCGGATCATCTGCGGGCTGGATTTAGAAGATGATTGGGCCAGATCTGGCCCCCGGGCCTTAGTTTGCCTACCCATGCTCTTGGCCAGGCGTCGTCAACGTTTTCCGGTTGTGGGCCGGATCATTCCCACTGATGCTGGCTCGTGGACCGGACACACTCCGGACTTGCGCAGAAGCAATTTCCAGCTTCTGGGTATGGGCGGCGCGGCATTGGAAATTGCTTCTGCGCATGCCTGGACATGCGCAGAAGCAATTTCTGGCGTCTGGGCATGCCCAAACGTTTTGCCATTTTCGGCACCACTCTGCGAGTCCCCGTGCCACGCTCTGCTGGTTTAGCGCAGTGTGGCACGAGAACTTGCCGAGCGGGTGGCTCGGTGACCGGCCGGCTCATGGGTCAGATAAACGGCCTCCGTGGGCCGCATCCGGCCCATGGGCCGGAGGTTGCCAATGCTTGCTCTTGGCTGTCTAGATCAGGGGTCAGCAAACTTTTTCAGCAGGGGGCTGGTCCACTGTCCCTCAGACCTTGTGGGGGGCCGAACTATATTTTGGAAAAAAAATATGAACGAATTCCTATGCCCCACAAATAACCCAGAGATGCATTTTAAATAAAAGGACACATTATATTCATGTAAAAACATGCCAATTCCTGGACCGTCCGTGGACTGTATTTTGAAGGCGATTGGGCTGCATCTGGCCCCCGGGCCTTAGTTTGGGGACCCCTGGTCTAGATTGTCTGAGGGAGCCCACCTGGTAGGTTGGGGTGTGTGAGGGCATTTTCTGTGGCAGTGTCTGAGCTGTGGAGTTCCCGCCACACAGAAAGGTGAAGGCACACCTGTTTCTCGTGGCCCTGACACCTGAGAGATGTGTTTTAGGGCTCACCCTATTTTCGATTGTGGCTTAACTGTTTTTTAATACTGTATTTTTAACTGGTTGTAACCCAGTTTGGGCAATGTGATAAGCCAAACCATGCAGCCACAGGAGGACTAGGCGAGGAACACTCCCTCATCCCAGCCAGCTCCTTGTTTCCTCTGGTGCAAACATGATACCAAGACCTGTTCACAATGAAGGAAAGGATGAGGGAGGCATGACCAGTGATTGGGGATGATGGGTATTGTAGTCCAGCAGCAACTGGAAAGTCCACATATTTCCCCCCCTCCTGACTTGGCGCTAACATGCCTGCTACTTTTCCTTTAGCACCATCCCACTAACTTAATTCAGCTGTCGAACTGGGGATATTCGAGCACAAAGTTTGACCACTTCTTCGCATAGGGTTTTCTCATTCCTCTTAATGCTCTTTCTTTTTGTCCATTTTTTGTCCTGCTCCTGTGGCAGGTTTTGTTAGGCGGCTCCCTGCTAAATAACTTTTCTTTCTTCCCTTTCTCGGTTGCCTGTGATTGACTGGTGCCATTTTTTCAGCTTCTTTCTCTCTCTCTGAGCGCACGGGACAATTTGAGACGTTGCTGGCTGGTTCTCGAATTCTCTGGCGACGCGGGGAGCGGGACTGGCTGGGAAGGCTCTCGCCAGACTTTCCAGAGTTTGAGGAGCAAAAAATAGTAGCTTGGAAAATATTGCCAGAGGGATACAATCGTAGGTTGGCAGGCTAGGTGGCGGCGCCGACGGCTGAGACGAGAAACCCTTGTTCAGGAGAAGTTTGTTTTGATGTGGGAAAGGTGGCTTCTTTTTGGCTTGGGTTTAAAGCAGAGTGGATCAAAACCAATGATTTAAAAATCTTTTTAAAATCGGATTTTTTTTTATTTAAAATGATTTTTAAAATAAAATGCTTTTGGAGGAAAAATCTAAAGATAGTTTTCTATTTAAGTTACGTTATGGTCCAAATGCTATTCATCAGGAAATAAGGATTTATTTTAAGTTTTTCATCTGTGCTAAAACTCAGGTTTCTTTAATTGCTTAACCACATCAGTTAACAAACATGGATATATATGCTGCCATGTTATTCTTGACTAGTGATTTAAATCAATTTTATTTAAATCAAATCCACCCTGATTTAAAGGCAGCCTGTTTTTTTATTGTCAGAGCTCAGGTGTGAAACCTTTTTCTTAGACTGAGGGCTGCATCAACTGAGGTACATATACATTTGCTTGAAGTACCGTGTTGGTCTTAATATAAGCCGCACTTTCCCCCCAAATTTCGACCATGAAAAGTTAAAGTGCGGCTTAAATTTGCTACCTTACAAAAATTGGCTTTTACGATATCGCTGCTGAAGCAGACACGCGGTGAAACGGAATGGGTGTGAGTGCCTGCGGAATTTTAAGGGAGTGGCTTATATTCGGGTTATTGTCTTTTTTCCCCTCCTCCCCCTTGAATTTTAAAGGTGCGGCTTATTTGCGGGTGCGGCTTATATTCAGCCCAATACGGTAGCTGTTAGGGGAAGGACCGGAAGAGCATCTGCTTTGCATGCAGAAGGTCTCTGGTCTAGTCTCCAGCAAATCCAGGTAGGACTAGGAGAGACTCCTTGCCTGAAACCCTGGAGAGTCGCTGCCTGTCCGTGCGGACATTACTTCGCCAGATGGGGCAGTGATCTGGGTCTGCACAAGGAACCTAGGGAGCTGCCTTAGACTGAGTCAACCCACTGGTCCATCTAGCACAGTAATGCATACACCGACTGGCAGCAGCTGTCCAAGATTACAAACCAGGTATCTCTCCCATCCCTACCTGGAGATGCTCTACAGCTGAGCCATGGCTCTTTTCCAAGTACAGTGGTACCTTGGTACTCAAACGCCTTAGTTCCCAAACGCTGAAAACCTGGAAGTAACTGTTCCCGGTTTCCAAACGTTTTTCGGAAGCTGAACATCTGATGCGGCTGTCGGCACTTGTTTCTGGGGCGCCTGCGCCAATCAGAAGCCGCACCTTGGTTTTTGAGCATTTTGGGAGTCAAGCGGACTTCCGGGACGGATTAAGTTTGGCGCTTTTGTTTTTGCTATTTATTTTGCGTTTTTGTTTTTGAGGCTTTTTTGGTTAATTTGTTTCTGTGACTGCGTGGAACCCAGTTCAGCTACCGATGGATTGATTGTGTGACTGTGGAAATGGATAAAAGCCCCCCATCCAAACAATGACTATCATCAGTGCAAGAAAGAAAGAAATAATTTTAATTTTGATCATCTACAATACTGTCTTATTTATTTTATAGTACAGTACATTGATTATTGCTTTCATAAATGATTATTGATTATTGCTTTCATATGGATCAGTGGTCTCGTTAGAAAGTAAAATTCATGCTAAGTTGCTGTTTTAGGGGTTGTTTTTAAAAGTCTGGAACGGATCAATCCGTTTTGCATTACAGTGGTGCCTCGCTTAACGAATGCCCTGCTTAACAAAATTTCCGCTTAACGAAAGGATTTTTCGAGCGGAGGTTGCCCCGCTAGACAAATTCGTTTTATGAAAAATTTGTGTAGCGAATCGCGGTTTCCCATAGGAATGCATTGAAATTCAATTAATGCGTTCCTATGGGCAAAAAATATTTTTTTTCAATGCATTCCTATGGGATTCGCTAGACGAATTTTTCGTTATAAGAAAAGACCCGTGGAACGAATTAAATTCGTCTAGCGAGGCACCACTGTACTTTCTATGGGAAAGCGTGCCTTGGTTTTGGAACGCTTTTGGTTTTGGAACAGACTTCCGGAACGGATTAAGTTTGAGAACCAAGGTACCGCTGTACAAAGCCGCTTCCTAAGGACGTCTTGGCATCCTCTTTTCCCTCTGCTTCTGCTCTCTCTCCCTGGGTGACCTGGTCTTCTTTCTCCCCAAGGTACGGCTTTCTCTGTGCTTTTACCCTCCGACTAAGAGGGACCTTCCCTTGTGAGCCGGAGGCCTCCCGACAGAGCAGCAACCTTGGCCTTCCCCCAAGGCTGCATTCCTGATCCCCTGAAAGGCCCATTGAGGAGCCAGAGGCCCTGGCGCTGTCTGGGACCGTCGGAGCCAAAAGGGGACGCGCAGGGCTTTAAAAGGAGGAGAGTGGAGGGAACCCAGGATGGAGTTACCACTTAGCTGTGCCAGGCCTCAGAGACACAGCTATTGTGGGGTTGTTGTTGTTTTTTATTGCCGGAACGGTGAGGAGAGACGGGGCCCATCAAGATATCTGCCCATCACTCTTGTCTTGGGAAACTCCAAACACAATGTGCCTTTTATTCTCATTTTAATTCCATCCGCCATTAGACTGATTGCAGAGACTCGGCTCTGAATAATTGCTACTGTTAAACCACTCTGCCCACATGGTGCATGGCCTTAGAAGTTGGACTAGAGTTCAAATTCCCCGCTCGGTCCTGGTCTAACCTACATCGCAGGGTTGTTGGAAGGTTGAAATGAGGCTGGGGAGAGAATTGTGTCTACCCCCTTGAGCTGCTTGGGGAATAGGTGGGGGCGTGCGCATAATAAAATACGCAAATAAATGCCCTGTATTTGCGCTCTTGTGCAGGGTCGGGGTGGCGCAAAATGCTTCTCTGCCAAGTGTGGAATTGAGCAGCAAACGCAGAGACCAGATCCGCTTGTATCTTGTAAGGAATGGTAGAAAGAACCCTGGGGTTTTTCTTTTTTGCTTTTTCAAACTCCCTGAAACAGAAAACTAGCGCAGCAGGGCTCAGCTACCTTTCTTCCTGCAAGTTCTTCGTTTTGCAAGGAGTTTTTCAACGGGTGCATTTTTAAAACTGCTCCTTCCATGCCCACCTCTCATTCTGAAATGGCACCACCTGGTCAGGATTCTACCATTCCATTCCGCCGCTTCCATCGCCCGGGCCGGAAGTTGAGATTTACCAAAATCCGCTGGCTTCCACTCTGGTCCTGTAGGTTTCAGTGACGCTGCCCTTGCTGTGTGGTCTCAGAGGCTTACCGTGCCAATGTGTGGATGCTATTGTGCCATGTAAGCACATGAGGCCTCTGTGTGTGTTTGGCGAAGCCTGTGGAACTCATTGCATTAGATTGATTTTGCTCAGGTTCCCATCAGTTCTGGAACAGCAGGGAGATCTGTGGCAGATGCATCGGGGGGGGGGATTATTTTTTCTTTGAGGCTGTACCCACCTCAACTGCATGCCACTCAGCACCCTTTTACCAGCCTGTCATGCCTTACATTGATATAATAAAACAGTGGCTATTCTCTGTTCCGCCTCCGTTCCTGATTTAGTCCACATGAGAGAAATCTGGTGCCTGATTTTCTTCTAATAGAGATTATTTATTGGTCCCAAATGACGGGACAGCATTGCACCCATCTTCCATAAATGGATTGATCAGAAGAGGCGGGAATTATAGGGACAGAACTACAGTACCCAAACTGTATAGAAATTTATTCGTGTTCATGACTGCAAAAAATGGAAAGAAGAAGAAACCCGGATAAAACAAGAATAGATACAAAAGCTTATGGAATACGCAGAAATTGTGAAACTTACTGGAAAAATAAAAAAATCAAGTTAACAAAACTTTTTTATATAAAAGAGTGGAAATGGTTTATTGAATATTTACAAACAAACTGTAAACAGACAAGAACATTGACAGGATTATTGTAATAACCTGCAGTTTTATAAGAGTGTACAGTCGTACCCTGGAAGTCGAACGGAATCCGTTCCGGAAGTCCGTTCGACTTCCAAAACGTACGAAAACCAAAGTGCGGCTTCTGATTGGCCGTTGGACGTTCAGGTTTGCGGAGTTCAGGAGCCAAAACGTCCGAGTGCCAAGGCATTCGGGATCCAAGGTATGACTGTACATTTAAAGTAGATGAATAAATGATTGAGTTAAGTTAATTTGGAATATGCAGGGGGGGAAACAAATTTAAGGAACCACAGAAAGGGGGAAGTCGAGTTTCAATACGCCAAAATGATTGTAAAGTTGCTGAAATGTATAAAATTGAAAATCATTTTTAAAAAATTTAAAAAAGAAAAGGTAAGAGGTGGGGAAAAGATCATCACTGAGTGGTAGAGAATCTACCCAAGTTCAATTCCCGATCTCTCCAGGTAGACCTGGGAGAGAGAGTCGCGTCTGAAACCCTGGAGAAGCCACTGTCTGTCTGAATCGCCCATAATGATTGAGATGCCACAGTAGTTTGAGGCAGGATAAGGCACAGATTCCTGTGAGTCAAAAGGAACTGTGTTGGTGAGATGACTCACTAGGCCCCACTCCCCAGAAACCTGGCAATGGACCACTGGATCGAGACTTATTTCTCACAGCTGGTTGGAGCTGAAGATGCCATGAGAACGAGGAAGAGTCATTGGTCCCAGCAGAGTTACTCCGATGCTCTGAGCCAAGGCTGCAGCTGTGTGGGTTGCAGTCTTCACTGCAAGGGAGGCTGCGCATGTGGGTTTTTTGCATGCATTGCATGTGCAGAGAGAGGCCTTTCTCCTCCTAGAAATCCATTGCATCCGTATTCATCTGTTTGTTGAGATATGGAGGGTGGGGAAGACCAAAATAGGGTTGGCGGGACCAGTCTATTGCCTGGACAAATACCAGTATATTTTGGCTGCTGTTTTAAAATTGTCAAATATTCCATAAAGCCATGAATGCCACCGTTGAGATGGCGGCTCACTTAAAAATAAAAACGATTTACAGTGTTATTTGTCAGCAAGTACAAGAGTGAAGGTTCTTCTCCTGCTAGTAGTCTGACGTATTCCTCATTGGGCAAGGCTGCGTGGCAGAATATCTGCTTTGCAGAAGATTCCAGGTTCAGTCTCTGGAGCATTTCCAGGGAAGGCTGGGAAAAGACTCCCTGTATGAAATGCTGCTGCCGGTCAGTGTAGGCAGTGCTGAGCTAGATGGACAGAAAACCATGCAAAAGTTTAAAAAGCAGCCCCGCATATAAAAATACTTTAAGGTGATTCCAACACAGATGATGACTGGGTTGAGGTTCTTTACTTAAAAGCCTCGTTGGAAGAGGAAGGTCTTCAGAAGCAGATTCCTCAAAAGGCACCTGTATGATTTGCAAAGGGAGGGAATTTCAAAGGGAATGTATTGTTTTGGGTGTTGCCATCGGTCTGTCTCAAGAGACAATGGAGTGCGCCTCCGGGAGTGAAGCCAAAATTCTGGGTTAGCAGCACCGAAATGACCTTCCCGGGGCCCAAACCTGGGGGGAGTGTCTGGAGGTCCTGGGCTGCCCAGATGACAAGACCTCCCCTCCCGGCCTCGCTGATGTGATCCAAAGAAAAGCAGAGCAATATGTTTTGCACCAGTTTGGCTGCAAGAACTGCTCCAAGGAGGTGTACAAGATGCCAACCAACTGTCTTAGGGACTCCACTCCAGATTAGGGTAGGGTTCCTGAGCCTTTTCTTCTCTCAAAGATACCCTGCAAGACAGCAGAAGTTTAGGATCAGAGTTTTCCATCTGACCCTCGCTTCCCTCTACAGCACATACAGAAACCCCATTCTTGTTTCAGGTAGGTAGCCGTGTTGGTCTGAGTTAAAACAAAATAAAAAAATTCCTTCAGTAGCACCTTAAAGACCAACTAAGTTTTTATTTTGGTATGAGCTTTCGTGTGCATGCACACTTCTTCAGATACACTGAAACAGAAGCCACCAGACCCTTATTCAGAGGGTGGGGGTGGGGGTGATGGGAATGGGTGATGGGCTGATAGGAGTGGTAAACCTCTTGATGACTGTTAACGACTGTTAATGACTGCAGTTGGTCTTGCGGGGGGGGGGAAGCAAGGGCTGAGGTGCTAAGGAAAGCTTGATCATGTATAATGAGATAAGAATCCTATGTCTTTGTTCATTCCAGGTGGCTCCATGGTTTTAAGCTTGGTAATGAGTTGCAATTCAGCAACTTCTCTTTCCAGTCTGTTTCTGAATTTTTTCTGTAATAAAACAGCTGCTTTGAGATCTTGTATAGAATGTCCTGGGAGATTGAAGTGTTCTCCTACTGGTTTCTCTGTCTTGTGGTTCCTGATGTTTGTTCCATTCTTGTTTGTTGGTCCCATCCCCTCAATCTGCCAGAGCCTGTCTTTGCATGCAGAGGAAGTCCCAAACTCACAGAGAGTTTGAGACCCACCTGGTTTAGCCAGCCAGTTGAAGCCATTCCTGGGGTGTGACCGCTGTCGCATGCTGGCAGATTCTAGGAGCCACAGCTGAGAGATGAGTGAAGGCTGGGGGGGGGGAGGTGGACAAATTGCCCCAGAAGGAGCACGACATGTCCCCACCAGAGGTAACACCCCATACAACCCAAAGGGAAGGTGCCACCACAATAAAGGCCCTATTCCTGTATTGTGAAGAACAGACCCCCAATAAAGATCTCCAGGAGGCCTTCTCACAGTGATATATTGGGTATATAAGGGCAAAGTGATCTTTAGGTAGAAGGATACAGGGTTGCAGGCTTATTCTGGATCCAGTCCTGAGCCTGTAAGCCAGCCTTCCCAAACCTCGAGCTCTCCAATTGTTTTTGGCTCCCATCTGCCCTAGCTGGCCAGTTGTGGCTGATGTCAGTTGTCGTCCAAAACATCTGGGGAGTGCCAGGTTGGGGAAGGCTGCTGTAGGCTGACCCAAGTGTTGCTGTACAAAAGCCTGAGAGAGGAATGGCCCAGTGACTGCCTTGCATTTATAGGAAAACTTTTATTCCCGTCTTTTAAATACAAATGGAATCATTATCATATGTACTGGCCGCACTATAACCAAGAGTTTATTTGTAATTAGTGTTCTGTATCAAACCAGTTGATGGTTAAAAAACATCTGCGTTGAAAAGTTTATGCTTTTTCAAATGAACAACCCTTATTTGACCAGATCTCTTTTGCCTGGTTAGATGCCAGCCAGCAAACCAAAATTATTTCTTTCTTTCCTTTGGTGCATAAGAGCGGGCCACATTGCGCCTGACCTTGGCTACTACTAGCGATGTTGCTTTTGGGAAGCTTCTCTGCTTACTCAACACGCTTGCAGCTGGCGCCTGGAATACGTGTAGTTCGTGGCTCCGGTGTGATCTGAATCTGGGTCCAAACCAAACCCACCTGGCTGCCTGAGCGCGCAAAATCTGCGCTCCTGTTAGCAGGGATCCTGTTGGTGTTGATCTCCGCTCTCCCCCTGCTCTCCCCCTGGGCCTCTCTCCTCCCTGCTGCTTGCAAGGATGGAAGAGCATCTTTTCCAGCACTTAATCACCAGGAATGTAATAGCTTGTGAGAAGGTAGACAGAGGGAGATGGCCCTTAGGCTATGTGCTACTGAGGGAGGAGGGGACACTTTGGTGAGCTGAGCTCTTGGTAAGGTAGTAGAGAAGAATTTAGCAACCTTCAATTGGAGGCTTCCTGGGGTGAAAGCTGGGCATAGTGTCTTGCGGTGGTCTTCAACTTGTCCAGAACCAAGACCCACCTCTGACACCAAGCTGCAACATGGGACCCACTTACAATTTGCACTGTTGATTTACACTGTAGGATCCCATCTTAGGTGGGGGTTCGCTTCCAGGGGTTCTGTATATACAGGAGAATCCCGCATACCCAAACCCAAGTAAGGCAGAGAGCTTAAAAGCTCTTTCTGTGCTGAGTAACCCTAAGTAGATCAGACATAAAAAGAGCTTTTAATATTATTATTTGCATACAGCCCTATAGCTATAGAACTCAGGTCGGTTCGCAACATAAGAATACGACATAAAATCCACAAAAGACATAATAAAAAATAAAAACAAAAACAAACCAATCTTCCACAACACATTTAAAAGGGGACACTTTGGATGTCACTCAGCCAAAAGCCTGGTTTCAATCCTGAAATCCTCGGGGGAAGAATGGGCTAACAATATTTCCAAGTTCATGTATCCAAATACTTTGCCTCTCCACAAAGAGCTCTTGCTAAATTCTCTACGATTGCTGGACTTGTTCAAGCTGCGAATGCTTCCAAAAATCTTCAGGGAAAATATGCACTTATGGTGCCATCTCCTGCTTTTGAGGAACTGGCTTGGGGGGGAAAAACATTCTTAATTCCTACCTAGCTTCTTTTAGGAACCTGGATCACAGCCCCCCCCCCCCCCGAGATAGATCCTGGCTTTGATAGCCGAGGTGCAGTTTATATATGTAAATCCTCTGGTTTCCATTCCTGATGCCATTTGGGGAATGTGTGTTCCTATTTTCAGGCAAACTCCTGGTACTGACAGCTGCCACAGATGAGACAGAGGGTTACCAGCGCTTCCTGCGGACGGCCAAGTACTTCAACTACACTGTCAAGGTGCGAGAAACTCTGAAAATAGCAGATATTTCCTTTCCATTACAATAATAAAAACATTTGAGGGGGGGGAGGTAGAATGTAGAGCCAAATTTCAGCTCTTAATTTAACTGTCCCTGGATTCTAGTTACAGGTAGGTAGCCGTGTTGGTCTGAGTCGAAGCAAAAATTTAAAAATTCCTTCAGTAGCACCTTAAAGACCAACTAAGTTTTTATTTTGGTATGAGCTTTCGTGTGCATGCACGGGTATCTGACGAAGTGTGCATGCACACTAAAGCTCATACCAAAATAAAAACTTAGTTGGTCTTTAAGGTGCTACTGAAGGAATTTTTTTATTTTTGTCCCTGGATTGTTTCCCCTATTTTAAGAAGTAGTCATAAAATAAGCCATAGCAGGATTTTAAGCATTTAAGGAATATAAACCATACCCCGGGAATAAGACATAGTGATAGGCGCAGCAGCAATGCCGTCAGTGGCAGGAGGAGGAGGAGGAGAAAAATAAGGCACCCCCTGAAAATAAGCAATGGGGGGGGGGTTGAGGAAAAATAAATATAAGACGGTGTCTTATTTTTGAAGAAACACGGTACCTCAGCAGTCTCGTTCTCTGGTACCTCATGGAGCATTACTGTATGGCGGCAGCCAGGGGAAACCTTTCTGAGCCTGAGGGCCGCATTCCCTTGCATGAAACCTTCCAGGGGCCACATGTGAATTGATGGTGGAAGGGACAGAGGCAAAGGTGGGCAGAGCAGCAGAGGAGACTCTTGCCTTTGCACAATAGGCTATATTCCATCCCAGGGCAGGCCCAAGACATTTTGGCACCTGAGGAGAACCACAAAATGGTGCCACCGGTCTGTAACGGGTGCCATTTCCTTGCCAGGGGTGGGTGGCCAACAGCGTCTCCTCTTCGCCAAGAGGCCGCTGTAGAGGTGGCATTGATGGGACTGCCACGGAGGCAGCAGATCCAGCCTCCAAGAAGTGTCCCGTCGCTGTCGTTGCTACCACAGCAGCAGGCAGCCCATTCCTTGGAAGATGGATCTGTTGTCCTTGTGGATCTTGCCGCCTGAGGCGGTCACCTCACTTTGCCTCGTGAGTGGGCCGGCCCTGTTCCATCCAGGCAAGGTGGAAGAGGCATTATCAGTTGAAGGGCAGTTTTGCTTCAGAAGAAAATAACGGATTTCTACCCCTGTCTTTCCCTGTTGCTGTCGTCTCCCCAGACTCTTGGCCTAGGAGAAGACTGGAAGGGTGGGGACGTGGCTCGGACGGTTGGCGGAGGACAGAAGGTCCGGTGGCTGAAGGCGGAAATGAAAAAACATGCCAATGAGGAGGACCTAATTGTCATGTTTGTAGACAGGTGAGCTCACAGATTCTCTCTATGCCAGTCGCAACAACTTGACTGTGAGGGAGGCCTACCTCGCAGGGTTTGTTATGAGACTTAACACTTAGATGTTTGATCTGTTAATTTCATTTCATTTCACTTCTTTTCTTTTCTTTCTTTTCTGCCTGCGTGGGCCCCAAAACTCAGGACAGGTGAGATGAGGAAATAATATATTAGCTGTGCAGGTCACAAGGAAATGGTTGGCGTTGTACTTAACCTGATAAGGGAGTGATGGGGAGGTCAGGGTCTTTTCCTTTTGGAGGGAGGAAAGTGAGGGGGTGGGCATGGAAACGGGAGGAAACTGAAGCTTGGGATGGGGGTATCCTTCTCCGGGGAAGAGTGGCAGCCGACCATTTAATTCCCACCCAGGTATTTGTGATTTATCACACTTTAATGGGTAACCTGGGAAGAGCTGTGTTCAAATCCCCCTACTTGTTAATAGAAGCTGGCTTGGTAGCTTTGGGCAGGTCAGTTACTTCCAGCCTAGCCTACCTCGCAGGGTGGTTGTGCTGATAGAATTCCATCCCAACCTCCATTTGGAGTTCCTTGGAGAAAGCACATGGTTATTAAAATTGATGGGCAACCAAGAAGATAAAGGGTCTGGAAACCAAAAAGGCTGATGGCCAATGGTTGAAGGAGCTGGGTATGTTTAGCCTAGAAAAGAGGAGACTAAGAGGTGATATGATAGCCATTTTCAAATAACTAAAGGGCTGTCCCTTGGAAGATGCAGCAAGCTTGTATTCTGCTGCTCCAGGGGGGATGACCCGAATGAATGGATCCCGTTGCAATAAAGGAGATTCTGACTAAACACCAGGAAGAACTTTATGATGGTAAGAGTTGTTTGACAGTGGAACGGACTCTTGGAAGTGGACGGACTCTCATTTATTGGATGTTTATAAGCAGAGGTTGGATGGCCATCTGTCAGGGCTTCTTTGATTCCTGCATTGTTGGGGGTTGGACTAGATGACCCCCAGGTCCCTTCCAGCTCTACAGTTCTAGGATTCTATAAGATGTTGAATGAGTACTGTTAGTAATTATAAATGGGCATGCTCTTTTCCTGGAGAAGGCCACAGGCGGAACTTGCAGTCCCAGCCTCACGATAAAGCATTGCCTTGCTTACCTGAGGCCCCTCGCTAAAAGCTCTCAATCTGCCCTCATGTCTGCTTCCCAGCTACGATGTGATCCTGGCAGGGAGCCCCATCGAACTCCTCTGGAAATTCCTGCAGTTCAAGAGCAACGTGGTCTTCTCAGCGGAAAGCTTCTGCTGGCCAGAGTGGTCGCTGGCTGAGAAGTACCCGCCGGTGGGCGTGGGAAAACGCTTTCTGAACTCTGGAGGTAAAAGGCCAGCTTCCCTTCCCTGTCCCCCTCCAACTCCCCCTCTAACAACCTAACTTGAATTCTATGCTAGGAAGGCGCATTGGAATCTGCTACTGGAATCAATTATCCAAAGATGTGCATGGGTTTTGCACAATTAATATTCCGGTGCCGAGTGCCAGGTTTCCAAATAATACAGCGTTTCTTTAGCAAGCGGTGTGGGTTTGGATGGGTAGGTGAAACTTAAGGAGGAAAGCATTATATTAGGAAAGCATTATGTTGGAAGAAGGAATGAGATGCTCACTGGAGCTGATACAGTGGTCTCTCGGGTTACAAATGCTTCAGGTTACAGACTCCGCTAACCCGGAAATAGTACCTCGATTTAAGAACTTTGCTTCAGGGTGAGAACAGAAATTGTGCTCTGGCGGCGCAGCGGCAGCGGGAGGCCCCATTAGCTAAAGTGGTGCTTCAGGTTAAGAACAGTTTCAGATTAAGAACGGACCTCTGGAACAAATTAAGTTCTTAACCAGAGGTACCACTGTACTCTTCTGTCCCGAAAAGTACTGTTACTGCTTTCTTTCTGCTTGAGGTTCTAGCTATTTGCTGCTCACACGCTTGCAAGTTTATATCTGCAGCCATATGGACTAGAAGCTTGGAGCAGAGGGAATTGAGCGTAAAAGTTATTTAATATGCTAGATGCTAGATTAGGGGACGTGGGGGGCGCTGTTGTCTAAACCACCGAGCCTCTTGGGCTTGCCGATCAGAAGGTCGGCGGTTCAAATCCCCGTGGCAGGGTAAGCTCCTGTTGCTCAGACCCAGCTCCTGCCAAACTAGCAGTTCGAAAGCACGTCAAAGTGCAAGTAGATAAACAGGTACTGCTCCGGCGGGAAGGTAAACGGCGTTTCCTTGCGCTGCTCTGGTTTCGGAGTTCCGTTGCACCAGAAGTGGCTTAGACATGCTGGCCACATGACCCGGAAAAACTGTCTGCGGAGAAACGCCGGCTCCCTCAGCCTGTAAAGCGAGATGAGCGCCACAACCCCAGAGTCGTTTGCAACTGGACTTAACTATCAGGGGTCCTTTACCTTTAGATGCTAGATTACAAGCTTGCACAGCAAATGTGAGCATAACAGGGCCTGATTGATGACTGGCTTCTTAGCACCTTCTGCTACGAGCACCTGTAACTATCCTGTCGCCTCCAGCTAGGATGCTGCTGCTGCTACTGCCCTTCTGGAAGTGTGCCAGGATTGTAGCTCAGGTGTGCTTTGAAAGTGCCCTGTGAGTAATAATCCAGCAGCGTGACTGTTTCTAAAAGGCTAGGTGCTCGCCTTCCAGTGGCAGGCTTGGTATCCAAATGCGGAGATCGGCATTCTGAGAATTCCTGCTTTACTTAAAAAAAAAGAAGTTTCTAGTCCTTAAGGCGGGCTGGGAAGCTCAGGCCTGGAGACCAAATGTAACCCTCCTGGCCTTTCTACCTGGCTCTTGGAATTCTTACTGCCCCCTCAGGTACACCTTGAGGATTTTAGCCTGGCTGGAATGTGTTTTGAGCTCTGAGAATGCCTCTTGCTTGTGGAGGGGTGTGTGTGTGTATCTCTCTGTGTGTGTGTATACAGAAGCTATCCTATTCTACAAAGATGATATCTGTGATATTTTAATGTATTTGGAAGCCGCCCAGAGTGGCGGGGGAGGCCCATCCAGATGGGCGGGGTACAAAAAATAATAAAATAATAACAATAACATAGATCGGCCCAGCCACTTTTGCTTCTGACCACTGGCACATGGCCCCCAGGAGGTTGCCAGAAGGGAATGTGGCCCTCGGGATAAAAAGGTTCCCTACTCCTGCCTTAAGGCTGCAAGGGTAGGCTTGAAACAGCACATACCCCCTCAAAAATCCCAAAATTGGTGTCTCTCTGTCTCAGGGTTCATTGGCTACGCCCCCACCATCCACCGCATCGTCCAGCTCTGGAAGTACAAAGATGATGACGACGACCAGCTCTTCTACACACGCATTTACTTGGATCCTGCCTTGCGGGTGAGTCTGTTGGGGTGAATGGGTGAGTCTTTGCTGCTCTTGAGAAACGAAGACTGGGAACCCTGTGGCCCTCGGGGCACTGCTGGACTACAACTCCCATCATTCCCGACCGCTGGCCGTGCTGGCCGTGGCTGATAGGAGCTGGAGTCCTGGCAAAATCTGGAGGGCTTTAAGAGACTACCCTGCTGCCTGTGAAGTCCGTTTGACTTCCAAAGCATTTGAAAATCAAAGCGTGACTTCTGATTGGCTGCAGGAAACTCCTGCAGCCAATCGGAAGCCACGGAAGCCTTGTTGGATGTTCAGCTTCCAAAAGAACGTTCGAAAACTGGAACAGTCACTTCCGGGTTTCGATCAATCGGGAGCCAAAACGTTCGAGAACTAGGCTGTTCGAAAGCCAAAGTACGACTGTAATAGATCTTATTCTAATTGCCCCTGCTAAAAACCTTGCAGTTTTTGCTGTCACCTGATCATCTTGATCTGCTAAAAGAAAGGACACCGTAGCAATGGAAAGCAATAGACATTTATTATTTGTTTATTTGTTGCACCTATATCCCACCTTTCCCCTCAAGGAGGTCAAGGTGGTTTTTTTAGTTCTACCCCATCCTCGTTTAATCCTCACAACAACCCTTTGGGGTAGGGTGGGATGAGAATGGGAGTGACTGGCCCAAGGTCACTCGGTGAGCTTCACGGCCAAGTAAGGATTGAACCCTGTTCTCCCAGGTCCCAGTCTGATGCTGCAACCACACTGAATTTATAAATAGATACGACATATAAATCCTCGCTGGATTTGTGTCTGTAGTGGCACTCTATGGGTGCTTTTTAATTGTAGCATTTTGATGGAAGATTATGGTTATGCAAGGGGAGGCTTCTGTTCTTACCTCCTCCTTCCTGTCTCCCTAGGAGAAACATAAGATCACACTGGATCATAAGTCAAAAATCTTCCAGAACCTGAATGGCGCCATTGGTGAGTGGTTGGTATTTTCTGTAGCAGAGTTCCGGTTGTCTGTGAATGAACAGATCAGTAGGGCAGCCAGAACTATACATTTAAAGCATCATGATACCACTTGAAACAGTCACGCCTTCCCCCAAAGGATTCTGGGAGCTGTAGTTTGCTAAAGGTGCTGCTAGGAGGCCCCTATTTCAGAACTACAATCCCCAGAATTGTAAACTGCTCTGTAGCTCTACTCAGCATCCTTAACAAACTGCATTTCCCAGGATACTTTTTTTTGGGGGGGGGGCCATGATTGTTTAAAGCGGTATCGTAGTGTAGATCTCCCTGATCTGCATGTTTGAAAATTCATAGTCATGAGGCAAGCTGCAGAGCACAATAATTCCCATTGTGCTGTGGACATTTATGAAAGGGGAAACATGGGGTTTGTTTTGGGAAGCAGAGATTCAGTTTGTCCCATTCTCTTTATCCCATCTCTTTATTCCATCCTCCTTGTTTTACAGACGAGGTAGTTCTGAAATTCGAACAGACCCGAGTGCGCGCCCGGAACGTCGCTTACGACACCTTTCCTGTCGTCATCCATGGCAATGGGCCCACCAAGGTATTTGAAACAACCTTATTCCTTGGGGTTGGGAGTCTCTGGCAGCTCGCTGAAGCTAAGCAGGTCCGTGCCTGGATGGGAGAACCCACTTAGCCCAATGGACAGAAGAAAAGCAGGATAAAAGCACAAATAAACAATGTGGATGTTGCGTTTCAATTTGCCTCTGGGCTTTGTAGCCAAACCAGTCTTGAAACATTGTCTGATATCTGGGAAGGCAAGCAGGCTCCCAAGCTTACAGTCCTCATGGTGGCAAAACCCACAAAGAAGAATTCAGGTGTGTGGGGGTGTTTGGGGCAACTGTCCTCTATTTTTTTCCCCCTCCCCTCATCTTGCTGACTGGTGTTCTTGCCCTCTCCTTCCATCCCTGCAGCTGCAGCTGAACTATTTGGGAAACTACATCCCTAACACCTGGACCTATGAGGGGGGCTGCGAAGTTTGTGAAGAAGGCCTCTTGGATCTGTCAGGTCTGCCGGTGAGTCGGAGGATGAATCGGGATGCGGAAGAGCCAGCTGTGAGGCTGGAGGTGGGGGAAGGTGTTGAGGGAGCGGCAAGGCCAGCTCAATACATTTTTTGACCGCCTGAGGCGAAGGACAAAATGGCTTCCCTCTCGCTCCTCATACAGAAATGAACTAAGCTGCTGTCGACGGGATAATGCCCTCCTCCATATCTGGGGGTGGTAGGGCTACCTGGGAACAGGAAGCAAAGACAAGGGGCACACACATACCCTCCATCCATCGCTTCTTCCGCCTGAGGCAGCTGCATCACCTTGCTGGTCCCTGCGAGAGGAGTGTTTGAGAGTGGGCTTCTATTTGAGCTCACCTTTCCTGTGGCCTCTCCTTTTTGCAGGAAGAATCATATCCACGCGTGCTTCTGGGTGTGTTCATCGAGCAGCCCACACCCTTTCTGCCTCAGTTTCTTCAGCGTCTCTTGACCTTGAATTATCCATACTCTCACCTCCGGCTCTTCATCCACAATCGCGTGAGTTGTGTACACCCACCCACACACCCTGCAAAGGAGAGGTATTTTGCGCTGTCCCTAACTGTAGCCTAATCCTCATTTTACATTTAAAGCTCAGGTCTAACTAGACCTTCAGATAAACAGCACGAGGAGCAGCAGGGGAAGGGCTGTCCTAGCTTCTTAAATGACTTTTGGGACTCGGGACCCATGGCACAAATTTGCATATGCCCTAGTTATTTATTTTATTTGCTTTGTAAAATTTAAATGCTGCTTGACTGTTAAGAAGAAGAAGAAGAACA
The DNA here is from genome assembly GCF_963506605.1 of Zootoca vivipara. NCBI lineage: Eukaryota > Metazoa > Chordata > Lepidosauria > Squamata > Lacertidae > Zootoca > Zootoca vivipara. The sequence continues at coordinate 44,181,393 of NC_083288.1, forward strand.
CCTCAAAGTAGTTTACAAAATGATAAAGCAATGAAATTATCACTAAGGAAAATGCACAGCAATATCTTAAGACATTTGAAGAGTTAAAATACAGATATGTATCAATGCCTCCAGGCAAATTAATAAGCTAGATGACCAGTGGCTTCCAACTTTAACAGTTACAGCTACCCTCAAAGCATCCTGGGTACTGTGGTTTGCTATGGACATTGAGAATTTCTAGGAGACCCTTATTTCCCTTGCGGAGCTACATTTCCCAGAGTGGTTAACAATCCATCTTCTTGGGGAACTTGGGGAATTGTAGTTCTGAGAGGGAAACGAGGGGTTACCTCACATTTCTCTGCTCCCTTAACAAACCACACTTTCCCAGGATGCTTTGTGAGAAGCCAGGACTGACTTAAAGTGGTAGAATAGAGGTTTAAATGTATGGCACGGATATGACCCATATGTTTGGGGGCGGGGGGGGGGGAATTGAACCCAGGCATTCTGAGGTTCTTCTGCATCTGTGGCATTTTGATCTCCTGTTCGGGCCTGGACGTGAAGGCGTAGGAACTCTCTGCCATGTCAGAATGTGGCAACGCCAGGGAGACTCTGCTTCCCTGCTAGGGAGGCTCATTTAACATGTCCCAACCTTTTCCAGGAGGTGTATCACGAGCCGCACATCGAAGCCGAGTGGGAGCAGCTCCGTGGGGCCTTTGAGAGCATCAAGCTTGTCGGGCCAGAGGAGGAGCTGAGCCAAGGGGAGGCGAGAGACATGGCCATGTAAGTAAAAGCAGAAGGTGGCAGTAAAAGCCAGTGGAATTTTCTCCCGTAAGAGGAGAAATGTTCTCAACCCATTCTGACAATTTCCCTGCTTGTGCAACAGGGATCTCTGCCGCCAGGACCCCACCTGTGACTACTACTTTAGCCTGGACGCTGACGTGGTCGTGGCAAACCCGGACATCTTGCAGATATTGATCCAGGAGAACAAGTAAGCAATGCTTCCTTTTTCCTCCCCGGAGCCTTTTATAAGACCATTTGTATAGCATTTCTCCTGCCCCCACCTCCCCATAAGCGACTTCTCTTTTGCTTCTTTCTCCCTCCGCGATCCAGGAAGGTGATCGCTCCGATGATGTCCCGCCACGGCAAGCTTTGGTCCAACTTCTGGGGGGCCCTGAGCCCCGATGAATATTACGCGCGCTCAGAGGACTATGTGGAATTGGTCCAGGGCAAGAGGATGTGAGTCGTGGTCAGAAGCGGGTGGGAAGAAGAATTATGATTAGTATTTATTTATTAAATTTATGCACTGCTCTTCATCTGAAGATCTTGGGGTGGTTCACAACGTAATAATACAGGAGGGTTCTGCTTTGCTCCCAAAAATTTCATTTGCATATTTAAAGCTTTGGTCTTCAGCTGGGGGGTTGGGACCCCTTGCTGGGTCACGGCCTGAGATAAGGTGGGTCACAACAGCGGAACAGCCAACATACAGGTATGTGGTACCCGAAAAAGTTATGACGTAGGCCCCAAACAGCATGTGGATGGGCCAAAGGTCGGCCAGAAGACAACAGGTTTAGACTGCTAATAATAATTGTGCACGGCTTAGAGAACCTGGCTAGCTTTTATCCTTCTTTTCAAAACACTAGAATCTGTGGGCGTCCAATGATGAAGCTGAATGCTGGAAGATTTAGGACAGATAAAAGCAAGTTCTTCTTCACGCAGTGCTGCGTTAATCTATGGAACTCGCTGCCGCAGGAGGCAGTAACAGTCGCCAACCTAGATGACTTTAAAAGTGGATTAGAGAAATTCGTGGAGGAGTTATTGAAGTTATGCTATGCTCTGCCTCCACAATTGGAGGCAGCCATGCTTCTGAATACCAGTTGCTGGAAACCACAGGAGAGGAGAGGGCTTCTGTGCTCAAGTCGCACTTGCTGGTTTCCCGCAGGCATCCATTTGGCCACTGGGAGAACAGGATGCCAAACTAGATTGGCTATTGGCCTGATCCAGCAGGCTCTTCTTGTGCCCAGCTCTTCAGCAAAAAAGTTCCCTGAGCATCTTACTTGCTAGTCCATTAAAACAAGGCAGTTCCTGCCCACAGGCTTACAGTGATATGACACAAAAGGAAAGAAGGGACCAGGAGGGAAGAGGAATCCCCCCCATAGTTGCATAACTTATGTAAGTTACATAGATCTGCCAGTGAAACGAATAGATTTGGGAAGAAGGGAAATTGCGGTGGAAGGGAAATGCGACGACTAGAGGGCAGAATAGAAAACGATGGCCACTTACCTTCTTACTGAGAATTCTCCTCTCCCTCTTCTCTTCCTACAGCGGAGTGTGGAACGTCCCCTACATCTCTCAGGCTTATTTGCTGCGAGGGGAAACTCTGCGCCAGGAGCTGCCCCAGCGCAACGTCTTCACCTTGGACGACACGGACCCAGACATGGCCTTTTGCAAGACTGTGAGGGAGAAGGTAAGGAACGCTTCACCTCCCAGACGTCCCATGAATCAAGATCTCTCTGGACTCTGCTCTTCCAAAAGCTGTGTTCTGTCTCTTCCAGAGATGGTGCAAAAAACCCGACACATTTGCCTGGGTTTGCATAAATTTATTCTACACCTAGCACTTTTGGGGAAAGTCAAAAGATTAACAGAAGCTCTGCCCCGCTTTGGGGAGTTTCACTGCTGGTTCGCTGCCCTGGATTTCAGTTCTACCTGCCCAGTCTTAAAAGCTAGAGACCCCCTGTCAGGGGATTGTTGCGGCTACTCTCGACTAAAGACGCTCCAGCCTGCTCTGTCTTTAAGAGCTTTATTGTGCATACTATTTACAGTGCAGAGACATCAGAAAACATGACTGCCTAGTCTGATTCAGAACCCGGCAATGGCGCTTGTCTGCTTTTGCGCCAGCATAATAGTCTGGGAACTCCAAAACGCTGCCCCCTTGCCCTGCGTCGGGAACTGGGCGCCTGAAGGGGCTGCGTTCCTTCGCCTGTCCCTTGGCTGGAGTGTTGCAGAGGCTCCGACACCATCCTGCGCTGCCCTTCCTCCTCTGGCCAGCTGGGTCGGTGTCGAAGCTCTGATACGTCTGAGCCCCCTCTCCACTCCGCTCCATTCCTCATTTCCTCCTCCTGACTCACTGCGAAGTGCTGGTCAGGGTGACTGGCCACCACCTACGGTTCTCTATACCGTGAATGATGTTCTCAATAGCAAAATTCTGTGATCTTGCAGAACACATATAACCATACAATTTTCTGGGGGTTGGGGGAGCACTTCTGTGGCCTCCCAGGATGCGTGTATTTGGGGGTGGAGGGTGGCTATGGTAACTTTTTTCTACTTATCCAAATTTTAACCATCTATTCCCTCCCCCACCCCCCAGGGCATCTTCCTTCACATCAGTAACCGGGACGAGTTTGGGCGCCTCCTTTCCACCTCCAGATACAACATATCTCACCTATATCCTGACCTCAGGCAGATCTCCGAGAATCCCCTGGTGAGAAGCCGTCCAGTTTCCTGCCTTCCATAATTCCTCAATGCACTGGGGTGTGATGGCTCCCTTCCTGCTACCCATCTTCCCACAAGTTTGAGGGGGGGGGGCCTAGCCAAGCGCCATCTTGTGGCCACTGTCCCGCATTGGGGGACCCCCCTGGAGCTGCACACTTACCTAAAAATTTACCACAATGTCTTGATTTGGCGTTCCCCCAGGATTGTGGGAAATCGTAAATGGCTGTTGCCCAACTGAGGTTTGCCCTTTTAGTATCCCTGAAGTGATGTCACACTGGAGTATAGTGGGAAATTAAAATGGCAGCTCCCTAAACTGGCCACTCGGTGCTTATCGGATCTGAGTGCCAGTTAAGAGCCCAGTGTCTCTGCTGCTATACACAGTGGTACCTCGCAAGACGAATGCCTCGCGCAACGAAAAATTCGCAAGACGAAAGCGTTTTGCGATGTTTTTGGTGACTCGCAAGACGATTTTTTTGTGGTTTTGTTTTGTTTGGTTTTTTTGCCGCGGCAAACCATGCTTCGCAAGACGAAATTATCGCAAGACGAAGCGACTGGTGGAACGAATTAATTTCGTCTTGCGAGGCACCACTGTACTGGATTATTTTCATAGCATATCTCTGCAGCCATGAGGTCTAGAAACTTGCTCCTTGTCATTTGGGGAAATCCAAGATGTACTCCCTGGATCCCTTAATGTCTCTATCCTCTCCCCCCCCCCTTTGGTTCAGGATTGGCAGGAGAAATACATCCATGAGAATTACACTCAGGTACTGGAGGCGGAATATTACGAGCAGGTAAGCATCTCTCGGTTGCCATGCCTTTGCATCACGCATCTCATGTCTCGGAAACTCTCCTTTCTCTTTCATGCCAACCCTTCTCCCCTTTTGCAGCCCTGCCCTGACGTTTATTGGTTCCCCGTGTTCACCGACCAGATGTGTGATGAGCTGATAGAAGAGGCAGAAAACTTTGGCCAGTGGTCCGGAGGGAAGCATGAGGTGGGAGCCCTCCCTTTTTCGAGCCTAACAGAAAGAAGAGCTTTGCTGGATCAGGCCAGAGGCTCATCTAGCCTTGACATGTTTTCTTATTCTCACAGAGGCCAAACACATGCACCCTGCGGTTTCCAGCTGCTGGTATTGAGAGGTTGTAGGGACGTGTGGCGCTGTGGTCTAAACCACTGAGCCTCTTGGGCTTGCTGATCGGAAGGTTGGCGGTTCAAATCCCCGCAATGGAGTGAGCTCCCATTGCTCTGTCCCAGCCCCTGCCAACCTAGCAGTTCAAAAGCACGCCAGTGCAAGTAGATAAATAGGTACTGCTGTGATAGGAAGATAAATGGCGTTTCCATGAGCTCTGGTTTAGCGGTTTAGACATGCTAGCCACATGACCTGGAAAACTGTCTGTGGACAAACGCCAGCTCCCTTGGCCTGAAAGCAAGACGAGCGCCAAAACCCCATAGTTGCCTTTGACCAGACCTAACTGTCCAGGGGTCCTTTTCCTTTATTATTATTATATTCAGAGGTGTCTCCAAGGGGAAAGGGGGGGAAAACCGCCATCTTGGCCTAGCAGCTGTTGGTAGCCTTATCCTCCCTGAATTTCTCTATAATCTTAAGTTTTGGTGACTCCATCAGCTACATCCTGCGAGAGCACAGTCCATAATTTAACTGTACACTGCATGATGAAGTTACTGCCTTTTTTGTCTGTCCTGGTTCTCCCAATTTTCAGCTTCCCTGGAATACCCCCAGGCCCTGCTTGCATGCTCCCCTGTCTGGGCATCTGCTTGGCCACTGTGAGAACAGGATGCTGAACTAAATTGGTCCTTGACTTGATCCAGCAGGTCTTTCCTTATCCTTGAATTCTAGTATTAAAGGGAGAAAAGCATCTACTTTTTCAGCACCTTGTATTCTTTCATATACTTTTACTTGCTAAATTACAACTCCCATGAGAGGTTTCAGCTTGAAATTTTGGGCAAGGGGAGACAAATGTGGCTTGGGGCATCCTTAATCGTTATTATTATATAATTACAGTCATACCTCAGTTTGCGTCCGCTCCGGGTTGTGTTTTTTCACGTTATGAACGCGGCGGACCCGGAACTGTTTACTTCCGGGTTTCACTGTGCGCACATGTGCAGAAGCGCCGCTTGGGTTACGGACTTTTCGGGGTGTGAACGGCACCCTGGAACGGATCGGGTCCGCAACCCGAGGTACCACTGTATAGTGGTACCTCGACTTACAAACCGAATTTTTCAACTTACGAATGGGGGTAATGGCCGCACGCTTACAAATGTCTCGACATCCGGGGGGGAAACGTGGCGGTTTTAGATAGGGATTTTTCGACTTACGAATTTTTCCATTTTCGGTGCATTCCTATGGGAAATCGCGTTTCCAATGGCGTTTTTTGACTTACGATTTTTTTGACTTACGGAGGTGCTTTCGGAACGTATTAAATTCGTAAGTCGAGGTACCACTGTATAAGATTATTGTAGAATCTTAGAAAAGGCAGTGGCGGAATTTGCCAGTATGTTGCTGATTTCTCTTTTTTTTTTTTTTTTTTTTTTTTTTAATAATTATTTATTAAATTTTCCAAAATAAACACATTTAAAACATTATACAAAACAAACAAACAAACAAACAAACATTCAAAAATACATACATCCCAAAAAACATGCTCCGCCGAGCTTGACTTCCCTCCCTCCCCTCAAAAGGTTTTCTAATCAGTTCTTATCTCGCAGTTCCTTTTTATCTAATCTTTAAAGTCAATTCGTAGGATTTATTTCACGCCTGCAAGTGTCTTTAAACCTTTACAGTTCGTTTCCATATAATCCACAAATTTACTCCAATCCCTTAGAAACCTTGTCTCCCTCTGGTTTCGAATCCCGCTAGTCAGTCTCGCTAGTTCTGCATATTCGATCATCTTTGTCTGCCAGTCTCCAATTGTCGGTAAGTCCTGGGTCTTCCATTTCTGGGCTAATAATGTCCTCGCCGCGGTTGTCGCATACAAAAAAAGGGTACTGTCCTCCCTAGTTATCTCTTGGCCTATCAGTCCTAACAGAAAGGCCTCTGGTCTTTTGGGAAAGGTATACTTAAATATCTTTTTCAGTTCGTTATATATCATTTCCCAATATCCTTTAACCTTTTCACATTTCCACCACATATGATAAAAGTCCCCTTCCTTTTCATTACATTTCCAGCACATTCTATTACTCATTCTATACATTTTTGCTAATTTCACTGGAGTTAAATGCCATCTATACATCATCTTCCAGACATTCTCTTTCAAAGCAGTACATGCTGTAAATTTTATTGTTTGGTTCCATAATTTCAACCACGCATCATATTCAATATTATGCCCAAAATCCTTAGCCCATTTTATCATTACCTCTTTCGTCAACTCATCTTTAGTATACCACTCTACCAGCAAATTATACATTTTGGACAACAATTTTATTCTGCCCCCTAGCAACTCTGTTTGAAATTTGGACCTTCTCTCCTCAAAACCAATTTTTTTATCTTTCACAAATACATCATTAATTTGATGATATTGCAGCCAACTCGTCAAATATACTTTAACCTCTTCATATGGTTTCAATTTCCAACCTTGTTCCGATTGTCTTAGAAAATTTTCATATGTTGGTCTCTCGCCTTCCATATTCACTTTTTTCACTATGATCACTTCCATTGGTGAGATCCACCATGGCGTCTTGGTCTCTAACAAGGCTTTATTTCTTTCCCATACTTCAAATAACGATCTTCTTATAACATGGTTCGTAAATCCTTTATGGGTTTTTTTCTTATCATACCATAGATATGAATGCCAACCTGCTCTGTTGTCAAATCCCTCCAAGTCCAACAAGTCCGTATTTTCCAATGTTATCCATTCTTTTATCCAACAGAGACATGACGCTTCAAAGTATAATTTCAAGTCTGGCATGGAGAATCCGCCTCTTTCTGTCTTGTCTACCAATATTTTATATTTTATTCTTGGTTTCTTCCCCTGCCAAACAAATCTTTGTAAATCTTTTTGCCATTCTTTGAATTGTCTTGTCCCCTTTATGATAGGTATTGTTTGAAACAAGAATAACATTTTGGGCAATACGTTCATCTTTACAGCTGCAATTCTACCAAGGAATGACAGCTTCCTCCTATTCCATATCTCTAAATCTTTCTTTATTTCTTTCCATACCAATTCATAATTGTCATTAAACAGATTTATATTTTTGGTTGTCATCCATATTCCAAGGTATTGTACCTTTTTTACGATCGCGATACCATGTCTTTGCTGCAAATCTTCCTTCTCTTCTTTACCAAAATTTTTTATCATCATTTTCGTCTTTTATTTATTCATTTTAAATCCTGCCAATTGTCCAAATTCTTCAATCACTTCTATCACTTCAGCAACACTTTCTTTGGGGTTCTCTAATGTTACAACTACATCATCTGCAAATGCTTTCAGTTTGAATTCTTTCGCACCTAATTTGATTCCTTTGATGGATTGTTTTTCTCTAATTCTATTTAGTAGCACTTCCAGGACCGTGATGAACAGTAACGGAGACAATGGGCAGCCCTGTCTGGTCCCCTTTGTAATTTCAAATTCATCTGTCAAAACATTATTTACTATCAATTTTGCTCTTTGTTCCGAATATATTGCTTCGATCCCATTCAGGAAACATCCCCCTACCTTCATCTTTTCAAGGTTCTTTTTCATAAAATGCCAAGATATATTATCAAAAGCTTTCTCTGCATCAATGAACATCAACGCCGCAGGTTTATCTATTCTAACCTCCAAAAATTCTATCACATCTATAATATGTCTTACATTATCTTTTAATTGTCGGTTAGGTAGAAAACCTGCTTGGTCTTTATGAATCAAATCCTTCAAAATTTCTTTCAATCTTGTTGCCATTATATCTGCAAAAAGCTTATAATCATTATTCAATAACGAAATTGGCCTATAATTTTTTACATCTAAACCATCTGAACCTTGCTTCGGTATCAGAGTTATATAAGCTTCTTTCCATGTGTTTGGGGTCTTTCCTCCTTGAAGTATATTATTCATTACTTCCACTAATACAGGGGTCAACTGTCCATTCAGTACTTTATAATATTTTGCCGATAGTCCATCCGGTCCTGGTGCTTTTCCTTGCTTCATCTTCTTTATCGCATTCAGGATTTCTTGTGCAGTTATTGAGGCATTCAATTTATTCTTCTCTTTTTCCATAATTTGTTTTAACTTATATTTCTCCAGATATTCATTTATCTTTCTAGCATCTTCTTTTCCTTTACTATAAAGACTTTTATAATAATTTTGAAAGGCCCTTCTAATTTCTTTTGGATCTTCAATTATTTCTTCCCGAACTTTAATTTTATTTATTATATTTTGATTTTGTCTTTTCCTCAATTGCCAGGCCAACCATTTCCCTGTTTTATTTGCCGATTCAAAATTCTTTTGTTTCATCTGCTTTATCTTCCACTCTATTTCCTGATTCACCAACATGGAGAATTGTGTTTGCAACATCTTTATATTGTTCTTAATTTGCTGATCGTACGGTTTGTCGATCAGCCTCTTCTCATTCTCCATGAGGTGTCTCAGAATTTCTTCTTTCTTCTTTTCTTTATTTCTCTTTAAATGACTGTTTTTTTGTATTAAATAGCCTCTCATTACTGCTTTGCTTGCGTCCCATACTATATCTATTCCAGTTTCTTTATGCAAATTCCAGTGGAAATAATCCTTCAAGATTTCTTTTGCTTTTTCAGCAGTTTCTTTATTTTCCAACACTTCTTCATTCATTCTCCATCTAAAGGAATTCTGTTCTTTCCCTCTCATTTCCAAAAATACTGGATTGTGGTCCGACAATGTTCGTGGCGTTATTTCACTTCTTGTTGTCCTGGGTACTAATTCTTTAGAAATCCACATATGATCAATTCTTCCCGAACTTTGATTTGGTTCTGAAAAAAAGGTAAATTGTTTCGTCGTCGGGTGTTTCACTCTCCATACATCTACTAGCCCCAGATTTTCCGTAAGTTCAAAGAACGATTTAGGTAATTTTCCATCATACTTCCTCTTTTTTGTTCTGTCCAATTCAGGTATCGCCACTCCATTAAAGTCACCTAACAAGATAATCTTTTGATCCATGTATTCCATTAGGTCTTCCTCCAACTTCTTAAAAAATTCTGCCTTATTTTCATTCGGTGCGTAAATTCCAACCAAAAACATTTTTTCTCCATAAAATGTTATCTGCACAACGATCACTCTTCCCTCCTCGTCCCTCGAGATCAATTTCGGATCCAATTTCTCTTTCACATAAAAGACTACTCCTCTCTTTTTATTAGCAATTGAATTTATAAACTCTTTTCCTAATCCTTTATTAATTAAAATATGACTGTGCTTCTTCGCTACATGAGTTTCTTGCAAACAAATCACATCCAAACTCCTTTTCTTCAAAATATGTTCAATCTTGTTTCTTTTCTTCTTATCATTTAGTCCATTTACATTCCATGACAACACCTTGAGTGCCATGTTCAAATTCTATTACAAGATCTAGTTTAGTCTTGGATGGGTATTTTATTACTATCTTTATCCTCTTCCTCCTCCTCCTCTGGTTTAGATTCTTCCCCCGACTCTCCTTCTTCTTTATCTTCTTCCTCTTCTTCTCTTTTTTTCTCTTTTTTCTTCCTTGGTCTAACGTCTTCTTCTTCTTCTTCCGTCTCTGCAGCCAAAATTGCTAAACTTGGTTCCAACGGCCCCAGGAACTTCTCGTATAGTGGTACCTCGACTTACAAACCGAATTTTTCAACTTACGAATGGGGGTAATGGCCGCACGCTTACAAATGTCTCGACATCCGGGGGGGAAACGTGGCGGTTTTAGATAGGGATTTTTCGACTTACGAATTTTTCCATTTTCGGTGCATTCCTATGGGAAATCGCGTTTCCAATGGCGTTTTTTGACTTACGATTTTTTTGACTTACGGAGGTGCTTTCGGAACGTATTAAATTCGTAAGTCGAGGTACCACTGTATAAGATTATTGTAGAATCTTAGAAAAGGCAGTGGCGGAATTTGCCAGTATGTTGCTGATTTCTCAGTACCATTTGCCTCGGCGATTTTGCCTCCCCCAGGATTCCCGGTTGGCTGGTGGCTATGAGAATGTCCCGACCGTTGATATCCACATGAACCAAATTGGTTTTGAGAAGGAATGGCTGCAGTTCCTGCAGGACTACATCGCTCCCGTCACGGAAAAGCTCTATCCCGGCTACTACACTAAGGTACCAGCTCCTGGGGTTTGTCGGGGGTGGGGCAGGGGGAAGCATCCAGTCTGCCTGATGAAGCATCACAGCTGAGGTGTTGGAAAAAGGGTCGCTGCGAAGAGCCCAAGTGTGGAGGTGAATAGGAAACTGTTCTGAGCTTTGGAAGGAAGCAGAGGAGGGAGGAGGAATAATCAGACCATCTCCAGTTTCACGAAAGCTTCAAGTTTTTTCTCACATCTGGTGGCTATTTATAAACCTAGGCATGGCAGCAAAGTGGCGTTTCCTGAATTATTTCCACTATTCTTATTTTGGGTGTGGGCAATTTTTTGGGTGTGGGTGTGGGCATTCTCCCGCAAGACAATGCTTGACACTGCCATTCTGCAGGCACGAGCAATCATGAATTTCATGGTCCGCTACCGCCCGGATGAGCAGCCCTCGCTCCGGCCGCATCACGATTCCTCCACTTTCACCATCAACGTTGCGCTGAACCACAAAGGGATTGACTACGAGGTGAGTGTCCCCTAGAGGGCGGGAGTTGTAGTGGGGTTGTGTGTGTGTCTGTGTGTATACACAGATAAAGATACAGGTGGCGCTGTGGTCTAAACCACTGAGCCTCTAGGTCAGGCATCCCCAAACTTCGGCCCTCCGGATGTTTTGGACTACAATTCCCATCATCCCTGACCACTGGTCCTGTTAGCTAGGGAATCATGGGAGTTGTAGGCCAAAACATCTGGAGGGCCGCAGTCTGGGGATGCCTGCTCTAGGTCTTGATGATCAGAAGGTTGGCAGTTTGAATCCCCACGATGGGATGAGCTCCTGTTGCTCTGTCCCAGCTCTTGCCAACCTAGCAGTTCAAAAGCACACCAATGCAAGTAGGTATAGCTGCGGTGGGAAGGCAAACACCGTTTCCATGTGCTCTGGTTTCTGTCACGGTGTTCCATTGCGCCAGAAGCAGTTTAGTCATGACCCAGAAAGCTGTCTGCAGACAAACGCCGGCTCCCTCGGCCAGAAAGCGAGATGAGCACTGCAACCCCATAGTTGCCTTTGACTGAACTTAACTGTCCAGGGTTCCTTTACCTTCACTCTACACAGGTACAAATACTGTACTTTCATTGACTATAAAATGTGAACACGGCCTGTTCATAGTTCAACAAGTGCACAGGCTGTACATACAACTGATGCGCTGTACAAATTGGCAATTGCACACCCTGTACAAATTGGCATTGCGCCCATCTTCGGTGTCATGTGCGAATGAGCCTCAAGCACAGCTTGCGACGTACTTTTTCTCTCTCTCTCTCTCTCTCTGTATCCCCCTGAAGGGAGGCGGCTGCCGGTTTATCCGCTACAACTGCAAAGTGGAATCCCCCCGCAAGGGATGGACCTTGCTGCATCCCGGACGCCTCACGCACTACCACGAAGGACTGCCCACCACCCGTGGGACCCGCTACATCATGGTCTCGTTTGTGGACCCCTAACACCAGCTCCACCCCCCTGGTCCTGGGGCAGTGAGTGGGCCGCGGTGGTCAACACGCTGGCAGGAAGAGACTTGTGGGGGGGCAGACGCAGGCGGGTCCTTCCTCTCCGGCTCGGCTGCTGCCTTCCTTGGTGCCTTTGAAAATGGAGGGAAACAAATAACTACGTCCGGTGCAGATGGATACAGTCCTTGCCTGGCACTGAACTTTGGGTCACCATTAGTGACAACCTCCCCCCCCCCCCAATAATATGTGGGTCAAAGATGACAGGCTGTTTGTGCCTCTGTCTCTAACAAAACGTTGCCCGTTCAGGATGTGTTTTCAGTGCCTCCCTCTCTCAGCGTGGCCCAGCCAGCTGGAGATACCGTTGTTTTAGCAGTAGCACAACCATTCTTTAAACATTTTTTAGTTCCTTGCTCAAATCAAGGCACCTCTGGGTTTTTTCCTACAAATATACGGACTACCGCTGCTGTTCTGGTTTTGCCCCAGGTCTTCACTCTGCCCCCTCCACCCACCTTTTCCTATGAGCCTAGGAGTGTCTTTGTCACACCGAAGCTCCCGTCCCTGCATTTTGTGAAAGAATGCCTCTGAGCAACTGCAGAGTGTTTTTCATCTATAACTCCCGGCCGCATGCGGTTGAGGATCTAAGTGGAAGGTGTTTCTTCGTTTCATTGCACCTTTAAAAACAAAAAAAAGCAGGGGGAGGATGAAGAGAAAAATCTCTTCTTACAGGCACAGGGTAAAATCAGTATTAAGGGAGAAGTAAGTCGTTCGCAACTGGACCTAACGGTCAGGGGTCTCTTTAAGCTAATGAGAGGTCACCTAGTAACTCCCACAGAAGGGGAATTTCAAGTTGACCTATACTATACATTTAAAGCTGGTTGTAGAATTTGAAAAGTCATGGCTCCCTCCCAAAGTATCCTGGGAGCTGTAGTTTGCTGAGGGTGCTGGGAAGTGCAGCTCCGGGGGCAAACTACAGTTCCCATGGTTCATTGGTGGAAGCCTTGTGCTTTAAATATATGGTGTGGTCCTCCTCCCTCCACACAGCTACAGTTCCCAGGTTAGTTTAACAATCAATTCCTCTTCCTAGTGAACTCCGGAAATCGGGTCTCTCTCTCTGTGTCTCCCAACAACTCTCAGCACCCCTAACAAACTATAGTTCCTAGGTTTCTTTTGTGAGGGGGAGCCTTGGTTTAAAAAAGTGGTATAAGAGTGCTGTAAATGTTTGGTGTGGATGTGGCCTAACCTCGAGGCGCAACAGCAACAGAGGAGAGCTTGCCTTACGCTGCTGCAGCAGGGGTCCCTATTATGCTTGATTTTTGAAGTATTTTAAACACTGTGACCAAGGCAGCACCTACTCAGACACACACACACGCACCCCTCTCGGGGCATCTGCAAAGTGTGACTAATGTCTTTTTAGCAGTATGTGGAAAATGTGGTGGGGAGGGATGTTTTTTGCATTTGTCAGCATGCCTAAGCCAGGAACTCCCCTCCCCTGGGCTGAGGAGGGAAAGGCCTGGCTTGGCACTTGTGAGACAGGGGCCTTGCGTAATCTCCCATAATCCTGTGGGCTTTTCTTTTTGGCCCTCAGCCTAGTCTGGCTGGTTGGGTGGACATGCGTCGGCTGCTTCCTGTACAAAGCGTGCATTAAGTTATTGGCGTGGCTGTTCCACAGAACACCAAATAAATCTACCTTTTATACTAGACTCTTTTCTGTCCGCAGCTTTCAGGGATGCCGGAGGGGAAAGGCGATCGCTTTAAGGGAAGCGCTTTGGCCTAAGATCTCTCAGTCAAATGTGTGAGAAAGACACTCCTGAGCAGGCATAGGCAACCTTGGCTCTCCAGATGTTTTGGAACTACAACTCCCATGACCCCTAGCTAAGAGGGCCAGTGGTCAGGGATCATGGGAGTTGTAGTTCTAAAACATCTGGAGAGCCAAAGTTGCCTATGCCTGCTCTTGAGCGTTGGGGCCTAAGGAACCATTTCCTTGTGAAGATCTGAGGCAGCCTTCTGTCGAGCCCAACTGTTAGTTTATAGAACCTGGAAATGTCCGCTCTGAATTGTAACCAGAGGCACACCCTTCCTCCCCACTGGCTTACTTTCAAAAGTGTCTGCGAATTGGATTCACTAAGGGTGCCCAACAGATATTTCTGGACCACAACAGGGTTGGGAGGGACCAATGTGGCCCTCCAGGCATCTCTTAACTGGCCCCTGGAACAGTCCCCAGACTGCACACTCCTCACTGGTCCTGCTTTGCCCCAAATGTTTTTGCCTGGCCAGAACTCTGACAGTGCCTCTTCTTGGCTGGAAGATGTGGGAGTGTGTTTGGAAACTAGCCTGCATTAAAAACATCAAAATTTATGCTCCATACGAACACCCTAGCATGTCACCCACAGAAAGGAATGTGGCCCTCTTCTTCCCCTGCCCCCTGGATGACAGATCTTATCAGCCTTGCCCACTTTAATAATGTGTTGGGCTGGGGCTGATGGAAATTGCAGTCCGAGACATCTGGCGGGCAGCAGGTTGCCAAAAGCAGGTTGCTCTAGCTCAGGGGTCAGCAAACTTTTTCAGCAGTCCACTGTCCCTCAGACCTTGTGGGGGGCCAGACTATTTTTTTTTGGGGGGGGGGGTGAACAAATTTCTATGCCCCACAAATAACCCAGAGATGCATTTTAAATAAAAGCACACATTCTACTCATGTAAAAACACGCTGATTCCCGGGCCGGATTTAGAAGGCAATTGGGCCAGATCCGGCCCCGGGGCCTTACTTTGCCTACCCATGCTCAGTCTAGCTGAATAGGCTTCCCTCTTCTGGATGCGTGTTCCAGCTGGAAGGAGACCAGCCTGACACCTCGCACAGAGACACACTTGCCAACCTCCCGTTGAAAGCAACTGCTCCTGCTGCCGTGTTTCTGCACCTGGAGGGACTGAAAAATCCACTAACACCCAATACTGACATTACAGAATGGTCCCCTCTCTCGGCACAGAGTGATTGAGCCTTGTCCTTTTCCAGACTATTGGATCCAAAATAGCAGGTATCTCTCCCCCCCCCCCCGTTTGTCTAGAAGGGAGGGGGCTTGAGCTCAGAAGAATCTTTAAAGGTAGGAAACAGCAAGCCTAAGGGCCAGAAGAGCCACTGGTACAGGAGTGGATACTTCAGGGCTGGCTAAGACAGTGTTCTCATCTCCCCATGTGAGTGGAGCATGTGCATAGGATAAAGTAATGTCACCAGTATTTTAAAAGTATCTGCAAACACCAGAGAAGGAGCTGCAGGTAGAGAAAAAGCCCATTGCCACAATATTCTTCCATCTTCATTTTTTTTTAAAAAAAGCAATTCCGATAGAAAAACACAAAACAAAAGACAACAGTGCAGGCAAATATGGTACAGAATAAGTTAAACATCTTTTTTGTCTGCACCTCCTTGATGCTACCAGAGCTGGTGGGGGTGCAGAAGTCTCCTCCAGGATAGAAGTTAAAGAGGCTGTCCTATATAATAAATAGAAGCCGATCCGTGGCCATGTTTCCAGGGTGGAAGCAGGGAAGAAGATGCAAGAAAGGCCAAGGAAACTCTGGCAGACTTGCAACATTGGTGTTAGGGAAATGCATTTGGAGGCGGGGGGCAAGCAGATCAGTCGCCAGCGCCAGAGGAGGAGAAATGAGCGTCCGAGTCCTGAAAAGTGGGCAGAGCCAGGAGGCCCCAATCCCCTGCAAGGGCTAAAGGAGAAGCAGGGGCGCTGGTTGGCAAGGAGCATAGCCGCTGAGGTAGAGAGGGCCCTGAGGCGAAAGAACAGCGGGGAGAGTCTCTGCAATATTAGCAGAGATTGATGGCACCAAGAGGAAGGGATTCCCCACTTTTGCAAAATGTAAATCCCAGGTTCCTAACATGGCCTGGTAGGAAAAGGCACGGCCAACCCCGCAGTTAGGGCACCCTCAAGAGCCAGGGGTAGGGCGTGGGAAGCAGTATCAGGCCCACGAGGCCTTGGGGCAGGTTCTGGGTCGGTTTACCCACACGTAGAATTGACTGACCCTCTGTATCCAGAGGAGGATGGGGGCTGTGTGCAAATCCTGATCCAGTTTACTGGCAAAGAAGGTGCTGTGTTCAGGCATCCAATTCTGGGAAGGGGGCGGACTATACTTTCAACCCTGCTTTCAAATGGAGTGCCCACCTCCCACATGGTTAACAGGCGTTGGCAAAGGTAACTTCCAACTAGCTGCTCCTCTCCATGCAAAAAAGGGACCTGGCCTTTGCAAGCACGTAAATTCAACCCCCTGAATGCAGGAGGAGCAGACAGGACAAAATAACCCCTGCGTTGACAAAAATCTGTCATTGCGGGTGCCTCTGAAGCATCTACCTCAATGCGTCTGGCCTGGCAATGATGCCACAGGTGTGGGTGGGGTGACCTGGCTTTTCCCCATGCAGCATTGCTGGAGGCGGCCCACCCACCCACCGCACCCCTCTCTCTGGCTGAGGAAGTTGGCTGTCGTCACCCTGGGCATTGAGCTCCCCCACCAAGCAGAACAGGTGCTGAAGAGTTCGGATAAGTTTGCAGTCGAACCAACCGTAAGTGGCTCTGTGCACAGTGCAATGAAGCGGAAGATGCTGACACCACCGCCCTCTTCTGGCAAAAAGCAGGCAAAGCAGGCAGGTTTGGTGGTGTGCCTCTGATGCCTCCGGTGGCCCGCTTATGGCATTACAGTCTTAAGTCCAGCAAGAAGCACTGTGGACATGTGCTATATATTGGTCTTCCTTCTAGCGCCACCTACTGCTGCCATCTTTGGCGCCCCGCTTGTGGCAGTGCTTCTCCTGCCCTGAGCAGAGCAGACGTTGCTCTGAGTCCGAGCCCAGTATTGGGATAAACATGCACCGCCTGGTGTCTCCGGTGTGTTCCCGCTGGTCATTCCGTGGCTCTGTGCCCGCAGCCTCAGGCCGAACTGTACTTGCTCTTCGTGTGGCTGGTGCGCGTCAGCTGGAGCTGGCGGGCGGCCTGCAGGACACGGTAGCGCTCGCGGAGGTTGCGCCGCCGCACGTGCTCGTTCGTGATCTCCTGCACGTAGCGCGAGGGGAACCAGCCCTTCTTGCCGTCGGTCAGGCGGACACCCTCATACCAGCCTACGACAGGGGAGGAAAAGGGAAGGAGACCCATCAACCTCTCGCTTCCTGTCCGCCCCTTTCCTCACCTTCAAAGCCACTGAGGGGGGCGGGGTTCCCCCTCGGGAGTTGGGTTTGAAGCTTCCAGAGCAGCCCTGCTGCTTCGCAGGAAGGGTGGGGACAGAATGCAGCATATCAATAAAGTGTGTGGGCCCTAGATTGCACAGGGGGTGCATGCGTGTGTGTGTCAAAAACTGAAGGAGGACCATTCTTTCGGTAGCTACAGGCCTCAACTTCTAAAAAGACTGCCTTGTAAGAACATAAAAAGAGTTTTGCTGGACTAGCGCAATGGGCCATATTGTCCAACATTGTTCTCTCAGATGCCCTGGTAAGAAGGCTAGAAGATGGACCTGAGCGCAGCCGCACTCTCCCCACCTGCAGTTTCCAGCAACTGGGATTCAGAACCATATGCTGCCTCTGACTGTGGAGGCATAAAACAGCCTTATTCTCCGTGGATCTGTCTGATCCTCTTCTAAAGCCCCCCAAGCTACAGTAGCCATTGGTGCCTCTTGTGGGTGCAAATTCCATAGTTAACTACCTCGGGAAGGTTCAAGAGAATGGGGAGGCGGTGTCCACCATTCCTCCGCTGTCCAGTCCCTGATACTTTCGCAGAGTGATTCGATAACTCCACACACGTCGCTATTAAACATATGTGCATTTCGACATTAAGCACACACACCATAGCTGCCAAGTCTCCCGTTTCCCCTGGGAAACCCCCGTTTTTACTTACCTTTTCCCGGTGGTCCCCCATATCACTTCGTCTCCCGTTTTTCTCCGTTATTTTCTCCTGCCAGCGGCCTTTTTTTCTGATTTGCCCTTCTATGGGCCCAAAAAATGGCTGCCGGCGGATTCAAAAGTCGCATCTACACATGACCGGAAGTGCGTGGATGCGACTTCCTGTGTCGGCGGCGGCCATTTTGGTGCCCATAGATGGGCGGGCCGACACCGGAAGTTGCGTCGACGCACTTCCGGTCATGCGTAGAAGCTACTTTTGAAGCCGGTGGTGGCCATTTTTTGTGCCCATAGAAGGACAAAGCGACACAACTTCCGGTGTCACACGGCTGCCAGTCCCGGATTCTGCAGTCTGGGACTTGGAAGGTAAGACACCCACCCACACACACACACTTACCCTCATTGGTTTTGCGCAACACGTTGACAATGTCCGTAGGCTCTAGGCTCAGTTCGTCAGCCTGGGCAGCAGAGTAGGTCTCAATGCACTGCACCTGAGGGCAGTCTGTGAGGAAAGAGGGAGGGACAAAGAAAGAAAGAAAGAAAGAAAGAAAGAAAGAAAGAAAGAAAAAAAGAAAGAAAGAAAGAAAGAAAGAAAGAAAGAAAGAAAGAAAGAAAGAAAAATAAGCATTGGCATAAGGTACAAGGAGGTTTACAGAAATAGGTGAAAATGATGTTCCGATAATTGGACACACAATCATGGAGGAAGAAACACACACACACACACACACACAAATAGTTCCAGGGGGAGGCAAAGTAAACACTGAGAGCAGGTTGGACACAGACCTGTTCCTCAAAAAACAATGAGAATAGTACATATTGCCTTGTACTGCAGGTTCTACAAACGCTAGAAACTTGCTCTCTTTTTCTTATATATAAAACTTAAAAAATGAACATTGGGAATCTGGGGATTATGGTTCATGGCCAGGAAGGGGAGGAGGGTCCTGCCCTCAAAGAAATAACTTACAGTGGTACCTCTACTTACAAATAACTCTACTTACAAATTTTTCTACTTACAAATGGAGCTCAGTCCGCCATCTTGGATGCAGTTTAGATAGGATTTTTTCTACTTACAAATTTTTAGATAGGGTTGCTTCGACTTACGAATTTTTTCTCCCAATGCATTCCTATGGGATTCGACTTACAATTTTTTTCGACTTACAAATGTGTGTTCGGAACGCATTAAATTCGTAAGTAGAGGTACCACTGTACTAGTTACCAGTAATTGATAGGAACCGCAGCTCTAAGGTGAGGGCGTCATTTTACACTGGTGAGCTTATGCAGCTTACAATTGCGAGGCTTACACAGACCATGAAGAAAAACATTTTCTGTCACAGTTAGCTGCTGATCTATAATTTTAAATCTCAATGTGGTTTTCGTTATGTATGCTGTGTATAATTGCTGCAAACCGACTTGGTTTTTTTTTATTAAAAAAATGAAATTGTGGTATACAAGTATTTTAATAAACAAATCCAAGAAAATCAGTGTACGTGGGGGATGACCACCATCCCTCTTCCAGCACCACTATCCCAATTCAAATCCCACCTCTGAAGCAGTTAGAGTGTCGGGCTATGACACACTACATACCCTTCAAGCACATTCAAGGAACATTCTTTCCCCTCAAATAATTCTGGGCCCTGTAGTTTACCCCTCACAGAGTTACAATCCTCAGCAAATCTGAACGTACTATGACACCCAGAATTCTTTGAGGGAATGAACAGGCTTTGAATGGACTTCAGAGGTATAGTGTGTACAAAGTCTCAGACCAAGATCTTGGAGACCCGAGTTCAAATCCTCGCTTGGCAGTGAAGCTCAGTGGGTAATACTAGGCCAGACACCTTCTCTAGGCCTAACCTATCTCATAGGCTTGTCAGAAGGATAAAATTTGGGGTGGGGGTAGGGACACACTCCTCTGAGCTCCTTGGAAGAAAGGTGGGATCTAAATGTAACAAGAAAGCAAATAAATTCTGCTGGCAGTAAATGACAAGAGCGGATTTTGGGCAGTGTGTACATGAAACCAATGTGTCTCACCCCAGTCCTCATAGATGGTTTCCTGTTTGCCAACCGACTGGGATTCATGGCGAGGAAAAGCCCCCATCCAGCGGTGCATATCTGACCTGAAACCAAATGACAAATCCATGAAAAGCATCTTTTGCCGTGGTGGGCTGGTTCTGGAAGAGATGGATTCTTGCAACTGTGGTCCTGCAAGAATGTTGTTGTTTTGGAAAGTGACTTGCTCCATCAGAACGACAGGGAAGCCCCTGGGCAGAGTTTGCACGCAACACAAAGCCATGATATGAGACACCACGGTTGAATCAACCATAGGTTTGCATTATGTACGAACCAGGACTTTAGCTAGTTGTCATTTTCTTCCCTAATCCCACGCCCAGCCTAATCTCTGCCACTCACTGTGTTGGGGCACGGCAGAGCCGGTCACTGTTCCGTCCTTGATGGTTCTCAAGCAGCGTCAGGTAGAAGCTGTTCTCCGCGCTGTGGCTTGTGGAGGATTCCCAGCAGCCCTGGGCCTGGACGAGAGAGCGGTGAGCATAATCCAGCACCACAAAGCGCTCTGAACTGCAGGAGAAGTGAAGCAGAGGAGAAAACCTATAGCAGAGGGACTGCTAAGCCACGATGTGTACATATAAGCTCCCTTTCTTTGCAGAAAACATCATCTTGAAAAATGGCTTCTATTCCTTCAGCAAAGTGCATAAACAGACTGGTGTGTGCATTGCCATGGTCACACCCCACAAGCAGCCAACACTTGGACAATCTCCGCTCTCGTTAACATTACAGTAAAACCTCAGTTGTCAAACGTAATCCATTCCGGAAGACCGTTCAACTTCCAAAACGTTTGACAACTGAAAACTGAAAGTGGAAGCCTCAATACAATAGGGAAACTTCAAAACAGAAGCCGCCTAGCACATGCTGTTTTTCAGCTCACCTCTTCCGCTGGGTGATGAGCAGCAGGTCGTTGAAGAGGTACAAGTAAATGGGGACCAGTTTGGGCTTGGTGCCAAAGAGGGTGCCCCGGTGCACCACCTCCAACAGCTCGCCCTGTTTCAGCAGCTGCCGGCTCTGGGAGATGATGGGAACTGCCTGGATCAAAGAGAAATCAAAGCACAATTGGGAAAGGAGGTCCAGAAGCTTCCCAAAACAGGCCACCAACTTGGATTACTTTCTGCTGAGCATTTGACGTGTGTGTGTGTGTTCAAGTGTCAGGTCAAATGTTTTTTAGACAGCATTAACTTCATCCGATCAAACACAAAGGTGCTTTAATTATTTACAGGTTTTACACTTACACTAATTATTATTTTTTAAAATAAAAACAACAACACTGCTATTGTGAAACAATGAAATTAACTTTTTCTCTAAGCAACAGGAAGTACCGTACTTTTCCATGTATAGGACTGCTGTTTTTCATGCTAAAAAGAGAGGGTCATCTTATACCATGGGCAGTACATATGGTGGACGTTAGATTGGTTGCTGCCGAGGCTGTCAGCGGCTATTGTGCATGGTATTGGCTGCTGTGTCAATGGGTGGTGTTGATTGGCTGACGCTCCTGTAGTTGGGTGGTTGATTGACAGCTTATGCAGGCAATGTGACAGATGGGAGGCGGATTTAGCTCAACAACCTTGGGCAATCCTCCGCAAAAAAAGCTCAACAACATTGTCCCCCCCCTTTTCTTAAATTTGAGTCCCCCCAAATAGGGGGCGTCTTATAGACAGAAAAGTATGGTAAGCTGTCTAGAACTGCGAGTGATTAACTAACAGCTCTGGGGTTTCTTTTGCTTTTATCCTGGAAGAAGCGGGTTAGCCTTGAGTCACAAAGTCTAAAAACACCAAAATTAAAAACAGAAAGAAAGAGAAGCAATGGCAAAGCCTCACTTTTTTATTTTTTAGAGGTGGTTGCTCTAAGTGAGTAAGTAAGGCCAGTGGGCTAATTTCTCGAGCATCCCTGACATCAAAGTTTCTGGGCATATTTGACAAAGAGTTGGTGGTCAACTGGCAATATTTAACTGGTCTATTAAGAACAATAAGGAGATCCCTCCTTGATAGGCCAATGGCCCATATAGTCCAGCATCCTGTTCTCATTTTGGCCAACAAGATGCCCCCAATGGGAAGCCCATTCAGTAGCAGGACCTGAGCACAACACGATTTTCCCCTCCTGCAGTTTCCGCAACTGGAATTCAGAAGCACACTGCCTCCGACAGTATACATATTCCGCTAATTAATTAGAATGTGTATACTGCTTAACTGTAAATAAGATGTTCAAATGGTCCACAATGTCTATTAAAAACATGAATTTTGCGATTATTATTACATTTACGTGCTGCTCTTCTTCCAAGGAGCTGAAGGTGGTGGCAGATAGGTAATGCTATTTTCACAACAACCCTGTGAGGTAGGCTAGGGTGAGGGATAGTGACCCTGCCCAAGATCGCCCAGTGAACTTCAAGTCCGAGTGAGGGTTTGAACCCTAAATTCACGGATTGCCAACGCTCCAATCACATGGGTAGCTCACCGATTCCAGGGAACACGATCAAATGACTTATTATTTCCCAGGGTTGGGCAAGGCACAGTTGTAAAGGAGAGCAAGATATTCGGAAGCAAGCGGAGAAAAATAACGTAATGCGCTCTGTTACGCTGCTTAGCACAAGTTGCAAAGAGGAAGAGGCGCAGCAATGTTTTCATTCCGCTCTTTAGGCAGGCAGAGAGCATCAGGAAAGAGCCAACTGGAGTGAGCCCAAAGGCAAGGCAGAGAGCTGAAGCCTTCCTGACCTTAAGCTTGTCAAACTCGATCTTGCTGGCAATGTGGATGAGCTCCTCCATGTGACGCATGCGGCCCACCTCAGAGTTACATTCTTCTATTATCTTGGTCAGAGATTGAGGGAATGGGAAAACGAGAGAGAAGAGAAAGTCATGTTACTTGTGGTCATTGAGAGACCGCTGATCTACCACAAAGGGAAGGGAATGCTTTGGAGACAGGCGGTATTAAAAATATACAGTACAAACATGCAAATATCTGCAACAAAATGCAGCAGTGTGCAGTGCTCCAGCCAACCGCACCCTTTCCAGAATACTCCATTCCATTCCACTCTTCTTGGCTAGTAAACATGCTCAATCCTCATCGGGGTAAATTTGGATCCGTTTTTCTTCCAGATCTATTTTTATTTTGTACTTCTGCGAAACTTGGGATTTCACCCCAACTAGTCTGAAACATCCCTCTTGCTTCACCCTCGCCCCCATTCTAGCTACATAGCCATTGGCACTTAGCGCCTGACTATTGGGAGGGAGCAGGATTAAGCAGAGTGGTACAAACAAGGCCATGGCTCAATAGCACATCCGGTGCTTTGGGTGGCAAAGATTCCAAGGTCAACCGAGGGCATCTCTGGTTTGAAATGATATTCGGTAGCAACACTGGAAAAGATGCTGCAGAGCTGCTGCCAATCACAATACCAGGTTGATGGGACCAATGGTTTGACTCCGTCTGAGATGGCTTCATAAATTCAGATTATCAGTGTCATCCTCACCTTGGAAACAGAGGACAAAGCTTTCATGGCGTTCTGCTCTCGCAATGAGCCTTCTTCTGTCCGACGTAGGATATTCTAGGAGATACAAGTAACGATAGAGGGGGAGGAAATTGGGCTTTTGGGTGACCCTCTGCTCTTAGGCACTTGGACAAACTTTTTTTTTCAACTTTCTAACTCCCTCCTACATTGACAAATCTGTCACACAACCTCTGCGATTTGCAGAGGATTCTGGGAGAGCATCTCCCATTTGCCCAAGGTGCCAATAGCACTTCTGCTGGACCTCGCTGAAGACTTGCACTGAGCGTGCCTCAAGGAAACTCTCAACGCTCTCCCTCTGCATCCACACATTGCGGTGGAAGATAGATAATGGCAGATGCTTCCAGCTCTACGATTCTATGGCTCTATGAATGTCTCCAGAGTCCCCACCTCTATGAGCATCTTGATCCGGGTGATCCTCTGGAAAGGAAGCAGCAGGAAGGACATGAAGGGGAGCCGTTGGCATTGGGGGAGCTCCTGGAGCCGGGTGACGACAATGGCAAACTGGGGGTTCTTCTCCCTGAGAAGGAAGAGAGGAGGCAGGATTGGAACAGGAAAGAGGACTATGCCTTCTGGCTGCAGCGCCACCTAGAGAGGGGAGGATGGAACATGCCCAGGTTACACCCAGACTACAGCAGCACATTCTACCTGCCTTTCAAGGTGGTTCAGAAGCTTCCTCTGTTAGAAAACACAGCTGCCTCATTACTTGAGAGGGGCAAGTGATGGGAGCATATGAAGGCTATTCTGTACCGGCTATGCAGGTTCATTTCCAGAGCTGATTTAAAGCGCAGGTGGTTACCTTTAAAGCCCTAAACCAGGGCTAGCCCTCCAGATGTTGTTGAACTGGAGAGCCCTTGCCTGTCAGTGTAATAATAATAATAATAATAATAATAATAATAATAATAATAATAATTTTATTTATTACCTGCCTTTCTGCCTGACACAGGACTCAAGGCAGCTTCCCAATAAAAATAGGAACCATTCAAAACATAGAAAAATTGGTAGCCAATACTGAGCTCAATGGACCAAAGGTCTGTCTCTGTATAATACAGCTACTTATGAACACACAAGCAAGCAGCTATTCCATCAGGTTGCAGAGCAAAAGAAGAAGAAGGGCTGTTTCAGTGCCTCCACTTCTGACTTTGCCTCAACCGTCACATAGCAGGCAGCCATTCCACAGAGCTACCTGAACTGTCTCCATCCCAGCTGGTCAGTATTGGAAGGGCAACTTTAAGAACTGGTGCCTGAGCTTGTTTTCATCCTCCTCCCTCCTCTCTCATTTTCCCTTTCATGTCATCTCTTCTAGATTCTAAGCCTGAGAGGGCAGGAGCCACCTTAATACTGTTTTTCTTTTTCTGAAGTCACTCTGGAATACCTTTCAGCCCAAACAGCACGGTTTTCAAATGCTCTAAAGACACAATCCGAAATTGCTAGACCAACCGCAAAATAAAGAAAGAGATTATTTGGTGAGTGGCCTATTCCCACCGAGAGGCCTTTGAAACTATCAAGAGTATCCCAACAGAACTCCTTTTGCTTCCTTCTCTCTTTCTGCCACTCACATGAGGCTGCTGTAGGTCTTCTCTTGGTACAGCTGGTTGCGCACGTAGTCAATGTAGACCGAGAAGTTCTGCTGTGCGTGTGTCTCCACTATGTCACAGACGTCCGAGATCTGCAGGCTCTCGGCCAGGCGTCCTTCAAGATCATGCAGAAATCTGCCAAAGGGGAAGGGCTGGCATCATGAATAGCCATATATATATATATATATATATATATATATATATATATATATATATATATATATATATATATGGGATTCACAAGAAGTGGGGAAGGGGCTGTAGGTCAGTGGCAGAGCACATGCTTTTCATGCAGAAGGTCCCACATTCAAACTCAGGGTTGCAAATGTCCCCAGACTCGATAAAAGGCAGGCTCCTATTTTCCTGCGTAATCATAGATTAGTTTCCTTTATTTTTCTGGATAGCCCCATGGCGATATAGGGAAAGGGGATAGAAGAAGGGAAGAGGAAGAGGCGGAGCTGACCTTTCGCTGACCTCCTTGACTTTGCGGATGTTGGAAAAGAGGGTACGGTGCTCGCGCAGAAGGATGGTGGCTGTCAGGTCCCGCGATTCCATAAAGTGCTCGATCAGCAGTAACAGGGAGCGCAGATAGGAAGCCTCGGAGGTCACCACCTCAAAAAGGCTCTGGACATGGCAGAGAGGCAAGAACCATGGAAAGGGGCATCAGTGGGAGGAGATGGGCAGGACTCATCACAACCATGGTTTGCTTCGCCTGTCACACTACGCCAAACCATGGTTTAGCACGAACGCGCAGGCTCCATAATTGGAGATTGTGGCCGCTTCAACTCTTTCCTGGTCATTCTGCTATTGTGCCATGCTGAGCTAGGCAATTATTTGGCTCAGAGTGTCACTATCCTGGACAAATCACAAGTTGTAAACCATATGACAAACCTTGGATGCAGCTCATGGTGAAGTCCGAAAAGGGCTAAGCCATGAACCAGGTATGGGCAACTCGCAAACCCCAGTGATTCATTAGTTCAGCATGGCGCAGTTTCAGATTAACCAGGGAGGAGCAGATTGGATGCAATCTCCTCTCTGGTTTGGAACAGCATGATGCGCAAACCAGGCCTGTGTGTGTGATGTGACAGGACCATACCTGCCAAGTTCCTGCCGGAAAAATAAGGGATAGGCAGACTGGAAGTAGCGCTGCCGGCATTTTGGAACTGGGTAGAGCAGCATCGAAAGTCGCTTCTGAGCATGCTCCGCCCAGTTCCAAAATAGCTGCACCACCAGAAATCGCTTCTGCGCATGTCCAGAGACTCCAGACATGTGCAGAAGGAGCCTCCCCCGGCCGGTAAGTAAACCGGGGGAAAACAAAAAAAATTCGTTTTTCCAGCTGGGAACGGCTGGAAAAATGGGGGTTTCCCAGGGAATACAGGAGACTTGGCAGCTATGGACAGGACACAGCTACTCCTACCTATTCTATTTATCTTTCACTAATTGATTACTAAGAACCATAAATAGTGGCATGCCAAGAAAAGCAAACCTATCTACCACACCTCCCATGATGGGCTAGTTGAGAACCCGATTAACTTGCATATGTAAAGTTTGGATTTTGTTTGTCCTAGGGTAAAATCAATCCATGCTTTTCAAACACTGATCAGAACCCAACAATCCATAGCTGTCAAGTTCTCCCTTTTTTTAAAGGGAAATTCCCTTATGCTGAATAGGCTTCCTCGCGAGAAAAGGGAAAACTTGACAGCTATGAACAATCTCATCTGAAAGTGTTCTGCTTCCTAAGGTTTAGAAGGAGCTATTAAAACACACAAAACAAACACACGCAATTCATGAGCAGCTACCCTTTTGAAAGTTGTGCACAAGCAGCTGCCAAATAAATCCCAAATTCCCTCAATTATAAAATGACCCCATTAAAAAAAAACAACAGCTTAGTGGGGTGTTTTAAGATAAGCCCGTCAACCGATTTGCTTGACACTAATGGGTCTCTTCCAATGCTACAATTCTTTGGTTCTCAAAGTGTTCTGGGCTCAAAAAAGTTCTTCATTTGGTCGCTTTCATTCAGTCTGAGGCTGTGGCTCAGCAGTAGAGGACACGCTCCGACTGTGCACAAGCTCCCAGATTCAGTCTCTGCCCATCTCCAATGACAGGATCTCATAGTGGCAGAACTGCAGGAGATCACTCTGCCCGAGGCAACAGCCAACTCACCTCCTGCATCTTCCTCTCTTCGGGGCTGATATTTCCCAGAAGGCCGCTCTCTCGCACAGCGGGCAACTCCTGCCAAAGCGTGCTGTGCGGGATGGGGCCCCGAGGCCCCGCGGACCCTTCACCAGGCGAAGGGCCCCCATAGTCAGAGCTGCTGAAGCTGCTGTTGCGGGGGACCGTTTGCCGCTTGATCTCCTTGGAGATGACAGCCTGGCGATATGTCTGGTACAGGGGCTCTGAGGAGGGAAGAGATGGAAACGAGTTTCAAAAAGAGACATGGAACCCCTCCAGACTGGTGGGTTTTGTTTTTGTTTTTTGCAAATGTATTCTGTATTGCATCAAATATTAGTGCATTAGTAGTTGATTTGTGCTACTAGGCATCATTCCACTTTATTAGCTGTTCCGCAAGGCAGGACTAAATAACCCCCCAGAGAATTTCCTAAAACCAGAAGCAATCTAATGGAAGCTGAGGGTCGGGAGATATGCGCCAGACAAAAGGAGGAACTTCTTCACACTGTGCATGGTTAAACTCTGGAATTTGCTCCACAACACTGTTGCTGTATTAGGCAGTATAGAAATCTATGAAATAAATAAGTAAGATGTAGTGATGGCCAACCTGGAAAGCTTTTAAAGAGAGGAGTGGAGGAGGATAAGTCTATCAGTGTCTAATAGCCATGACAAGTTATGTTCTACCTCCACTTTCAGAGACCATAGGTCTCTAAATACCAGTTGGTGCGAATCACAAGTGAGGAGAGTGCTGGTCCTGCCCGGAATGGGGCACCTAGTTAGCCACTGTGAGAACAGGATGCTGTACTCAATGGGCCTTTGGCCTGATCCATGCTCAACCCTTTTCCTGCACCAATTTCCCACTTACCATCCTGTAGGTAAAGTCCCCAGTCAGGGCCCTTTGGGGATAGCACTGAGCAGTGTCTGCAATGAAGGAGAAGCAGAAAGAAACTAATTGGTAAATTATCTTAAGAGATGATGCCTTCCTGGTCGAACCGAGGATGATGGAGCAGTCAGACTGCAGGCTTGTAAGCTCCACTTTTTTTTTAATAAATCACCTTTAGGAGCCAGATGCAAAAGAAATACACTTGGAAACAACCCACTGAGTGCTTCTGAGCCCATTCTCAGCCTGGGAATTAGTTTTCAGTCCCAGAACTAAGAGTTCTTACATATACATATGTCAGTCCAGGTTTTCCCCAAGCAGTTTTCGTTTCAATGAGATAGAAGGAACCTTCTTGTTCTGGCAATTGCTAAAAAAAAATTTGAGTCCGAAACACTTGACTACCTTGGGGAAGCATCGTAGCTCAGTGGCTGAGCATCTGCTTTGCATGCAGAAAGTCCCTGGTTCAATACCCAACATCTCCATTTAGGACTAGGAACATCCCATGTCTGAAACCCCAGGAGAGCTGCTGCCAGCCAGTGTAGACTATATTGAGCTAGATGAACCAATAGTAGAATGGACCTGGTAGAAATTTAGGCACATTCAGAGATTCTCTGGACAGGCAAGGTCAGCTAAGTGAGCATACAAACAGAATGCATGACAATCTCTCTCTGTGTGTGTGTTTATGGCACTCTTTAAGTCCAGCCTCCTGCTTCAACAGACACAATTTGCAGAAGACGGTATCCCAACTCCATACTCTGATTGATGCAAACAGACCCTCTGCCCTCCCAAAAGCTGGTGGGCTACACTGTAGAAA
Organism: Zootoca vivipara; assembly: GCF_963506605.1. NCBI lineage: Eukaryota > Metazoa > Chordata > Lepidosauria > Squamata > Lacertidae > Zootoca > Zootoca vivipara. The sequence continues at coordinate 44,210,448 of NC_083288.1, forward strand.
CCTGGAGTGATCCAACCAGCTCTGCAGAGATAGCATTGCACACTTCACTTTGCTTAGGTTACAGCTCTCTTGAGGTTCAATCTCCACTCCAGAAGGCAGCGGCTTGTACAAAATGGGGCAAGCTGACTCAAATGTAATGCCTCACTTCCTATATTCCTATATCCACTGTGAATCACCCAGAAATCTGGGCAAGCCCATCACAACACCCCGCAATCAAGCTCAGCATCCTCTTTGCACATAAGTACTCGTGGACATCTTTCATTCAGGATTTTGAGGGCACGCGGAAGAACACCAACGCACCCGCCATTTGGGGTCTCCGCATCAGAGTCTCCAGGAGTCAGGCATTCATTTTCACAGCCATCTGGTGAGAGAGAAATTTTGCAGTTAGTTGAGATTGGAAAGGGAGCAGAGATAAAGCTATGTGTGGGCGTATTGCTCTCACTCTCTTTTTTCTTTTTTAGGTAACTACCGTACTTTTCCGTCTGTAAGACGCCCCTATTTTGGGGGGACTCAAATTTAAGAAAATGGGGGGAGATTGCAGAGTTGTTGAGTTTTTTTGTGGAGAATTACAGTACCCAGGATTGTTGAGCTTTTTTCCAGGGGGGATTGCCAAAAGCCCCAGAAGCTGCCAATCGCACACCCAACTGCCAGAGCGTCAGCAAATCAACACCACTCATTGACACAGCAACCAATAATAACATGAAAAATAGCCACTGACAGCCTCGGCAACAACCAATCAAATGTCCACCCTATGACTAGCCATGTATAAAACGACCCCCACTTTTTAGCATGATTTTAAAAGAAAATAACAGTCTTATACATGGAAACGTATGGTATATCTGCGAAAGACCACAACATAAAGGGCCACCTCCAGACAGGAGGATTTTTTGTCGTTGACGCAACAATAGTGCTTTTATGAAAGATTTACCCTGGACCTGTTCTGGACATTGTTCTGCTAAGTTTCCTTCCCCATTGTTTTTGCTGCCTCTTTGCCTCATTTATAGCATGCTCTCCCCAGGGAGGCCTGCCTGGCCCCAAGCTGGTCACCGTTTCAGCACCAGGCAAAGATAGTTTTCTCTTCAATTTGATTTGCAAATCAAATTGTTGGACTATGCCAACACGGCAAAATTGACCGGAACGCTCAGGAACCAAGAAGACCAAAACTTTAATAAGGAATGGGGGGGGATTATAATTTATCTTGGAGACCACTGTAAACAGATGAAAACATTAGCAGGATTGTAACAACACTTGTAATATAATGGGTATTATGGAGATAATGAACTTATAGAAAAATATATGGGGTATAGAAAAAGATGCAGTAGAAAATATTTAATAACAGGACCCATGGAGGGGATGATGGGAAGTCCAGAGATTCGGATAAATCTCTTAATTGTGCATATGTGTTAGGTTATTTTTATAATTTTATACTTGTAAAATCAAATAAAAATATGTTTTTTAAAAAGATCATTTTCTCTTCCTCGGCATTTGGGCAGCAGCAGCAACAATATCCTATTTTATCTGTTAACTCTGTTTTTAACATATACTGTATTTTCCCATGTATAAGACGCCCCCATGTATAAGACGACCCCTATTTTTTTAAACCCAAAATTAAGAAATTAAGTTGTTTAGCTTTTTTTGGGGGGGGGGAGAGAGATCACTTCCACCAATTGCTCACCTGCCTGCCCGCCACTGCCAATCGCTTGCCACAGCCACTGCTGATCACACACCTCACTGCAGCCAATTGTCTGCCCGCTCACCGCCACCAACAGCCCACCCGCCCACTTGCCGCAGCCGCCAATCACCTGCCCAATTGCCACAGCCACAGCCAATTGCCAGCAGTCCTTGCCGTAGCCACCAATCACACACCCAGTCGCTGCTGCCAATCTCCTGCTTGCTGCTGCCATTAAATCAAACGCCCCCCCCTGCATTCACTATCCATGTATAAGACCAAACCCAATTTTTGCCTTTTTTTAAAAGCAAAAAGCATTGTGTTATACATGGAAAAAGACAGTCTTTGGGGTAATTTTAGTCTTTTGTTATTTTCCTTGCTGGCCAATTGGCTTGGGACCTTTTCAGGAGGCATGGAATATACTGAATAAATCTTAGCCTAACAAATCTCTTAACAGCACCCTTCTTATCCTTCCCAGGCCGCCCCCCTCTCCCGATTATGCCTTTCACCCGCAGGGTGCTGTCGTTACCTTGACAAGCTCCTTCACCCAAGGGCGGCGGTGGCTGGGTTGGTGGAGGAGGCAGGCCTTGAGGCAATGGTGGTGGCGGCTGGGAGGGCGGAGGGGGAGTCATGGTTGTGGGCAACTGGCAGGAAGGGGGCAGGGGGGGCTGGTTCTGTGGGAGGGGGAGGGGCGCCTGCGCCTGGGAGACGGGTGGCGGCGGTGGGGGCATTGAGGGGGGAGGCATGAGGAGCCCTTCCATCGCAGAGATGAGGCAGGTGTCGCCTTGAGCTTGGTTAATCTCTAGCGGGTACTGCAGGGAACTCCGGCGAGAGTAGGCTAAAGGAACTAAGGAGTTGCGAGGCGGTTTCATGGGGGCCTTGGGTGGGATGGCGGGGGGCAAGTCCTCACCGTCCAAAGAGGCAAGGGAACCCACTTTGCTGCGCCGGGGGGGCTTGGGCATCAAGGGCGGGCAGCGCAGCGGAAGAGGCTCGGCGGTGGATCGGTACCCCGTCAAGACCACACCGCCTTCAGGGTGCCCGTTGGCCGAGGGCGGTGGGTCAGGGGGCTTCTTGCTGCGGGGAGAACGGCGGGATTTAGGGGGCCGCCCACTGCAGGCTGAGGGGCTGGGGGAAGATGGGGCATTGAGCACCAGGAGGTGCTGAAAGACAGGCCCTCCCTCATCCGCAGAGGACGAGAGGTCTGAGGCGGGCCCGTCCTCACAGTCGGCCTGCTGGGAATGTGCCGGAACCCAGGCCAAGACCATGCCTGGCCGCTGTTGATGGCAGATGCAGGGGCAGCCTGAGGGGCAGGTAGCTGGCGACTCAATGCCGTTCTGTTCCACCACATGCGACACGGGCTGCTGGGGATCCTCACTGGGATCTGAGGGAAACAGAGAAGCAAAGAAGATAAAGTCCCTACCAGAGGAGAATGGCAGATCAAGTTGACGGATTATGCCGAAATGGGAAATCGGAAATCAGGAAGACCAAATTTTTAACAAGGAATGGGGGGAATTTATAATTTGTCTTAAAAACCACTGTAAACAGCTAAAACCATTAGTAGGATTGGAATAACACTTGTAGTTTAATGGTGACTTTTGGACACAATGGAGATGTAAAAGATTTTGATTATCATAAAAGATGCAGGAGGAAATGGCTAACAATAGGACCCACAAAGGGGAGCAGGGGAGTCCAGGAGATTCTTTGGAATCTTGTTTTTATGTTGGATGTTGGGTGTGTGATTGCAAAATTTTAATGTGAAAAACCAAATGCATAAATTAAAACGGAGAGAAGAGAAGCAACACTGGAGGCCTTGTCGAAGATAATACAGAGCCTCTGCACTGTGAAGGGATACTGCTTTAGATATTGCCATGCACTGAGGCTCAAAGATAAAAGCAGGACAGGAATGGGAGAGGGCGGAATTGGAAGCGAACAGGGATCCTGCGAACAGGGATCGCGGAATTTGGAAAGCTCAAGTAGAGTGTGGAAATTAACAGCTAGGCCAGAGCTTTCCAAACTTTTCACATTGATGACAAACGTTTTAGACATGCATCATTTCACGACACGGTAATTCGGTTTTACTAGCAAACTGGAGGTTAAACTAACCCCTTTCCAGTCCTGGGAGGAGCCCCTTGAGAATTCGCACAGCACACCTACACACTGCAGCCGACACACTAACGCAGTTTGGAAAGCAAAGAGCTAAGGAAATGGAACAAACTGTTGTGTGAATGAAGCTTATTTTAGATGTGTCCCCATCCCACCTCCCTGCAAGGGCAATACTGACACTGAAGAGGAGAACTCCAACAGCTAAGGCCACCCCTCCCTTCACTGGTTGTTAAGGACAGAGGGCTGGTTGAGGGCAGACTGAAGTTGGCAAGGCAGTGCCCCGTTCAGCCTAATGGACCAGCCTGGACTGGTATGCAAACACACTTTGCTTGCACAATTTATACAAGCAGCAAAACAATTCACCATTACTTGGGGCAGAGATTCCAGCTCGGGATGCACGTGGCTTTTGAAGCATCCCAAGGTACAGGGTCAGAGGTTACCTTCCAGCCAAATACATTTTTATTTACCTTACTTTGATTTCTGTATGTTGTATACTGCCTTGCTGCATTTTTTAATGAGTGTGACCTATAAATATTTTAATACCGTATTGGCTCAAATATAAGCCGCGCCTTTAAAATTCAGGGGGGGGGGGGAAAGACAATACTCGAATATAAGCCGCTCCCTTAAAATTTCGCAGGCACTCACACCCATTCTGTTTTACCGTATGTCTGTTTCAGCAGCGATATCGTAAAAGCCCATTTTTGTAAGGTCGCAAATTTAAGCCGCACTTTTAACTTTTCATGGTCAGAATTTGGGGGGGGGAGTGAGGCTTATATTCAGGCCAACACGGAAATAGGGAAGGGAGCCAGAAACAGCCACATAGCCTTATAGCCAAGCTCACTTACCCAACTGCCCCTGCCCCACCTTCCCCTCCGATATCTTCTCTTCCCCATTCTCGGTGACAGGCACCTGGCTGCAGTTCACAGCAGGCTGAGCGGGCTTCCCAGCCTCTTCTTTCTCCGTGTGGCTGAAGCGCACGATGATTTTACGAACGGCGCCCGAGTTCTGCAGCTTGTGGAGCTGCCGCTGTTGGCTGCAAGGGGGATCAGCCGCCCTGGAGCATCCATCATTGACAGCCTCAGTTGAGGAGCCCTCTGGGGGCAAAGGTGGGGTTGGTCCACGGCTCGGCCTGGCAGAGTCCGGCCTGGGTGGCAAGTACGGTCGTGGCCGGGTGGGTGGGCGGGGCTTAATGATGCGCGTGGGTTTCTGGGTCGGAGGGGTCGCCGGAGGCAGGGGGTCCATGGAGGACATCTTCACAGCGGGTGGGTCATCCGCAGCGCTGCCGCCACGACTTCATTTCCTATTGGGGAGGGGGGAGAGCGAGAGTCAGAGACAGTCAAGCAGAAGCCTAAAGGCAGGGGCGAGGGAACGTTTTCTAGCCTGAGGGCCGCATTCCTCCCGAGGGCCACCTGACAGGCTGCCTGGGGGGTGGCTTGCATTTTTTAAAACACTTCCCCACATTAAGCAAATGGAATCATAGAATTGTACATTTGGAAGGGTCATTGAGGGCAACCCTCTGTAATGTTTGTAGGAATCTCAGCTAAAGCATCCAAGGCAGATGGCCATCCAACCTCTGCTTAAAAGCCTCCAAGGAAGGAGAGTCCACCACCTCTCGAGGGAGACCGTTCCACTGTTGAACAGCTCTTGCTGTCAGAAAGTTCTTCCTGATGTTTAGTCAGAATCTCCTTTCTTGTAACTTGAAGCCATTGGCCACTTTCAGACCACTCCCTGCCGTGCTCATCCTATGTTTGCTGCAAAGCCTTGTGTTTTGTTCATGAACACAAGGGAGCATTCAAAAGACTGAATCCCCACCATCGAAAGTGGCTCAGCTTCCTCTATCACTTAAGGAGGGTGGTAGCCCAGTGGCTGAGCATCTGTTTTGCACTCAGAAGGTCCCAGGTTCAATCCCTGGCTTCCCCAGGTATGGCTGGGAATGCCCTGATACGATAGACAGCTGATGGGGTAGACAATATTGAGTTGGGTGGACCAATGGACTAACTCTGTAGAAGGCAACTCTGTAGAAGGCAATGTCAGTTGGTTGTATATAGCTCTATATATACTATATAGAGAGTAGGGACCCTTCTGAAACAACAGTAGAATAGACTGTGCCACTTAAGGAGGGAATCGCTTTTTTAATGCTCTCTCGTGTTGTTTCTTCAAAAGCCTCTCTGCAAATGGAGAATTAGCAAAGCAAGAAACAGGCTAGAATGGAGCCTTTGTCCTTGATGCACACACATTATTTTATTTGCAGAAAGTGCTTGTTTATTTTAGCATTGGGGAAGGATTCACAAATGGTATCCCATTTCACTTGCAATTGTAGCCAGCACAGTCCATTGCACCATCTCGTGACTAAATTCACATCATTCTTTTTAATACAGGCATGGGTCAAGGCTAGGTTTAAGAAGCTGGAGGGGCCCTGGACCCCTTGGGGAAGGGGGGGACACATACTGGTCTACCAGCCCCAATTTACACTGCCCCACAAATGCTACTAGCAGACTCTCTAGCAGCAACGGCTACTAGCAGTATATATTCATGGGAAATTGCATTATCACACTGAATCATACTGGCTGTGTACACATACAGCTAGATCAGGCATTCCCAAACTTCGGCTCTCCAGATGTTTTGGACTACAATTCCCATCATCCCTGACCACTGGTCCTGTTAGCTAGGGATCATGGGAGTTGTAGGCCAAAACATCTGGAGGGCCGCAGTTTGGGGATGCCTGGGCTAGATAGTTCTTTTCCTCAATTCGGATTGAAGCTGGTTTTGGAGGGGAAACACACTATTTCATAAGAAACAATAGGATAGATATGGATTGTCGCTAATGTCACTTTCCAAACCACCAATGGGAGCACCCTGGATGCAAAGCAACTGGAAGTGTGCACACTTGGTGTGGCAAAGATGTTGCCCTCCCGTTCGTTGCTGGACTACAAAACCCATAATCCCTGACCACTGGTCACACTTGCAGGGGCTGATGGGAGTGGTAGTCCTCAACATCCAGAGGACACTACGTTGACTGCCCTTGTTCCCACACAGATGGGCAGCGACTCTCTCCAGTGTTTTGTACTCGGGCTTTTCTCAAGTCCAGGGATTGAAATGGGTGCCCTTGCCACGACAAGCACGTGCTCCGTCACGGAGCTACAGCATTTCGCTCACGGGAGGCTGAGGCAAGAGCCCTGTAGGCAAAGCGGCAGCTTAAAGGAGGGACTGTGTCAACACCCCCTCAACCCCGGTTCAGGATAAAAGTTCTGGGCGTCCGGTTGAATCAGGCTTCCTTCCGGAAGCATTCCAGAGCCATACGCGAGGTCTTGGCAGCGCTTGCCCAAAGCCCTGTCATCCATCGCTTGGACTCGGCCTCCACAACCTCGTTCGTTTCTGCTCTGCACGCAGGCAGCGCATCCTGCCCTCCGGGGAGCTGAAACACGCGGCAGCCCAGCCGACTCTAAATGCTGCCCCCCCCCTTGAGGGCCAGCTGCCAGAACAGGCCCTCCAGCCTGGCTAGCGCACTCCCGGGCGTGGCTCTTGTACTTCCAGCTGGGGAAGTGACTGCAACAGGGCTGGCCAGAGGCTGCCCAAGGAACTTGGAAATAAAATAAAGAGGCAAGTCATAGGAAATGGAGGAGGGGGGGTTGTTAGTCTGACCCTGATGCAAGCAGCAAAGGGGGATGGCAACTCGCCCTATTTTAGGTAAAACAGGAGCATGGAAGGGATCCTCCAGACATCCAGTTTATTGTGCGTCCTTAACGTTTTGCGCTTGGAGAGTTTATACGTGACCCTGCTTTCCATCCTGTTTTGTGGCTGCAGAAGTTTCAGGGCAGAGATATGACTTCAGTGCATCTTGCTCAAACCCTGCAGCTTTTTATACTGCAAATGCTCTGGTTTTGGGTTTTTTGTCCTCCTTTCGTTGCTCTATGGAGCAAGAGCAAACATAAGAACATAAGACGTGCTTGCAGGATCAGGCCAATGGCCTACCTAGTCCAGCATCCTGCTCTCACAGTGAAGCCTGCAGGCTTCTAGGCGGCAATGAAGTCAATAACACGAGGCAAGAATCACAGAATAATTCATACAGTGGAATGACGTGCAGACACACAGCAGGTTCTTATGGAGATGGTCCAGAATAAATCCGCCACTGATGCACTAATATTGCATGTGATGGTATGTGATGCAGAATACAACCCACACAAAAAAGCCCAACTTTGAAGAGCCCTTGTCTGACTAGGATTTGGCAGAACAGGGTTCAAATTCCCACTCAGCCATGAAGCTCACTGGGTGACCCTGGGCCGGTCACTGCCTCTCGGGCTAATGAGGAAGGGGAGAACTATGTATGCCTTGAGCTCCTTAGAGAAAAAGGTGGGATATAAATGCAATAAATAAATAAGAAAATGACCAAGCTATGCATTGCAGTTGCATCAGTGGTGGCCAGCATGGTGCCCCTGCCCAGATATAACAGAATACAACTCCCATCAGCTCCAGCCTGAATGGCTGATAGTTTAAGGTTACCAGACGTCCCCATTTCCCGGGGACAGTCCCCTGATTTACAAATCGGTCCCCTGACAAAAACCTATCATTCCTACTGAAGTTGAAAAGTGTCCCCGGATTCATTGAAAAAAATCTGGTAACCTTATGATAGTTAGGGATGATGGGAGTTGTAGTCCAATAGCATCTGGAGTACTCCTGCATGGCATAATGACATGTCAACCAAAACCAGCTACAGTGGTGGTAGTGAAGGAGACTCTGGTCCTGACTGGGTCCGTGGGAAGGGAAGGAGTATTTTACTTTCCACTCGGAGCCATTTTCCTGCCCAAACTTTCCTGCCCACTCAAAGCTGCTATTCCACCAAAACAACCACCCCCACCGCCGTCTGACAAGTAAAAGTTGTAGCCCTTTTTTCCTCCAGGGCTTTTCCGTTTCTCTAGAGGAACTCACAAAATAGCATTTGCTACTTGACCCAAAGGGACCGTGACACCCACTCCAGTCCCTGCACCTGCCCCCAGCACAAAAACACACCCGAAACATCCCACAATCTTCCATATTTTTGTGTTTGCATGAGAATCACCCTCCCTCCTTCCTTCCTTTCTTCCCTCCCTCCTTCCCCCCCCCCTCTCTCTCTCACACACATCAAGTTTGTAGCCTTTATGATTTACAAAAGATACCTGGGGGGGGGGGAGGAAATATAGGGACTGATGAAATCTCAAGTTATACAGGAGTGGGCACTCAATGAATAAGTGTTTATATGGTCAGGATGCCGAGCTCAACCCTCTCCCTCCAAGGGCAGAAGCGGTAACAAAAACTATGCCAAAGAAACTATTAGTGCAACTGCGGTAAGCTTGCATCACCGACTCCACTAAATACTTTGCCATCCCTCAATGAAGAATGTGGAGGGGGGCAGAGAGAGAGAGAGAACTATTACAGAGAGAACATATCCCTGTATAGATTACCCTCATTTCAAATCCAATGCCACAACTTCTACAGTGGTACCTTGGTTTATGAACACGATTGGTTCTGGAAGTCTGTTCATAAACTGAAGCGTTCATAAACTGAAGCGAACTTTCCCATTGAAAGTAATGGAAAGTGGATTAATCTGTTCCAGACGGTCCACGGAGTACTCAACCTGAAGCGTACTTAACCCGAAGCATGGGTGTAATTGGTTCCGGAAGTCTGTTCATAAACTGAAGCGTTCATAAACTGAAGCGAACTTTCCCATTGAAAGTAATGGAAAGTGGATTACTCCGTTCCAGATGGGTCTGCGGCGTTCGTAAACCGAAGATTCGTAAACTGAGGTGTTCATAAACCGAGGTTCCACTGTATTTACTTCTGAGCCCAAGCGAGTGCCCTTATCAGCTGCATATAAACTCTCCTGGATCAAAAACTGGGCAGGGCTGGAAAGAATGTGCCAGTCGTCCCTTCCAAAATCCCCCCTTCTTGCATCCCAGCAGATTAATTCCCAGGCCGACTGTTCCTTTTTTAAAAAATTGGCCTAGATCTCGATTCCAGAAAACACGTTCCAAACCCTGCCACACAGGGACACACCCTCAAACATCCCCAAGCACACACATACAACACACTCTGCAGGCTTCAGGCTTCCAGCCTGTTCTCCTAGCCTCATCTTACCTGTTCCCATACCCGACTACTGTGAAACCACAGCCAAGCAGAAGAGGGACCGCTGAACACATGCAAACATGCAATCACATACATGCATGGCGGGGGACTGGCGACGGGGAGGTGGGGTGGTGAGGAGGCAGGAGGCAGGAATGAATTTGGGACAGCTGTCTCTTAGGAGACAGTTGCAAGGACGTCAGCTGCTGGGTATTTTGGGCCCGCCATGTGGGTAGAGAAAGTCAGGCTTTGTGCTGGTCAGGAAATAGAACAGCAAGGGAGGCAAAGGAGGAAAGCAAGGGGATGGGCCTGTAGAGAAAGGGTGTGTGCGTGTGTTTGGAGGGGTACTGGTCGGCAACTGGCAGCCATCAAACCAAAACACGGCCAGGGTAAAGTCCTTGTTTGGCCTGCTGCTCCTATTGGGCCCTAAAATCAAATGCAAGAAACCTTTAGCCCCAGCAGGTCAAAGAGGCTGCGAAAATGTCGCACAAGTTGACCCTCCCCCCCCAAAAATTGAATGCAGCTCCTCTTCCCAATTGGCCCAAAAACGTGGCCTCCCCTATACCACCACCACCCCAATCGTATATTTTCATGCATATGAAAATAAAAATCAGTCCTCTGAGTGTGTACTAAAGGGAAGAGAAAAAGGAGAGAAAATCATGGGAGGGAGCAGGATTGGAATGGAGTATCCTGGAAGAGGGAAGAACTGAGCACTCCAGTGTGTGGCTAAGCAGTGGCGGGTTCAAGGCAGCCTCCTCTGCTCTTTCTCACTCCTGCATTGCAGGGGGCTGGACTAGATGACCCTTAGCATCCCTTCCAGCTCTACAATTCTATGATTCAGCTGCCAGCCTCTCTTGTTCTCTCTGTGACCAACCACGATCACCCCTCTGGGCAGCACTATAAGACTGCAGAGGAAGTTGGGAACCTTGGGTCTAGGGGCCGAATGTGCCCCCCCCGGCTCATCTTTATCCGGCCCTCAGAGCTCTCCCCAGGCAAAACCCAGGTCCACACACCCCAGAGCATTTTTGCCTGGTTGGCATGCATCGAAGTTTACTAATAATGCTGGGTGGAGGATAAAGGAGGAGTGTGCGAGTGTACAGTGGTACCTCTACACAGGGCCACAGCAAACAAGATGAATTTTAACAAGGAGAAATGTAAAGTACTACACTTGGGCAAAAAAAATGAAAGGCACAAATACAGGATGGGTGACACCTGGCTTGAGAGCAGTACATGTGAAAAGGATCTAGGAGTCTTGGTAGACCACAAACTTGACATGAGTCAACAGTGTGATGCAGCAGCTAAAAAAGCCAATGCAATTCTGGGCTGCATCAATAGGACTATAGCATCTAGATCAAGGGAAGTAATAGTACCACTGTATTCTGCTCTGGTCAGACCTCACCTGGAGTACTGTGTCCAGTTCTGGGCACCACAGTTCAAGAAGGATACTGACAAGCTGGAACGTGTCCAGAGGAGGGCAACCAAAATGGTCAAAGGCCTGGAAACGATGCCTTATGAGGAACGTCTTAGGGAGCTGGGTATGTTAAGCCTGGAGAAGAGAAGGTTAAGGGGTGATATGATAGCCATGTTCAAATATATAAAAGGATGTCAAATAGAGGAGGGAGAAAGGTTGTTTTCTGCTGCTCCAGAGAAGCGGACACGGAGCAATGGATTTAAACTACAAGAAAGAAGATTCCACCTAAACATTAGGAAGAACTTCCTGACAGTAAGAGCTGTTCTGCAGTGGAATTTACTACCAAGGAGTGTGGTGGAGTCTCCTTCTTTGGAGGTCTTTAAGCAGAGGCTTGACAGGCATATGTCAAGAATGCTTTGATGGTGTTTCCTGCTCGGCAGGGGGTTGGACTGGATGGCCCTTGTGGTCTCTTCCAACTCTACGATTCTATGATTCTATGATACGAATTTAATGCGTTCCGAACGCACATTTGTAAGTCGAAAAAAATTGTAAGTCAAATCCCATAGGAATGGTTACAGGTAGGTAGCCGTGTTGGTCTGAGTCGAAGCAAAATAAAAAAATTCCTTCAGTAGCACCTTAAAGACCAACTAAGTTTATATTTTGGTATGAGCTTTCGTGTGCATGCACACGAAAGCTCATACCAAAATATAAACTTAGTTGATCTTTAAGGTGCTACTGAAGGAATTTTTTTATTTCCCATAGGAATGCATTGGGAGAAAAAATTCGTAAGTAGAAGCAACCCTATCTAAAAATTCGCAAGTAGAAAAAAATCCTATCTAAACCGCATCCAAGATGGCGGACGGAGCTCCATTCGTAAGTAGAAACATTCATAAGTAGAGGTACCACTGTATGTAGAAACTAGCCTCCTGTAACAAAGGTAAATTTTGCCTTTGTTGCTCTGTCACCTTCTGCCTTAAGCTCTGCCTTACCCTGGATAGGTGGCCCTCAGGAGATTCGTGCAGAAGGGAATGTGGCCCTCGAGCTGAAATGGTTCCTGCTTTACAATCTAAAGCACTGAGTGTGGACTGAAAGGTTGCGGAGACTGTCTGCCCCGAAAACCACGTGACTCCCTCCCCCAAAGCCAGATCTTCATCTTCACATCTTTTTGAGATGCCCTTTAGGCTGTGTCTAGGATTGAACCTTTACAAGCCACGGGTTGGGGGTGGGGAGCAGAAGCAGGAAAGGAAACGTCCCCCCTTCTGCTTCTCTGTTCAGAGATGATCTGCTTTATTTGCCTCCTTCATTACCATTCGGGAAGAAGAGCAGGCCTCTCCTTTTAGCAGCAGGAGCGTAGGCCGCAAGAGTGCAGCGGTTGCTACGGCAACCCCGTAGCGGGTACCTTACAGCTGCCCCCGCCACCTAAGGCTTTCAAGCCTTTGCAGCCACAACGAGGGGCCAGAAATTCAACAGGAAAGCTCCCTCCACACCTGTTGAATTCCTGCCTGAGGTTTTTGCAGTCATTTAGTGCACAGGAGCTTTGCTGAGGTGGAGCGAGAGGCTATCCTGCCCCCATTCTCTCTGCAGAGTCTCCTTCCTCCCTCTCCACCCCCTTGGCCAGAAAAGCCTCCGTCTTGATCCTGTCCAAAAACTCTCAGCCCCTCCTCACGCTCCCCACACGCTCATCATATCGATGACAGGGAGGGAAGGCAGAGCATGCATGACCAGCTGAGGAGCAGCGCATACCCAACGCCAACCGGCCGCACGCCAACGTCCCCCGGGGAGGCCGGAGCCAGGCGCCTCCCAGCTATAGTTCCCTCCTCTCCCTTGACAGGCTGCAAAGCTGCGTGCCTTGCAGCTGATCTTCAGCATTTCAATGGCAGGCAGCCCCACCCCCCCTTTCCAGGCTCCCAGGAGAGACACAGCCATGTTTTGGGAGCGAAGAGAGGGAAAATATTCAATAAAAAAAGCTTCTCTTTCCTCGAGAACAACAGAAAACATTTCTGGGGGTGCTCGCCCCCACCAAACACTTAACAGCTTCTACACAATTCTCAAATTATCTCTAAGCAGAACCCTGTTTCTAATGGTGGAACTCATCCTGGCCCATGAGAAATAATAATAATGATCCCATATATTGAAAGCAAACTGTGAAGATCCAAAACTGCACCATCTACAGACAACACTGCAGGCTTTTGGGAACAGTCGCTAAGACGAGGTACTGTAGAAGAATGTAAAGGTAAAGGGACCCCTGACCATTAGGTCCAGTCGTGACCGACTCTGGGGTTGCGGCGCTCATCTCGCATTATTGGCCGAGGGAGCCAGCGTATAGCTTCCAGGTCATGTGGCCAGCATGACAAGCCGCTTATGGCGAACCAGAGCAGCACACGGAAACGCCGTTTACCTTCCCACTGGAGCGGTACCTATTTATCTACTTGCACTTTGACGTGCTTTCGAACTGCTAGGTGGGCAGGAGCTGGGGCCGAGCAACGGCAGCTCACCCCGTTGCGGGGATTCAAACCGCCAAACTTCGATTGGCAAGCCCTAGGCTCAGTGGTTTAACCCACAGCGCCACCCGCGTCCCGTAGTAGAACATAGTCATAATCAATTATGGAGTGTAAACCCCAACACCTCTCATTTTAAGAATTAAATACCAGAGAGCCCTGCTTTCCGAAGAAGAAGGAAATAAAGCAAGATGGTCAGCGCTTGGGCAGAGATTCAGACTTTTACACTGAGGGAACAAGTCCCTATTTGGGCAGCAGCACTTTTGTTCTCGTAGCCTTACAACATTCAGAGCAGGCTGAAACTCAAGAGGCAGAGCATGCTAAAAGTCCCAGATTCAATCCTTAGCATCTCCAGGCAGGTTTGGGAAGGAGCCCTGCCTGAAAACAATCTTCTGCCAGTCAGTGTAGACAATACTAAGCCAGATGAGCCACTGGCATGACTCAGTATAATATAGCTTCCTAATGAATTCTAGGCATGCTCAGAGATTCTCTGGACAGGGAGAGTCAGTTCAGGCATCCTTCCTACAAGTAGAATGCATGACAATGTGTGTGTGTGTGTGTGTGTGTTTATATGACACTCTTAAGTCCAGCGTCCTCAATTAGCAGAGACAACCCTCATCCGACAACATCCCAAAGCCATTCTTCAACCGGTGCAAGCAGGCCCTCCGCCCTCCTCAAATCTGGGCTATGCCCTAGAAACCTGGAGTGATCTAGCCAGCTCTGCAGTGAGAAGAGCTTGTTTAGGTGACAGCTCCCTGGAGGTTCACACTCCAGAAGGCAGCAGCTCCTAAAAAGTGGGACAAGCTTAGAATGGGATAGGTCCTCAAAATATCAAAATGGAAGCAAAACCCAGAGCTCTTCTGTTACATCTCCAATAAAAAGCTGTGGCTTGTTTTCTTTAAAAGGTGGGGGCTCTCCTCCGCTTTACAGCAAGTTTCTCAGCCTGAGGGCCACATTCCCCCTGGAAAACTTTCTGGGGGCCACATGTCAGGGATAGGCAGGGTCAGAGGCAAAGGCGGGCAGAGGAATGAAAGTTAATTTTGCCTTTGTATGGTCAGCTGTTTTCTAAACACTTTCCCATACGCATCTTTAGCCTGTATCTAGAAAAGCAAGCAGCATTTTCATAGTTCAAGTGCACATTCCAGTCTGGCAAAAACACCAGAAGAGGATTTGGAGAAGGACCAGGAGAGGGTGTGGCTGGGAAGGGGAAGGGGGTCGGAAAGAGTCCTGATGACCAGCCTAAAAGACTTGAGAGGGCCTTAGATTCCCCACCCCTGCTTTACACAATGCTCCTCCTTCAAGAAACCAGTTTAAGTACGCTTCAGTTTGAGTACTTTCAGTTTAAGTACTCTGCAGACCCGGCTGGAACGGATTAATCCACTTTCCATTACTTTTGATGGGAAAGTACGCTTCAGGTTAAGTACGGACTTCTGGAACCAATTACACTCATACTTCGGGTTAAGTACGCTTCAGGTTGAGTACTCCGCGGACCCGTCTGGAACGGATTAATCCACTTTCCATTACTTTCAATGGGAAAGTTCGCTTCAGTTTGAGTACTTTCAGTTTAAGTACTCTGCGGACCCGTCTGGAATGGATTAATCCACTTTCCATTACTTTCAATGGGAAAGTTCGCTTCAGGTTAAGTACGCTTCAGGTTAAGTACAGACTTCCAGAACCAATTGTGTACTTAAACCGAGGTACCACTGTATTCACCTAAGTACAAACCACATGCTATGTGGTAAGAAACTTTGCCTGTTGAATTCCTGCTCCTCGTGCAGCTTGGGACTGAGGAGACCCAGGTGCAAATTCCAAGTCAGTCAAGACAAGAGGTTCACTGGTGACTTTGTGCTAGCCCCTCTCTTTCAGCCTTGCCTACCTCACTGGGTTGTTGTAAGAATAAAGTAGCCGAGTAAGCACAGCATCATATACCCTTCCCTGAGCAACTTGAAATGAAGCTCCACATAATGAAACGAACACGCTTCCCCTTTCCATCCCCACTGGCACTCCAGATAACTTTACATGGCAAAAAATACCACAAATAGGTAATATCTGTAAAAATGTTAAATCACTGGCAATCGCAAAACGCAGGAGCAGGACCTCCCTTCCAGAAGCAAAGCATAGGTGCAGGATTCTACATGTTGAACAAGCCATAAGCAATGGCTGTGGGGTGGAGCTTTTGCACAAAAATGCCAGAATAAAAGATACCGTTTTGCAAATAACAAGTTGCTAGTCCTCATTATTCAGGACCGTACAGGCACACTGCGCTGCAGCCCAGGCTTGTACAGAAACTTGGAGCCACCAGATAGAACCCCAGGGAGGAATCAGAAAGGGTAGGCAAAGCCAAGAGGTGAATCCGTACCTGGAACAATTCTGCTGGCCCCTCTCGGTCAAGGACCTAGTGGAGAAACTGCAGGCAGGCTCCCTGCAGATGCGACATGGCTCTTCCAAGCCACAGCCCCTTCATGGATCCTACCCTTCCAATCCTTTTCCATGGAGAAGGGAAATGCGTCTTTCCGGACACAGGAAACGAGGAGGTTTTAGTTAGCATCCTCTCACTGCAGAGGAAAGGAAATGCTAGGAAAAAAGGAACGGACGGGCAAGTGGCAACAGTTGTTCGCCCAGCACTGCCAGAGCATTGCTTTCTTATTATTTCTAAAGCCCCATCTATGCACAAGCTGTGCTTTTTTACATCAGGGTGTGGAAGAGCAGCCTGGATCATGCTAGGAGGGACAGCAACTCACCCCCAACAAAAAGCCCTATGTCCCTTGTTCTTTGCCCTTGCTAGGCTAGCATTTTTCCTGTGTACAAATCTATCTATCTGTCATATATAGCTCAGTTGGCTAGAGTGTGATGCTGATAACACCATTGGTCGCGGGTTCAATCCCTGTACGGGTGAGCTGCATATTCCTGCATTGCAGGGGGTTGGACTAGATGATCATCGAGGGCCCTTCCAACTCTACAGTTCTCTTATTCTATGACCCAAATTCCATGTACAGCTGTGGTCACCTCACTTTAAAAAAATATACTGTTCTAAGCGATGATATACATACAGATGCACGCATCACAGCACATTACTTTCAACCTGGAACAACCAGTTCACCTGCTTCCGCTAATTTGGAATAAATGTAATGTGGGGAAAAAACAACTTCCTCTACAAGCAGTGGAGCGAGGTGGTAGAACAGACTGTGCCACTTTAGCCTGCAGGTGAAGAGGAGGGGTTGGTTGCTGAGGGGGGGGGGGGAGTCCACATTATTTTTTAAAAAAACAACCTGCTATTTTAAAAAAACAAAAAGCCTAGAGTAGCAGTGAGAAATGTTCCAGATTCGAGCTTTCCCAGCTACACTATTTTCTCATTTGCATGCAGATGTGCTGAGTATGTGGTTTGTTGGGTTTTCTTAAATTCAGGGAAGCATTTTTTAAAAAAAGGAAAAGGGGAATTCTCCTCACTTGCAGCCTAAACTGGTATAATCCACTTCCTGCCCCCTTATTTTACTGCATGTGTTACCCCAAAAAAACTTAATGTTTGCCTGTGTGTGTTCAGAGCACAACGCCAGCTAAACATTCAGCTGCTTTAAAATTATCTGTCAGCATCAAACCTGTCTGGAGCAAGTGGTTCTGGCCACTTCCCAGATGTGGTTTGCTCAGTAAAACACTTTAAAGCCCTTTAAAAGCCCACACAATGCTCTTAAAATGGGCATCCCGGATTTCCAGCGTTTCCTGGCATGACCTAAGGCCTTATGAAAGAGCTACCATGCACTTAATCGCCTTTCTTCCAACAATAGCCAACAAGAAGCCACATGCAGGTTTAGAAGCAAGGCATGGTGGGAAAACCCATCACCTGCAAAAACTGTGCATCTGCTAGTTGGGAGCCTGGGCTTTATTCAAGCCAGCTAAGAACCAAAATGAAACTGTCATGAGGTTAAAAACAAACAAACAAACAAGCAAGTTTTATTGCCATGATCAATGAGGGCTAGCGACCTGTCATTTGCAAAACAGCATCTGAGATACTAGCAATTCTGCACAGCACCCCCACTACTAATCCTTATTGTCTCTAGGCCTCTAACAAATTCTCTGAAATTGTGACACTGAAAAGCACATTAAAACAATAAAGTATTTATCTGGCATCTAAAGATAGAGACAGGGGCCTGAAAAATCTATTACCGGTATATGTTAGGGTCATCTTGAGTCCTGATTCTGTCTCCTGAGGCATTAGCTACCCCACCCAGTTTGGTGTCATCTGCAAATCCCCTCAGTTCCTTCAGCCAAGTTGTTTATAAATGGTCCCAGGACAGAACCCTGTGGCACCCCACTTGTCACTTTTTTCCAGTATGATGAAGAACTATTAGTGAGCACTCTCTGGATTCGGTCAGTCAACCAACCAGCTACAAATCCACTTAACAGTTACCTCTTCCACATTCGCCAGCTCCTCGTGGATCTCTTCACAACAGCGTTCGAAACTCCCATTGTTCTAGGTGCGTTTTGCGACAAGGAATTTCATTAGCGTGGGCTGTTTCTGAGTTCTGGGTGCAGTACTGTGCCTAAGATTTCAGATTAAACTGCAGAGTGGAAGGAAAGGAGGACCTTTTTCTGCCTCTCCACTTCCAGTCACTCTCTGAAGACTGGAGAAGAGATCCTCTTAATAATATTAGGGGGGCAGGCAGGGAAAAAAGCATGGCTTTGTTTTTTGCAGTCTTCAGATGAGGACTAGACCATGTGAGAAATGAATACAGTAGTACCTTAGGTTATAAACGCTTCAGGTTACAAATGCTTCAGGTTACAGACTCCGCTAACCCAGAAATAGTACCTCAGGTTAAGAGCTTTGCTTCAGGATGAGAACAGAAATTGTGCTCCGGCGGCGTGGTGGCAGCAGGAGGCCCCATTAGCTAAAGTGGTGCTTCAGGTTAAGAGCAGTTTCAGGTTAAGAACGGACCTCCAGAACGAATTAAGTTCTTAACCAGAGGTACCACTGTATAAGATTTTAGCTGCAGTTCATTCATTTTCAGCTTTGTATTCTTGCTATTAAAAATGTGTGCCTAGACATTCTGTTGTTGTACCCATTACCTAGGTTTAAGGTGCCATTTAGCTCCCAGCTTTCATATCTCATTTTCTAACACTATTCCTTTTTAATAGGTTATACCCCTCAATTTCTACATTCCAGTCATGAGTCTCATCCCACCAGGTTTCAGTAATGCCTATTAGGTCATATTTGCCATCCTCTATTAAGAGCTCAGATTCATCTTGCTTGTTTCCCATTCTCTGTGCATTAGTATAAAAACAACTGAGACCATAAGCCGTCCCCTCCAGCTGCTTCCTTCTTTAGAAGGTTTCTGGAGCACCACCTCAGTTCCCTGTGCATCAACGAAGGTATTATCTCTAGTATCAGGTTTTACTCTGTCGTCTGCAATATTTTCTCCCTCCCTCTCAGTATTTAGTTTAAAGTTGTCCTGATTGGGTTCCCCAGGCCTCCTGCCACCACTCCCAGCCCACACCTAGTACCGTAGCTGAATAAAGGGAGGGATTTGTCCACAGACCACAAAAAGATCTCATTCTTCTTCTTGAAAACCAAAGTTTACCGCAGCGTTGAAAATGAAAGGAGGAAATAGGGAAGATCAGAATCTGTCTCGTTGACTCTTGGCTTACACCAGGGTAAGTCACAAAGCTGTGGTATTCATCAGCTGCAAAGCAGATACTTCTGATTTCCTAAGAGTATAAGGAGATTGCTGATGGAACAGGCAAATGGCCCAATAGTGGCCAAACTGCTGTCTGTGGAAAGCAAGACGCAAGACGCAAGAGCAACAGCACTCTTCCTACCAGTGATTCCTAGAACCTGGTATTCGGAGGTATACGGTCTCCTCTAATGACAGAGGCAGAGCTTAGCCATTGTGACTAGCAGCCATTGGTAGTCTGATCCTCCATGAATTCCTCTAATCCTAAAGCTATCCAAGTTGGTAGCCATCACAACCTCTTGCGGGAGCAAATCATTGTGCGAACAAGTACTTGCTTTTCCCTGGGTGTCCACAAGTTCTAGCATTACTCCCAAGATGAAAGACAGAGTGAGAATCGTGACCACAAAGCCAAACACAGTTCATCTTGAGTTCAGTTGAGTTAAGGGAGAGAGGAGAGGTGAGTGGGGAATTATCCTTCAGAGTTACTCCAAATTTACACGCCCCAAAACGGAATGATTGCAAAGAGGTCCTTACAATTCATTCCAGAGCAAAAAGAGGTAGTATTTCAACTGAGTGAAGAAGGGGTAAGTAACTAGTTCAGGAGACCTCATATTAGTTGTTTCCTGGTGAACAATCCCAATGAAAGTCAATTGCACGGACGGTCACTAAGTGTTAAATAAAAGGAGCCAGACATTTGGGCTATGAATACACCGGTAGATGGCCATCTTTCATGGATGCTTTAGCAGAGATTTCTGCATTGCAGGGGGTTGGACTAGATGACCCTTGGGGTCCCCTTCCAACTCTATGAGTCTACGAAAACACAGTGAGGTCATTCCCTCCCGCTGCATTTGAATGCTGCTGTGCACACCAGACCGGAAGGGGCGCAGGCATGTCTTCATCCAGTGCGCACAAGCAGTTTGGTTTCCCTGCAAACCACCATGCCATGAACTCCTAATTTATGAAGCCGTCGCCTGGGCATGTGCTGTCCTCTGTTCATGTGCAAGGGCTGCCTCAAACGTACAGACCTCAGCTTAACCGCAAAGCGAACATGGCCTACGTTTTCAGATCGGATGGAAGCTGGTTGGAGGGGAAACACATCGAACAGCTGCGGCTAACATCATGTGTAGATGGCTTCCAACACCAGTGGTGGGAACAAAACACTGAAGCCAGAATAAACAGTAAGGTCCACACAGCCTTCCCGGCCCCTTGGCTCCAGCAGAATTACACCTGGTTCACACCTGGATAAGGAGTTGGTGGGGCAGAGGTTTAACAGAGGAGGATTCCCCCCCCCCCTAGTTTACAGCAGGGTGAAAAAGATCAGCCCCCATAGAGAGCTCTTCTTTATTTATAGCAGGAATACACGAGGAGAGTCCATTTAGCTACATTATTCCAACGGAGCACAACTTGATCAAACCTAGAGAAACTTGAAGTTATTTTACTCAATATCCCTTATGCTGGGTAGAAATTGGGCTCCTGAATCAAACCCGATTTTTCTGCTGCTAGACAGGCACTGAAAGTGTCTTTGTCGCACACAGTACAATCTCTTCTCCAGTTAAATTATTTTGCTTTGTAACCAAAGACTCCTAATGTGCTGAACTACAGTACTACTTGGGGTTGTGGGGTTGGTTTGGTTGGTTTAATTTTATTATAGGGGTTTTCTTCTTTTTTCCATTTTTATGATTTTCTCTTTATCCGTGTGTGCTTGTCTTTCATGAAATTTCAATAGCCAATTTATCACTTTAGTAATCTTTTAAAGTCTTTGTACTTTTTTGGACAAATTTGTGTGTGTGTGTGTTTGTGTTTAAAAAGGCAAGATATTTGGCAACTCTGCGTGTATTCAAAAGCACTCTTTTTTGATGGCATCACATATTCCTGCCTTTTTAACTCTCTGATCTGTATTTTCTCCCTGTCTGCAACCAAAGTCTGTCCTATCATTGTGTTCCTTTAATGGGCTCTTCTCTCATTTGAAAAATCAAACTGCTTGCATGAATCATTCAAAATTGAGACCACATGAAGCAGGCAGCTTTGTAAATAAACCATTGAAATTGGCAAGTCTGGGGAAGAAGGGAGAGAAATACTCATTCTTTAACCCTGGACGTATTTTATTCCCCATACCCTGTTGCCTACTTTAATTTTTGGGGGAGGAGAAGACCCTTTCACTGCTATGTTCCTTTTTAGTTGGGCAAATTTATTCCAGCCCTGCAGTTTTTCCTCTGCTTCATATTTCGGGAGATGGTGGGGGCGTTCCTATTACTGTAAGACTTTTCACGCTCCCAGTTCCAAACTAGGCTCCCTTGGGAGCGGCTTAAGAAAACACATGTAATTCACCCAGCTATAAAGCAGAGTTCTTAATTCTCCTCTTCTCACCCCGATGTTTCACTTGACTTTTAAGCCTGCGAAGGGAGAAGACAAAGGATTTCCCCAGAAAGTGAATGTGGAATGAGGAATCTTTTCCAGCTCAAGGGCCATGATGTCTCCTCTTGGGAAACATTGGGGGGGGGGGGGACATGTGAGTGGTGGGTGGAGCCAGAGCCAGAGGTGGGAGGGGCAATGGGTCTTTGAACAGCCATTAGAAGGAGACGCTTCCACAGACACAAACACATGTGTGCACACAGATGGCCCTCCACCCAGGCGAGCAAAAGGCATAATCGCAGCTGAAGGACAGATTCCAGCCAGGCAAAAGCACCTGAGGAGTGTGTGCAGCAAGAATGGTGAGGGGTGTCTCCTGGGGAGGGGGTGTGGCCTATTATGGAGAGAGACCATAGGTGTGAAGGACCACGAAGGATCACAGATTCCCTACCACCTTCAAACATAACATTCTAAGTGTTGCTTTAAGCCAGGCATGTCCAACTCCCAAGAGAATGTGATCTACTCCCAGTATAAAGAAACTGGCAGTGATCTACCCATTGTCATTGGAGGGAGGGAGGTGTATTCTTTGGGGGGAAGTGCCCAGAGTTGTTGAGCTTTTTGGGGAGGGATTGACAAGAGTTGTTGAGCTTTGGGGGGGGGGAATGACAAAAAACGCTCACCCCAAAAGTCAAGCAGTCACCCAAAAGACCTAGCGCCACATTCCTTGCCCATGATTGACCACAATCCCGCGATCTACCAGTGGGATCCCTCCAGCGATCTACCTGTAGATCGCGGTCTCCCGGTTGGACATGTCTGCTCTAAGCCTATGTACTTGGAAGACTGGATCCCACCCAGCCTAATCCTTCCTGGAGAAGATGGAGAGGTAATTCCTTCTACCACTTCCAATCTACCCTGGGACCAGATCCGTTTCTCCAAAGGAGATTCTCCCAAGCCTACAGAACGAAGAAGCCCAGCTACCCACACCCTGCCACATGGTTGCCAGGGAGTGGGTAGGGAGACGAAAGCCGCAGAAAATCCTGAACAGGATCCGCCCCCTCAAACTGCTGGCTTTGATGTTCCAATGAGCGATGAAAGCCCCCTGCATCTTAGGAGAAGATTTCCAAAAGGTTGGGTTGCCTCTCCCCACTGGGACCATTTTCTCTCCTAAATAGGAACACCTTTGTTAGGCCCTGTTTAAAATGAAATAAAAACCCTTTGTTAAGCCCACCCTACCAGAAACTCCCTCGCACAAGAAAGATCCATTACCCTTCGATTCCAGGCTGCCTCTGGAGCATTTCCACGCCAGATTAGGTCAACTATCCACAATGCAAAATAAAAATATAAAAAATCTCTGCAAGGCGGGGGAACTTCACATCTCCGACTCACTTGAGTTTTCAGAGAAAAGCCAGAAATCCAGAGGCGGACTCGTGCGCGCACACACAAAAAGAAAAAAGCAAGCCAGCTTCCAGAGTGGAGGAAAAACCGTCCTCTTTCCTTCTCTGTTGTTACAGGATGGTTACAACAGCTGCATTCTGCAAGCCTGCCGTGCCGCAACTCAGTCCTCGCCAGCCGTCTCTGCCTGTGGACCTCCAGAGAGAGCTTGCCCGTAAAAAGAATCAAACCGCTCCTTGTTTCTGAGTTGGCTGCTGGAAAAAAGAAAGGGAGGGGAGGAAAAAAGAAGAGCTGGTCCTCCTCTCCTCTTGTTGGAACGGTCTGATGAGAAAGGGTGGCGGGTGGCACAAAAGCAGGAAGGGAAGGGTTGGGATTGGCAGATGCCTTTGCACACAGGAGGAAACCAAGAGAGAGACAGAGCAAAGCACGCCTTTTTCTCTCATTCATTGGGAAGGGAAGGGAGTGGCGGTCGGAAAGGTGGGAGACAAGCACAGAGGACTTATTCAGGGAGCTGGCTTGCTGGAAAGAAGCAAGAGGACCAACGAGATTTGCTTCTGCAAGAAGCACAGCAAGGACCAACAGTTTGGATGGCTGTGAAAGAGGGTGAGGGGAAAACATGTGAGGCTGAGGCTATCCATGGCCCCTGGCCACGTTGGCTGTGTTCTACCTCCACGGTGCCTCTGAATTACAGAGGCATCTGACCGGCTGCCACAGAACAGGATGCTGGATGGGCTCAATTCCCTCAAGCGTTCCTCAAAGGTTCTAGAAGCCAAGCCTTATGAGGAATGGTCGAGGGAGCAGGAGGAGGAGACTGAGAGAAGATCTGATAGCCATCTTCAAATATCTCAAGGGCTGTCACATGGAAGGTGGAGCAAACCCGAACCAATGGATCTAAGAGTTGCAAGAAAGGAGATTCCGACTAAACATCAGGAAGAACTTTCTGACCACAAGAGTTGTTTGACAGTAGAACTGACTCCCACAGGAGGTTGTGGACTCTCGTTTTTAAGCAGAGGCTGGATGGCCACCTGTCATGGATGCTTCATCTGAGATTCCTGCATTGCAGGGGGTTGGACTAGAAAACCCTCAGGGTCCCATCCAAATGTACAATTCTATGATTCTTGTGTTTATGTTCATAGGGCCATCAACAGGCCACGAAAGATGGGCCAGAATGATGCAAAACATTGACATGGGTGGAGATTTGGCTAAGGTATGCCAACTCGTTGCAGCATACATCAATGGTTTATTTAAGAGAGCGCCACCCATATCAGGTTAAGGCTTGCTATCTTCTCCCAGGGTTAAAATGCAGTGTGCCAAATAAAGACTGCAGAAAGAACCCATTGTTATTACAAGCAGAAACCTGCATACACACACACAGAGAGAGGTTAACAATTCTGGGAACTCAATTCCTTTCGACTGTGGCATATCTATTTATTACATTTTTGCAACCCCAACCTTCTGCCACAGAGCTCAGCATGGACTTCAAGATTTCCCTGCCCCCAAGTTAAGCCACACAACACCCCTGTGAGGTAGGTTAGGTTGGCCACTGGAGAAGATTGGGTCAAAATGCTTCTGGCTGTGGAAGATCAATCATGCAAAATATACGTCTAGTGCAGGCATCGGCAACCTCCGGCCCATGGAGGCCATTTATCTAGCCCACGGGCCTCCCGTGAACCGAGCTGCCTGCTCGGCAAGTCCCCCGCGCGCTGCGGTGAACCAGCGCTGCGCGGCACAGGGACTCGCCGAGCAGCGCCGGAAATCGCATCTACGCAGCCGCAGAAGCAATTTCTGGCGCTGTGGACATTTTGGAAATGGGCAGCCAGCACCGGAAATCGCTTCTGTGCAGCCATGGACATGTGCAGAAGCGAATTCTGGTGCTGCGCTGCCCATTTCCAAAACGTCCGCAGCACCACTGGAAATCGCTTCTGCGCCTGTCCGGCCCACGGATGATAGTCCGTGGGAATCCTCCAGCCCACGGGCAGAAAAGGTTGCCCGACGCCTGGTCTAGTGTAAACTGTTTAAGTTGCTCCACCTTAGGGTGTAGGGACCATTGGTCTAAAAATAATTCAGCATGTTTTGTATATACACCATTTAATATATTTACATGCACACTAGTTGGTTAATATGTACTGTGAACTGAGACGCGAGTCAAACCGTTGGTTCATCCGACCTAATACTGCCAAGACTGACTGGCAGTGGCTCCGTGGTTTCAGCCAGGAGTCTACTAGCAGCCATTTTAATTACCCACAATGCCCCTGACGTAGCACCAACCCTAGGCACTGTGGGAAATTAAAATGAAAGCCAATTGCTGCTACCTGCCACTACCTGATAAGCCCATGGCGGGAAGGGGAGACACAGCTTTGTTACCCCTCAAAAAACAAAACAAAAACACTGTATCCAGCCTTGACCTTATCTCCGAACACACTTGATTATTAGAACAGTCGTTCCTGGGCTTTGTTAAACCATAGCTGTGGTACTCCAGATCTTGTTGGCCTACAACTCCCATTATCCCCTGTTTTCTGGCCACACTGCCTGGGGCTGATGGGAGATGTGGTGTCGAAAGAGCCCCAGGAAGACCACAGGGGTCCCCAGGCGCTTTGGCTGCAATCCAGAGAGCCCCGCAGATCTCAGTGTGACCGCGTCTCTCTGGAGCTTTGGCCCTTTCTCTCCCCCAAAAAATTCCACAACGACGAAGGTGGGATTCGAACCCACGCGTGCAG
This sequence comes from Zootoca vivipara, assembly GCF_963506605.1. NCBI lineage: Eukaryota > Metazoa > Chordata > Lepidosauria > Squamata > Lacertidae > Zootoca > Zootoca vivipara. The sequence continues at coordinate 44,236,349 of NC_083288.1, forward strand.
AGCACAATGGATTAGCAGTCCATCGCCTTAACCACTCGGCCACCTCGTCCTTCCTGCCTTTCTGTGTACACCATACACCTCATTTGCTGACAGCAAGGTATGCACCCTTTAAAAAAAAAAGCTTTCATTTCTTAAATCAGAAATACAATTTTCAAGGGACAGGATTTTAAAATACAGTACCTTAAAAAAAAACTGCTCTGTGTGCAGAAACAGGCTCGTGCATGCATAGTTACTGTTTCTTTGCACAAGAGGGTTGCTCAAGAACCTTATTACATAAGAGGGGGAGGGAATCAAATGTAGCCAGACATCCCACTGTGAAAGCTTTCTTGCACAACTTTTCCCCCGCAGCCGCCCACACCTTGTGCCAAAAGCTGTCTGTATTGCCATGCACTAAAAAATAATGGTAATAAACTATACCTGAAAAGAACTTGGGTTTGCCCACAAGCGCACATTATGCAATTTAAGGCCATTATTTGACCGTATTTTGCATTGTCGTTTCTACGAATATCAAGGGACAGTCTGCAGCAACAGTGCCTTGCTTCCGTGACTTCTCGAAATCTTATTCAGCCACCCCTTCAGCTTCCAAGGCTGAACAAGCCTTGCATGCATCAAGCTGGCCTCAATAAGAACTAGAAACTTATCAGGTGGAGGGTATAAAAGGGAAGCATCTCAAAGAGCTGAGCTTTGCTGCCAAAGTGAGTGTGGCATCTGCATAGCTTTCTCTGGGCACACCCCAGGATGTAAAGCGCTTGTGCATTCCTGCACAGAGAGTAGGGAGGGATTTATTGCACTGCATATAGATTTCTGCGTCAGGAGCAAAAATATTTTTTTTTGTCCTGTGTGTGCTGGGTATGGGCCAGGGCGGGGGCATAAGAGCAAGGTTGCGAAACCTAGAAATCTGTTCTGCCAACCCACTTGCGGCTTGAAATCAGGTAAGGTGTTTTAAATCACACTGCATGCGCTAATGAGCATGCCGGTGCTCAAATGTTGTGTCAACACCTACACATTAATAACGGTAATTGCCGCTGTCTTTACTTTTCTGCCTCTGTTTACATGCACAGCCCTGTGTATAAACACCAGCAACTCGGGAGAACGCTTCACATGAGGTGGGTTTCTAATGCAGAAATGACAAGGACGAGGAACTTGTGGCGGTCCAGATTATTATTATTATTAATGTATTAAAAGGTAAAGGGACCCTGACCATTAGGTCCAGTCGTGACCGACTCTGGGGTTGCGCGCTCATCTCACATTATTGGCCGAGGGAGCCAGCGTACAGCTTCCAGGTCATGTGGCCAGCATGACAAAGCCGTTTCTGGCAAACCAGAGCAGCACATGGAAACGCCGTTTACCTTCCCGCTGTAGCGGTTCCTATTTATCTACTTGCATTTTGACGTGCTTTCGAACTGCTAGGTTGGCAGGAGCTGGGACCAAGCAACGGGAGCTCACCCCGTCACAGGGATTCGAACCGCCGACCTTCTGATCAGCAAGCCCTAGGCTCAGTGGTTTAACCCACATTATTATTTTCAATTTATATACCAACCTTTATCAAAAGATCCCAGGGGGTATACACTACAAACACATTACAGAACATCAATGATAAACACATTGATAAAAAGATGATAAAAAGCATACTGACAGACAGCCTAAGAACAAAATAGCCACGAGTCCTCTCTCCCACACTTTTACAGATGTCCCTGAACTACATCTCCCATCTTCTCTGACCATTGGCCCTGCTGGTCAGCGGTTGATGGGAGTCCAGCAACATCCAAAGGGCTATGACCCCCCACCCCATCCCGGACACATGTCACAATAAAATGTTTCCGTTGTTCAGGTGTTGCAAGACTGTTGATGTTGTAGCAGCAGACTCACACAATTCCCCTGCTGGAAATCAAGTGTGATCGTGGGGGTACGCGCCATTTCACTCCCAACACATAATTATGGGAACTCTGAATGCTAGGCCCCTTTTAAGCAGTATTTTACTACTTTAAACACTCACGGCTTCCTCCCAAGAATCCTGGGAACCGCCGTTTGATTACGGCACTATTGTGAGTTGTCAGCAGACCCCGATTCCCCTCGCAGAGCTACAGTTCCCAGCGTTCTCTGGAAAGGCGAATTAATGGTTAAGCCGTTCTGGGAATTGTAGCTGGGGAATAGTGGTTTACTGCTCCCTCTTCCCAGGGAACTTTGGAAATTGTAGAGATGAGATTTACAATGCCACCACCCGCCCCGCCCGCCCTTTTTTGGATGGTTATGTTGAGACCCAACTGTTTAGAAACTTTTGAAAACCGGCACACGCTTTTCCCAGAGAGGAGGCTGATGAGTCACTTTCCGAGAAAGGGGAGCAGTCTGCAAACTGTCTCGTGTCCATTGTCCCTTTCCAACAAAATGTACACTTCCTTCCAGGCGGAATGAGAGCCCGGTAAACAAGCAATCTCAATGGACATCTAAGCATAAAGAGACAGTGCCCTCCTTTCGCCTCCCTGCCCCATTTGCCTTTTAGCAAATAAGAACAAGAAGAAAAACAGCATCCATAGATGCGGACAGGAAGGTTAGATTCTGGACTTAATGGTCTTCTGGGGTGGAAGACCCTAGTGCATAGACACCATACATTAAAAAAATATTTGAAGTACGGTAAAAGTAAAGGGACCCCTGACCATTAGATCCAGTCACGGACGACTCTGGGGTTGCGGCGCTCATCTCGCTTTATTGGCCGAGGGAGCCGGCGCACAGCTTTCGGGTCATGTGGACAGCATGACAAAGCCTCTTCTGGCAAGCTAGAGTAGCGCACGGAAACGCCGTTTACCTTCCCGCCGGAGCGGTACCTATTTATCTACTTGCACTTTGACGTGCTTTCAAACTGCCAGGTAGGCAGGAGCAGGGACCAAGCAATGGGAGCTCACCCCGTCGCAGGGATTCAAACCGCCGACCTTCTGATCGCCAAGCCCTAGGCTCTGTGGTTTAACCCACAGCGCCACCCGTGAAGAAGTACACACCCTCAGAAAAAGAATCCTGGGAACTGCAGTTTACCTCTCACAGAGCTAGCACCCTTAAACTACAGTTCCCAGGATTCCTGCATTGCAGGTGGGTTGGACTAGATGACCCATAGGCTCCCTTCCAACTCTACAATTCGATGATTCTATGGTTCTTTGTGGCTAGCAATATGCTTCCAAATGCAGGCAGCTTCGTTCTAAAATGTGGTACGCCCACCCCACTGAATTTGGAAGCCCACCTGCTCTTTGTGCAGTGTGGCACCGGACGGTGCCTGCCCCCCAACCCTGAGAAAGCTGACTTCGATGCTAACAATCCCTTTCCCTCGGTTCCAAATATCCACAGAGTAGCGGTAGTGGCTATTAGCAAATTTATATCTCCCTCTTCCACCCAGAAGAGCCCAGGGTAGACAAATACAAAAGTGATAAAGCAATGCCCTCAAAAATAAAATAAAAGCATACTTAGTCAAGCCACCAGTCCTCAATGAGGTGGGAAACCTGTGTCTAACTACGTAGCACCACCTGCAGGGAAGTTCTTAGATAACTGAATGCTTCCCAAGACACAACACTTCCATGGACATAGAAAACTAGGTGTTTAGGGGCAACAGCTAGGCTGCAATCCTCCAAGACACCTTGTTTTCCTTGGAGGAGGTGACAAATAATGACTGCCTGGGAATTTCCGTCTGGGAATTCCCAGGTGTCGAAAAATGTTATTTATGTACGCCACTCCTACGGCCGGTATTTTGTTAGCTCAAAAATGGAAAATGAGCAAGGTCCCAACTAAAGAAGAATGGCAACTTAAACTGATGGAATATGCGCAGTTTGCGGACTTAACATATAGAATAAGAAAACAAGAACATCATACGTTTAGAGATTGGATTTTTTTAATTGAATATATTGGGGGGGGATTGAGTACACTTGAAAACGTTGGCAGCATTAAGATAAATTCAACAGTGTAAATATAAGTTTTGATGGACGTAATAATGGAACACTGAAGGGTTTAGTTTATGTAAAATATGCAGGGATTTATGATATGCAAAATGAGCCATGGAAAGAGAAGAAGGGAAGTCGCTGATATTTTAAGGATGTTTAAATGAGTATCCTAAATTTAATAATATAGGCAAATAATGACTGGCACCAGCAGCAGCCAAAATCCGTGAGGCACCGACCTCTTTTCATCTTTGGCATGTTTAATGCATTTTTTAAAAAAATTTAACTGTGAACGAGCTTTGAGTTTAAACAGGGCCTGCGGCCATGGTCCCTGTCCCCAGAATCATAGATAGAGAGAGAGAGCAGTTTCGAGCATACACAGAGAGCCTTCCACTACAGAGCTATCAAAATTAAAATAGGTTTCCTGGCACGCACTATTATAACATTTCAGGAAAGTCGACCGGCCCACACCCCTGTTGAATGATCGCCCTGCAAAATAAACACAATTACCGCCTCCTGATATCTTACCTACATTTCCTCTGACACAGTTTCTCTGGTAGCTGAAGGTCTGAGGGCCTCCCACAAAAAGCAGGCGATGAGCCCCCATTTATTTCACAAAAGAAGGTTAAAAAGCATCCTGTATCCTGGGAACTGACACTGGCTGGCGACATTATGATGAATCTCTCCTGTGGGGTTTTTTTTATTGTGAAAAGGCACTTTATGGTTCTGCAGTCCGCAGCTGAAGGCGGAATCTGAACCCAGCTCTCCCTTAGCCAGACTCCAAAGACGGAGTCTACTACGTCAGGCCAATTCTGACACTGACCATTTCCCCATCCCGCCAGTGTTTCACGGGAAATAAAACAGTAAAACAATTAAAGTCCCATCTCATAACTCCGGTTATCACCTTGGCCTCCTTTCAACCTGTCTCGGAAGCAGGAAATTCTTCCCCACCTCTGCATTGGATGTAATTGGACCTTTCAATCACTCCTAAAGTGAGCATTCAAGAAAATTCAACTACTTCTGGGGTTGGCAGTTATCACTCTTCAAGACACATGGTTCTCAGCTCCAGTGTTAGAAGCTCAGACATATGGCACCTTAAACCTAGGCTGTGGTCACCACAACAGAATATCTAGACACCTTTTTTTCTTTGTTACAATGAGGTTTTTTATTATTAATCTCTATACTGCTTTGTATTTTAAAGAAAAAAATCTCAAAGCGGTTTACAACACATTAAGACATCAAATTTCTTGGGCTCCTTGATCACTGCAGATGGTGACAGCAGTCACGAAATTAAAAGATGCCTGCTTCTTGGGGGAAAAGCAATGACAAACCTAGACAGAATCTTAAAAAGCAGAGACATCACCTTGCCGTCAAAGGTCCATATAGTTAAAGCTATGGTTTTCCCAGTAGTGATGTATGGAAGTGAGAGCTGGACCATAAAGAAGGCTGATCGCCGAAGAATTGATGCTTTTGAATTATGGTGCTGGAGGAGACTCTTGAGAGTCCCATGGACTGCAAGAAGATCAAACCTATCCATTCTGAAGGAAATCAGCCCTGAGTGCTCACTGGAAGGACAGATCGTGAAGCTGAGGCTCCAATACTTTGGCCACCTCATGAGAAGAGAAGACTCCCTGGAAAAGACCCTGATGTTGGGAAAGATGGGGGACACAAGGAGAAGGGGATGACAGAAGACGAGATGTTGGACAGTGTTCTCGAAGCTACGAACATGAGTTTGACCAAACTGCAGGAGGCAGTGGAAGACAGGAGTGCCTGGCGTGCTCTGGTCCATGGGGTCACAAAGAGTCGGACACGACTAAACAACAAAACACTGCACGGATAGTGAACTGTTTTTGTTGTTGATGTTGTTGTTTAGTCATTGATTTCTGGGATGATTTAAATCCCTCCCCCCCCTTCTCTTTTTTAATGCACATAGTCTCCTGAACATGCATGCATGCACCCAAGCCGGTGGTTTATATAACCATAGAATTATTTCAGTTTGCTGCCAAGCAGAACGTTTATAGAGCCTAGGACCATAGTCCAAAAACCTTTGGTCGTGCATCACGCCTGCCGCGGTGAATTATATCTGCGTAGAGATAATGCGCAGGTTTCTGATAAGCTTTTGCTGCGCAGATGCAAAAATGTGCAAAATGAGATAAACGCGTTGCTTGGAAGCTGAGGGTGCACTCCTGGAGTTGCATCGTGGAGAAGAAGGAAGTCTGGTTGGCCTCAGAGTGGTGAATCTGATGGGCAGGAGAAGAGACCCGGTTTCTCTCCGAGACAGATGGCTAGCTTGTGTCCTCCAGATGTTGTTGGACTACAACTCCCATCATTGTGGCTGTTGGCCACTCTGGCTAGGGATGATGGTGGTTGGAGCCCGATAACACCTGGAGGGCTGCAGGTTTGGAGGTCCACAAGTCCACAACTCAGTGGTAGAGCATTTGCCTTGCATGCAGAAGGTCCCAGGTTCAATCCCTGGCATCTCTAGGTAAGGACTCTGGGAGGAGCACCTGTTGAAACCCTGGAGAGCCTCTACCAATCAGGGTAGACAATACTGAGCAAGGTGGACCAATGGCCTGATTCGGTATGAGGCAGTTTCCTTTTTATGTAGTGGTACCTTGGTTTTTGAACAGAATGCATTCCAGGAGTCCTGCAGACATTTGGAAGCCACAGAAGCCATGCCGGATGTTCGGCTTCCGAAAATCATTCGAAAACCGGAACACTCAATTCCGGGTTTCGATTGTTCAGGAGTCGATTTGTTTGGGAGCAAAGGGATTCGCCTTCCAAGGTACAACTGTATATATAAAAAATTACTTATTTGTTTTTTCAGATTAAAATTTTACAGTCCCATATCCAACATACAACATAGAAACAAGATTCCAAAGAATCTCCTGAACTTCCCTCCTCCCCTTTGTGGGTCCTATTGTTAATCCTTTCCTCCTGCATCTTTTATGATAATCCAAATCTTTTACCTTTCCATTGTGTCCAAAATTCACCATTAAACTACAAGTGTTATTCCAATCCTTCTAACGATTGTCAATGTTTACAATGGTTTTTAAGATAAATTATAAATTCCCCCCATTCCTTATTAAAATTTTGGTCTTCCTGATTTCTGATTCTTCCAGTTATTTTAGCCATTTCGGCATAATCCTTCAACTTGATCTGCCATTCTTCTCTGGTAGGGACTGGTATGAGGCAGTTTCTAATGTACCTTATATATCTCATATTCTTAAGTAAATGGCCACTCTGTTCTGGTTGGCAGTCTAAATCGAGGTGGGAAGCTTCAAGCCTGGGTTTGTCAAGTATGGACCTTCATCCCTTTTCTGTCTGGCCCCTGGGACTCTTCCTAAGCCATGCCCTTCGCTGCCTGTGCGCCATGCCCTCCGGGAATCCTGCTGCCTGACTGGAATGCATGCTTGAACTGTGATGATGTCTCTTGCTAGCCTGGTTGGATGATGGCGATTTGAGTGTGTTTGAAAACCTAAGATTTATATGTGGTGCTGTGGTCTAAACCACAGAGCCCAGGGCTTGCCGATCAGAAGGTCGGTGGTTCGAATCACCGCGACGGGGTGAGCTCCCGTCGCTCGGTCCCAGCTCTTGCCAACCTAGCAGTTTGAAAGCAGATAAATAGGTACTGCTCCAGCAGGAAGGTAAACAGCGTTTCCGTGCGCTGCTCTAGTTCGCCAGAAGCGGCTTTTTCATGCTGGCCACATGACCCGGAAGCTGGCTCCCTTGGCCAGTAAAGTGAGATGAGTGCCGCAACCCCAGAGTCATCTGCGACTGGACCTAATGGTCAGGGGTCCCTTTACCTTTACTAGAATGTATTTGTGGCTTTTGCTATTGTCCCCTCTGGCCCCTGAAGTGCTGTCTACAAGGACATGGACTTGAAAATAGTTACCCACTGCTGGTCTAAATGTTTATAAGCGGGGGGGGGGGACCCGTGGCCCTCCAGCTGCTGCTGAACTACAATTCCCATCATCCACAGCAAGCACCAGCAACGGTCAGGGATGATGGGAGTTGTAGTTCCTCAAGGTCTGGAGGACCAAAGGTTCCCCACACTGGGTTTATAGTTTGCTTGGCAATTCTAACAAGCTGGGATGGCTCCGCCAATAGAGCATGAGGCTCTTGATCTCAGGATTGTGGGTTCAAGCCCCACATTGTGCAAGAAGACTCCTGTGCTGCAGGGGGTTGGACTGGATGACCTTCAGGGTCCCTTCCAGCTCTGCAAATCTGCGGAATCTATAGTTCTAACCTGTTGCAACATAGGGAATGCTTGATCTCAAAAGGACTTTGTTTTGACACAATACCTGAGCCTGCTACCAGTCAGATCTTTGGCTGCGGTTCTGTAGTTAATTGCTTTTTATTGATATGTTTACCTGGGAGCAGGTCCCATTGAAACATTACTGCCATGTAGATGTGTAGAGAATTAGACTGTTGCCTTCGGGGCACTTTTCGTTTCATTCCAATGTCGTTAGTTGCCTTAAAGAACTCTTGTGAAAATGGATATTGAAATGTTGCAATAAATATATATACTTACAGCATATATATATAAATTTGTAAAAGATCGCACTATGAAAATATGCACAGCTCTCTCTCTACCTGCATTTAAAACAGCTGCGTATAAACATCTGAATATATTTTGTTTAGGGGTGTGTGCAGCCATGGCAGGTGTTGTAACTCTCCAATGGTTTGAATTCGCCCCCAAGGTGCAATCCTCCATTGTCCCTCCAGACAGACGGATGCCAACGGGGGTGTACATCCCCACAGGGACGCAGGTGGCGCTGTGGTCTAAACCACTGAGCCTCTTGGGCTTGCCAATCAGAAGGTTGGTGGTTCGAATCCCCGCAATGTTGCTCTTTCCCAGCTCCTACCAACCTAGCAGTTCGAAAGCATGCCAGTGCAAGTAATATCATGGGTCAGCAAACTACGGCCTGGTGGCCAGATCCAGCCCAATTGCCTTCTGGATCCGGCCCACTGATGGTCTGGGAATCACCATGGGGATCACCGTGGGGAGTCTGATCGTTTGGGCTGTGCCATCCCCCCCACACACTGTGGCGGTGGCGCCTCTTCGCTCCCTCCCCCTGGCTTCTCCCCACCCTGCCTAGAGGAGGAAGGGGGCTGGGCTTTGTTGGCTGAGTGCCATTTTAAGCAGCCCTTCTCCGGAGCCAGCCCTTTCATGCCGCTCATCGTTCAGCCTTCCAGCCCCTGCCGCTCGCAAGGCACTTGTAAGCAGCCACCGGAGCTCATCCTGTGCTGTGGAGAAGGGGGGGTCGGTAGGGGAGGATTCCACCCCCCAAAAAATAGAGTCCAGCCCCCCACAAGGTCTGACGGACAGTAGACCGGCCCCCTGCAGAAAAAGTTTGCTGACCCCTGAAGTAGATAAATAGGTACTGTTGCAGCGGGAAGGTAAACGGTGTTTCCGTGCGCTTTGGTTTCCATCACGGTGTTCCATTGCACCAGAAGCGGTTTAGTCATGCTGGCCACATGACCCGGAAAGCTGTCTGTGGACAAACGACGGCTCCCTCGGCCTGAAAGCGAGATGAGCACCGCAACCCCACAGTCGCCCTTGACTGGACTTAACTGTCCAGGGGTTCTTTACCTTTACCTTTACGTCCCCACATATACGTGAACAATCTCCCTTTAAAACAGAAACACTCCATCATCTTTGTCTTTAAAATAAGTTGCTGGCTCCTTATTGGAGACTCTGGCTCCTTATTGGAGACTCCTGTGTGAAATGAAACATATCAAAGACGGGGCTGATTCAATATGGCAGTGAGTCGCGACGGCCGCTGTGCTTGTTTGGCATCCCTTTTAGCTTTAATTGAAGCATCAGATGATAGTAATTGTGTTACCTGCTCGCTGGACCAGTGTTGTTTACATCTAAACCTACTCAGTGCGCACTTGGGCATGTGGATGTGTGTTTGCCAACTCATTCGACAAAGTGGGCTCCAGTCCATGTGGATTTATGCCACAGTAAATCTGCTAGCCTTTAGGTGTCGCAAATCCCTTTATATGCTTGCCAAGTCAGGGCTGCCCTTTGCGAAGTGGCCCACGGAAAGCCTTGCCACGTTTTGTTCTTGCTGCAACAGACCGAACAGGCTCAGCCTTCGGGGGAAACTGCCCAAAGTTTTATATAACTTGTTGGCCAGATGAAATGGCATGGAGGGATGGAGAGAGAGGGGTTTAGAGGAGAGAATGCTATAGAATCATGCAAACTCTTTCCCCATGGGTCAATGGACCTGGGTACAAAAACAGTTCAAAAGCATCAATTGATGCTTTTGAATTATGGTGCTGGAGGAGACTCTTGAGAGTCCCATGGACTACAAGGAGATCAAACCTACCCATTCTTAAGGAAATCGGACTTGAGTGCTCACTGGAAGGACAGATCCTGAAGCTGAGGCTCCAATACTTTGGCCACCTCATGAGAAGAGAAGACTCCCTGGAAAAGACCCTGATGTTGGGAAAGATGGAGGGCACAAGGAGAAGGGGACGACAGAGGACGAGATGGTTGGACAGTGTTCTCGAAGCTACCAACATGAGTTTGACCAAACTGCGGGAGGCAGTGGAAGACAGGAGTGCCTGGCGTGCTATGGTCCATGGGGTCACGAAGAGTCGGACACAACTAAACAACTAAACAACAACAACAATTAAGAAGAACCCCAGACATCGATCTAGCCCAGCATCCGGCTTCACACAGTGGCCAACCAGATGTGCTCTGAAAGGCGAACATGCAGGACGTCAGCACAGCGGTCCTCTTCGGTTGTTACTCTCCAGTAAGTGGCATTCAACCCTAGGGATGCAATCCCTTTGGGGCAACCTGGCAAGGGTCACATGTCCGTGGTGAGTGGGGCCAGAGGCAAGTGGATGGAGCATCAGTCTAGTTTGAACAACAGGCTAGTTTCTCTGCAGCACAAACCCCCCCTCTTGGTCCCCCATCCAGACAAGCATTATCAGACTTCAGAGATACAATCTAGCCAGGGAAAAAGCAACTCAGGGGGGGAGAGAAGGGCCGGTGAAAGGCGGGGCCTGCAGAGCATTCCAAGGGCCAGATAAAAAGCCCTGGAGGGCCGCATTCAGTCCTCCAATACCTGGAGATTCTCTCCACAGATAAAAAATAGTTGGTAACCCCCCCTCCTTCTTCATGAATGTCTGATCCCCTTTTAAAGCCACCTGTTTGAAGCTACAGCTGCTGCTACCATACCTTGCCAGTTCCTTCACAAGGCATCTATTTAAAATGGCCTTTTTTGTCCCCGCGGCAATTTAAATCCAATCACCCAGAACACACTTCCCATTCTGCTTCAGATGAAAACAAAGGGTCCCTTAGGGCACCGGAGATTTGGCACAACACAGCTCTAACCACTAAGAGTAACTTCCTCCAAGAGCAGGACCCTAAATTCCAGGAAGCTGCCAGGATGCGGATGCAGCTTGTCGCCCATTGGGTTCCCTTTGAAACATGAGGCTCAAGGAGCTAGAAGTTCCCCATCATTTGCCTGCTAAGCACATGAGTGTGGGTGCAAAGGCACCCGGCATACAAAGCCACCTGTCTTGTGTACACACACACAAACACACACAGACGATTGCTAACAGACCCTCCATATTTCATTTCCACAGTATAAAGGTTCCTTGTCTCGTACACAGGGCACACCTTTCCCATTTCTAACCCAGCAAACCTGGTGGGTGACAAGGAGAAGGTCTGTAGTTGAGTGGTAGAACATATGCTTTGTTTCAGAAGCCCCCAGGAGCCTCAGTCCTCAATGGCACCTTCCAGATAGGACTGGGGAAAGACTCTCTGGAAAGCTGCTGCCAATCAGTGCAGGCAATACTGAGCTAGATGGACCAATGGTGTGACTCGGCGTAAGGCAGTTCCCTCCCCCCCTGTTCTCTGTGAGCCCTTCTGGATCGTCACAATTTTGAATCCCATACTGGCAAATCGGGGTTGCACAATCAAAGTTGAACTGGGTGGGTGTGCCTTGAACGACAAACCCGCTTGGTGAAAATATCGGACCTTTTGCAACAAGGAAAGTGAAGGGGAAATGCAAACGTGTGGAAATAACAATTGTTTGACACAACGTCGTCTAACCTCCCTGCGAACAAATCAGGATAATTGTTCAACAGACAGGTGGAGTGTGTGGAAGTGCCCTTTGTCCAGAAAGCCTCTTGATTTTGCCATCTGCTCAGGAACCAGGCGTCACCCGGAACCCTGCAGAGCTGGGGGCTTTTCCCTTTGCCTGTGACTGGCGAAACTGACTCACACCTTTTGCTCCAGGGTTTCCTGCGCCTTCATCAGATTAGAAGCCAGGCTGATCTCTCAGCCCCAAGCTGTAGAAGCCTGACCCTTGTCTACTCCCCACCCCCCAAACCTGGAATCAGTCGCTCCATCTGGGAAGCGACAGTGAAGTCACAATGGAAACTCACCCCAAGGCACTAGGATTGTGCGTAAAATGGAGGTTGCAATAGCCTCAGCACAGATCACAGCCAGGTAAACTGAGTGTTGTCATTTGCAACATCCGGTTGTGGATGTGCAAGAGAAGGATTGTGCTGGACTTTGGTCAAGAGGTCACTCCATGGACAATGTCCTTGGAAGGGTATTTTCCAGGTAGCAAACCTGAACCGCAAGGTGATCAAATGAGGTGTTCTTGGTGGCCACTCTCTGTAACAGCAGGGAATGGGCAAGAAGGTGTTTTGGAATGGCAGCAATAAATCACTCCCTCCAATAGCAAGCTCAGGTGGTGCGTGCCAACAGGACCATACCAAAACAGGGCCGGCGAGGAATGCAAAGGAAGTACGAGCATGCTCAGGGGAACATCCTGAGGACTAGAGCATCAATGAGGACTAAGCTTGCTCAGTTGGTAGAGAACGCAGAGTTGGAAAAGGAAAACTGGGTGTACGGTAGGTGGAATGGAGTGTCCTGGAGGAGGGCAAGCAGGCTGGAACCCTGAACCGAACACTTGCTGAAATGTGGGTATACACAGCCACATTCTACTCCTGGTTCCACACGTTAGGAACAGCAAATGGTTAAATAAATTGCTACCTGACTACCGTATTTTAATTCATTGACAGTAGAATCCTATGCACATGTACTCAAAAGAAAACCCCACAGAGTCCAATGGGGTTTACTTCCTGGTAAGTGTGACTCTCCATGTCCCTGAGCTGTATTCTGGTTATCCAAAACCAGGTGAGAGCTGGAGCTCGGCTGCAGATTTTTCTAACCTCTGTACCTGGGGATGCGTGGGAATTAAGAAAATCTAAATAAAACCAGAAGGTACAAACTGTTTGGGGGGCACTGTTCTAACAATGCGCTGCTATGCACAATTAATCCTGCTGTACACAATCCGGAGCACGCTTGTTCAGAAATAAATGCCAGAGTTCAGCCACCCCGCCTGTAAACATGAACAGGAATTCGTGTAGCCTTTCGCCTCCTAAATACATGTACATACCTCGGGGGCAGAGCACATGATTTATAAAATCTCTGGCAGTCTCCCGTTTTAAAATCTCTGGCAGCGAGGGTGGCAAAAAGACACCCACTGCCCATGCCTTGGAGAGTCACAGCCAGACAGAGAGGGCAACAGTGGACCCACGATCCGACTGAACGTAAGAAACTTGAGTGCTCCTGGATCAGGCCAAAGCATCCTGCTCTCACAGTGGCCAACCAGATAATCTTTAGAAGACATCTGAAGACAGCCTTGTATAGGGAAGCCTTTTGTAACGTTCTGTTATGTTTTAAGTCCAGCTCTTCCACATGAAAAGTGTTGGGGTCCCTGCTGGGAGCCGCCCCCTTAAAAACCCCATAAGGAGTCACCGATTCTCACCGGGGTTGCAAAAGGTACTCTGCATATGTTCAATGACACTCTCACACGCTTGCACGCTCTCTCTCTCTCCATATATACTTCACGCGTTGTAGTTGAGCCCGGCCCTTGGGGAGTGAAGCGGGAAGGGTTCCGGGGCGCAAAGGGAAAGGTGCGCGCGCGCGTTTCTAAGCAGAAAGCAAGCTCACGCACCCAGCCACCGGATCAGGTTTATAGGAGATCCAGCCGACAGATACCATACCAGAGGTTTAACCCGGAGCCTCTCCTTCGCCTTCTCACCTTGAGCAGCTCAGGAGCCTGGCACGATCCGGCGAGGGCGAAGGAGGAGAGAGGGACGCTCGGTCAAGCGGGAACGCCGATCTGCGCCTTGGCGAGCAGAGGCGAGGCTGGCGATGGCTCCTTGGTCGCTCCGGGTCTCCGATCTCCCGCAGGAGCTGGGCTTGGCTGTCCTTTGTCCCGCCCGCCGCATGCCGCCCGCCGCGCTCGCCTGCTGCCGCCTCCGCCGCCTCTTCCAGGACGCAGTTGGCTCAGGGACCCGCCTCCATGTGCGCCCCCGCCCTCGCCTGGGACCCGGACAAGAGGAGGAGGAGGTGGAGCCGGCTAGGAGGGCGAGGGAGACGATGCGCCGAGATGGCGCCCCCGCCCGGCGCTTCCAGCCCCACCCCGGGGCGCTCCGGGGCGCGCGTAACGCGCAGTCCGGGCCCCTGCCGTTAACATGTTTGCTAGGGGTTAAGGCACGTTGGGGTGAGTGGCGTTAGAGGGTTAAGGGAGAAGTCATAGTTAACTGTCGAGTTGGAAGGGCACCCCCAGGGTCATCCAGTCCAACCCCCTGCAGTGCAGATCTCCACTTTCCGCCCTGGACGTGGCTGTTTTCAGGTGCCGCCACTGCCCCTTGAGCACGGTGGGTCTCGTTTCCTTGCAAACATTATGATGGATTCCTTATGCGCAGGATTTGCCACACACTCTCTTTCTCTCCGGGTGAGCTTATCTACCGGTAGTAGTCTGCGCCCCCAGCCCAAATTATTAGGAATGTAAATGGAGGTCAGAAAAGATCCATACACAACCAGCGTTCATTAATCATCAACCACCATTGCCAGGAATCATAAAGTAAAAAAGAAAAGTAAAACTAGTGAAAATAATGAGGTCACCCTGCTTTTAAATCTCCTCTCTAATGAGATGGACGGGGCTGATAAAGCTTTAACAAGCATGTGACTGTTGGGCCTTAGGGTTGTGAGTTCGAGTCTTGAGTCATCGCATTTTAGAATGTTCGCTTCCGCCTGTTTGTACAGAAGATCGACAACATGGCTGAATCCAACTGTGACCATCATACTTAAAAACGTGCCATGCTCTTCTTTTCCACCCTAGGCCCTTTTCCACTTCCTAGGTCTTTATTCACCCCCTGCACAGTTCCACTGACCCCAGGGGAAACCCTGATCTAGTAACCGCGATTAGGGTTGAAGCCCAAGACAGTTATTCATTTCTGACCTTATTAAAAGAGAGCCAGCGTGTGTCTGCTCCTAGCAGTGTGGTAAAAAAGGAGTATTTTATTTTTCAGTACCTGTAAATGTTTAGAGAGTCCCTCCTTTAAAATGATATAACAAATCCAAACCCCACAATATGTTTACTCCACTTTAATTGATGGCATTTACTCCTAGGTAAATGTGCATAGGACAGTAAGCTTCATAGAGTGGCCAAAATAGGGCTGCAGTGCTTAATAAATCTATTAATTGACAATAAAAGAAAGTTCTTCCTGGATGAACTGGGCAGCAGTTTGGGTCTTTTAAAAACAATAATATGTTATTCTTAATACAAGCCCTTACAAAAAATGCAGGCGGCAAAAAAGCAACTCTCAGCACTCTTAACAAACCACACTTCCCAGAATTCTTTGGGGAAAACCATGATTGTTTAAAGTGGTGTGATACTGCTTTAATTGGATATCGCAGATAGGGCCTAATAAGATTTTGTTAGATCAATAACTTCTATTTATTATGTCCGAGAGACGGGTGTCATTGCTAATGCAGCCAAAACAGCAGCACCCATTATTATTTTTAGTGACGTATAAGTGAGGGTGGCCACACATCAGCCCAATGAGATCTGAGCATGCTCAGTCACCACGGAATGCTGGCTGACTGCTGGTGGGGGGAGGGGTGGCAGAATACAGCAAACAAGGTGGGAGGGGAAATGGAGTGTTATGGAGGAGGGCAGGAATGGCAGACTCTGCACTGCAATATTTGGTTGCAGCTCCCACTTCCCTTCTGCAAAACATGGGCATCGTATGAAAGCAAAGGGTGCTTCTTGCATTGGGTTGACCCTCTGAAATGAATGGACAGGAGGCTAAGGCCCATTCATTTCAGTGGGTCTAAAAGTTCATTGAATACCACCCATATGTAAATTTAATTGATTAATTACCCCTCTATACCTCAGGGGTAAGTCCCATTGAGTCTAAAGGGGCATAATCCCAAATAAGCAAGAACCCACCCCTTTTTAACTTGGGGACTTACTTCTGAGTAAACATGCATAGGATGAAAACTGACAGGTTTACACAGTGCGTATGATGATACAGTGTATAGACCAGTGATGGCGAACCTATGACACGCGTGTCAGACGTGACACGCAGAGCCCTCACTGCTGGCACGCGCCCCATCGGCCCATTCATGCTGTTGTCTCCGCTGTTAAAACCTGGATCCTTTTGTTGTTGTTGTTGCTGGTAGCCAGAGATTGGTTTTTTAAACCTTTCTGTGCTGTTTTTTTACTGGCGCTTTGGCAGACGATGATTGGGTGTAACAGCGTTCATTTTTTAACCCGTTCTGTGCTGGTTTGTTGGCACTTTGGCAGACTGTCGGTGCTGTGTGTTAGTTCCAGCGAAGGTATTATTTGTCATTTATTTCTGTTCTCTTTCCCCCCCCCAAAAAAAGCGCAGCAGCTTTGGGGCATCCCCCCCAAAAGCAAAGCAACTTTTGCACCCCCCCAAAAAAAACCTCCAAAACTTTGGTCAGCAGCTCCCCAAAAAAAGCTCAACAACTCTGGGCACTTTGTGATAAATAAGGGTTTTTTTGTTCTTTTTGGTTAAATAATTAGTTTTTGGTTTATTAAATACAGTTATATATTACAATTATACATTTTTGTTATTTAAACTATAAATATCATGAAATTATGGGTTTTTTTCTCGAAGTGACACACCATCCGAGTTATGCTCAGTTTTTTGGCAAATTTTGACACACCAAGCTCAAAAGGTTGCCCATCACTGGTATAGACTGATGCTTATTTTGGCGTTGTGCGACATAATAAACTTAAGTTTTTAAAGGTTTTCTTACTGAGTTGCATTTCCAGTTTTCATGTAGATAAGGAACGAGTAACCAACTATGGTATCTTCCTTCCATACTTGGGAATAAACAGCATTTAGGCTCCCTGCTCCTGTAAGACCCCTTTACCTGCCTGGACTCAGTGGCGTCGCAGCGGGGGGGGGCGGTTCACCCCGGGTGCCCTTTCTGGGGGGTGACAAGAAGGCACCCCGCAGGGGCTTGCGGCGGCGCGAGCAGCCATCGCACTGCCGCCGCATGTGGAGGATCCTCTGTTCGCGGCTGCAGCCGTGAGCACATGATCCTGGCACTGGCGGCAAACCGCTATGTGCAGCACATGTGCGGCGGTGCACGCATGCGCTCTACGTAACAACACCACACATGCGCTGTACATAGTGGCTTGCTGCTGGTGTCGCTCGAGCACTATACGGACGACGGTGGGATCCGTCCGTCGCTGCTACAGCCGCATGTAGAGGATCCTCTGTTCACGGCTGTAGCGGCAACAGAGGGATCCCGGCACCGTCCGTACGGCGCTGGAGCGCCGCTGCTGGCAAACCGCTATATACAGAGCATACGCAGCGTCGCTGTGTACGGTGCATGCGTCGTACGTAGCGATGCTGCACATTAGCAACCAGACAGAGGGCCTTCTCGGTAGTGGCACCCGCCCTGTGGAACGCCCTCCCAGCACAAGTCAAGGCAATAAGTAACTATTCTACTTTCAGAAGACAACTGAAGGCGGCCCTGTTTAGGGAAGTTTTTAATGTTTTATGCTGTACTGTTTTTAATATTCGGTTGGAAGCCGCCCAGAGTGCCTGGGGAGGCCCAGTCAGATGGGCGGGGTATAAATAATAAATTATTATTATATTATTATTATTAGTTGTACATAGCAACGCTGCACATGCGCCCTACGTAGCGACGCCCTGCCCCGGGTGTCACAACGCCTTCATTCGCACCTGCCTGGACTATTAAATTCTCTCCCCGCCGCCACTAGTTGGATATTTCTCCCTTAGATCATCTCTTCCTCATCTCCAACTGGCCCAGCTCCGACTGAACCGCTTGGCGCTGTTACCAAGCTGGGTGCTGCGTGCCAGCTGGAGAAGCTGCCTGGCACTGTTCCCAGTTTGGCATCTCCCAGTACACCTCTGGCCTGGAAAGCAGCCATTCACCATGGCCTTTTGGCGGCCACTGTCTCCTTGGGGACAGGACTGTAGCTCAGTGGTAGAGCATCAGCCTTGCAGCCAGAAGGTCTCAGGTTTGATCCCCAATGACATCTCCAGGTGGTGCTAAGACTCCTCTCTGAAACCCTGGGGTATCACTGCCAGCCTTTGTAGAGAATACTTTGCTCAATATTCTGACTCAGTATAAGGCAATGTTCTATGCTCCCATTGTGGAGAGAGTCTTGAAGACCAAATTGATAAACTTAAGACGGTTGCATTTGGCCTCCTAAATATACAAGGTGTGACTGGAAATTTTGGTGAATGGTCACAGAAATCGGACAGCGAGAAATATTTGAACATACTGTACCTACCCTCTGATACTATGCACTGTTGACAACGTTCGTAGAACTGGTGGAAACTTCTGGAGAAGTCCTCTTTTCGTACTGCTTTCAGTTCCCTCGCCACAGCAGCTTGGACGTGTGAAATGTTGGGAAATCTGTGCCCTTTCAGTGCAGATTTCAGTTTTGGAAAAAGAAAGAAATCTGGTGGAGCCAGATCAGGAGAATATGGAGGGTGGGACAACTCAGTACTCTCAGTAACGATTTCACGCAGAATATGCCATTCTTCCACCATCATTCAGACGGACAAATGCCGATCCCGCAGCAATAATTCACAAACTCTGTCGACATTTGCCGCCATTCTGCTTGTTGACGGTCTGCCAGACCGAGGATCATCTTTGACGGTTTGCCACCCTTCACAGAAATTTACAGCTTCATCTCAGTACACAATTGTGAGCATTTTGTGCGTTTCTGATGCCGATTGTACGTTCAAATATTTCACGCTGTCCGATTTCTATGACCATTCACCGAACTTTCCGATCACACCTTGTATATTTGTAAACCACCCTGTGATCTTCAGATGAAGGGCCGTATATAAATGTAATTAACATTTGTTTAGTTTTTACTAATATTTTTATTACCTTTTGCTAATAAAACATAGCAAAATTAGTTTTAAGTAATGCGTATAAGAAAGTAAACATCAAAAACCAAAGAACAAGTGTGTTGAGTATAATTCAGAGGGGGAAACCTGACATATTAAAGTAGTCGCCAAGTCAGCTGAAATGCAATAGAGGAATTAAAAAACGAAAGAAGCCTAATCTACCCACCGTGACTTATCAAAGCTCTCCATCGGGATAACTAGGTAATTGGAGGAGAAAGAACCAGCATTGTTCTGTTAACATATGTGAGAATTGGAAACTGAATGCAGCCGGATTTTATCTTTACAAGACAGTCCACAAACAACTCCGCAGTGGCACATTAATTTTTCCAGACGTGGCCGTTTCCAACACCCTGGCCAGCCGTCCCTGCAAGGAAAAACTGCCTGCCAGCTTCCACGTTGGAGCAATTTCCATGCCAGTTGGTAAGACCACCAACTCCTTATGAATCACTTGTATGCTAGATTGTTCCTAAGGGATACTCATCCCTGTTCCAAGCACTGATGTAGAAACTTAAGTGGGCTGCAAGTGAAGGGAACCCACCATATAAATAAATGCAACACTCTGTCCCTCATTTGCTAGCCCCCAGCAGGAAAGTGGAGATATATGTGTATATATTCATATATAAAAATGTAAATATATAAATATAGAATTGTATGCTTATAAATTTTGTGGGCTTACTTGCCTACGATTTGGGGTACCCTCTAAGGAAAACATGCTGCTGTCGTTCTTATTTTATTTGACTTTGACTTTTTAAAAAACTAATTATTAACAGTTTAAGAACAGTGATATGCTCCTGTTCCGTATCGCTGCTTGGACGTTCTATCTAAACCTTAAAATAAAGAATCAATGTCCACATGTACCCCTTTTTCCGCACGCATCTCTCAACGCACTGTGCCTGTTTTCAAAAAAATAAGAATGTGATGTGTGAAGAAGCTCATCTGCTTATCTCCGCCAGAGGTCAGCATCAGACATTTTTTCCCCTCCCCTGTAGAATGTGCGCCAGCATCCCATTCTGGGGCGATGCTAAATGACCATCATTACTCCTCCTGCCTTAATTAAATTGGCGAGTCGCAGAAGGGGGTGGGATGCTCTGCAAAGCTGCCATCTGGAGGAGGAGGGTTGCCAGCTGGACCCTTCCCCACCTCGGATGCTATTTTGCCCTCTCCTATTGGCTGCCCCCCAAAAGCTCCTGGACCAGACCCAGCATCTGCCAGAATGAACTCTGCCTCTCTCCATCTTTCCATGCTGCATGTGGCTGCCTTTTCTACAAGTTCCGAGAGATTCCAAAGAGGAGGAGCCGAAGCTTTTGTCTGAAGCTTGTAGTCCTCCATGCTGGGAATTTCACTGATCCTGCCCTCCCTCCCACTTGGCGATATAAGGAGCTGCTGCCTTTAGGCTTCCCCACCTAGATAAATGGGTCTTTGCTACAAGCGCTCGCCAGTTAGGGTTTTGGTTTTTTTTAAAAAAAAATATTGTTATTGTTCTTAATATTAATTTTATTGCTTTTTTACAATAAAATGTAATCAAAACATAAAGAATTCTCCGAATTCTTGGACTTCCTTCCTCCCCTCTGTGGAGTCCGTTGATAATCCTTTTTCACTGCATATCATAACGTTCTCTAGTTGTCCATAAAACTCTAATAATTTCCATAGTTCATTTCACATTGCAAGATTTATTGTCTTCCTGCTAATGTGTTAAGCTGCTTACAGTGTTCTCTCAAATAAGTTAACACTTTTTCCCCAGTCCTTTTTGAAGTTTTTTTCACCCAGGTTCCTGTTTTTTTCCATTCAATTTGGCCATTTCAGCATAGTCCATCCATTTTATTCTCCATTCTTGTAGGAGTCTTGTTTTCCTTCCATCTCTGGGCTACGCCATCGTCGCATACATGAAAAGTGTTTTTTGCTCCTTTGCTATCTCTGCACCTATAATTCCTAATAAAAAAAGCTTTTGGTTTTTTAGCAAAAGTTATTTTAAACATTTTTTTTAACTCATTATAAATCATTTCCCAATAAGCTTGTTTGGGCTTGTTTTAAATGTAGTTGCTGTTTGTGTTTCTTTGACTGTCTTTAACTATTTTCACCTTGAGACAGCAGCTCAGAAGGTGACTAATAAATTAACTGTCTTAACAGCAGCAGCAGCAGCAGCAGCAGCAGCAGCAGCAGCAGCAGCAGTAATGATAGATGGAGTGGCATGTCCTGTTTGGCCATTTGAGGTGACAGCTTGTCGATAGTGGCAGGGGACACCGTCAAAGGGGCTTCTAGCACCTGAGGCAGCTCACCCCATTTAACAGCTGGGCCAACCTTGATAACAGTCACTGTCTGGTGGGTGAGTTTTGGTGAAGGACCTTGGCTCAGGTTTCCCACTGCCAGTCAGTGTATGCACTATTGGGCTAGATGGTCTGCCTGGGTGTTGTTGTTGAATCTGGGGCTTTCGGCAATGAATTTCAACAAGGAGAAATGTACAGTACTACACTTGGGCAAAAAAATTGAAAGGCACAAATACAGGATGGGAGACACCTGGCTTGAGAGCAGTACATGTGAAAAGGATCTAGGAGTCTTGGTAGACCACAAACTTGACATGAGTCAACAGTGTGATGCAGCAGCTAAAAAAGCCAAAGCAATTCTGGGCTGCATCAATAGGAGTATAGCATCTAGATCAAGGGAAGTAATAGTACCACTGTATTCTGCTCTGGTCAGACCTCACCTGGAGTACTGTGTCCAGTTCTGGGCACCACAGTTCAAGAAGGATACTGACAAGCTGGAACGTGTCCAGAAGAGGGCAACTAAAATGGTCAAAGGCCTGGAAACGATGCCTTATGAGGAACGGCTTGGGGAGCTGGGCATGTTTAGCCTGGAGAAGAGAAGGTTAAGGGGTGATATGATAGCCATGTTCAAATATATAAAAGGATGTCATATAGAGGAGGGAGAAAGGTTGTTTTTTGCTGCTCCAGAGAAGCAGATACGGAGCAATGGATTCAAACTACAAGAAAGAAGATTCCACCTAAACATTAGGAAGAACTTCCTGACAGTAAGAGCTGTTCGGCAGTGGAATTTGCTCCCAAGGAGTGTGGTGGAGTCTCCTTCTTTGGAGGTCTTTAAGCAGAGGCTTGACAGGCATATGTCAAGAATGCTTTCATGGTGTTTCCTGCTTGGCAGGGGGTTGGACTGGATGGCCCTTGTGGTCTCTTCCAACTCTATGATTCTATGAAAGCAGATACTCTGTCTCTGCACCAAGGTCCTTCTCCAAAACTCACCCGCCAGACAGTGTCCATCCAGCCCTAGAGGTGGGCCCACATGGGGCTCAGTTAAAGTGCTTTAAATTGAGACAAAGCCCTTTAGCGGCTGGGGGGCGCCAGCGCATACAAAATAGCTACCTGCTCTTGAAAAGTGCTTTAAATCTTTTTAAAGCTCTTTACCACCAGGCAACTTCCTGCTTTAATGCTTTTAATGTAAAGCACTTGACATGTAATGTGCTTACACCAGGCAATGGTTGATTTGTAAATCTGAAAGCCACATACATCCCGCCTCCTTATTCCTCATTCCTTTCAGGAGACTTAGACCCCACTTGCATACCCCACAAATGTCCCAGAAAATCCGGGACACCCCATGTTTTTGATGAGAGAACGGCGACCATTTGGGGAGCCATGATCTCGTGCAATTTTGTGCCTCTGCCCCTTTCCCAAAAAAGAGCTCTTGTTCAGTGCCACAATCTCACGCAGTGCGCCATAATATGCATTTTTGAGTGACATGCCCCCCCCCAAAACACTTTTTTCAGTGGAAAATTGCAGCGCGAAAACTCGTTTCATCGTGGCTGCTAAAATGGCCACCGTGCTCTCGTGAGGGGGGGGGGGAAGGGAAGATGGTGTCCTGGATTTTGCTTTTGTAGTGTTGGAAGATATGTACTGTACTTGCACTATACAGTACCTTTTTAAAGCAGTATGATGCCATTTGAAGCACTTGCTACTTCTCCCAAAGAATCCTGGGAACTGTAGTTTGTTCGAGGTACTAAAAGTTGTTAGGAGACTCCTATTGCCCTCAGTTCCCAAAGTGGTTTAGCAAACAATCCGTCTTCTGAGGGGATTCTGGGAATTGCAGCTATGAGGGGGGGGAATAGGGGGTCTCCTAACAACTCCCAGTCGCACCCTTAACAAACTACAGTTCCCAGAATTCTTTGGGGGGGAGCCATGCCTTTTTAAAGTGGCATGATACTGCTTTAGGTGTATAATCTGAATAGCGCCCTAGTAAGAAAGTTTAGATGCCCCTGCCCCCCCCACCCCAATCCAGCTATCTCATACCACACTATCCCCTTAAGATACACCAGCATTCTCTAGTCAGAATCCTTGTTTTCACAAAATGCGCTTTAACACATGATGACCCCAGGCCACATTTATGAATCAGGAACTAATAGAACCCACCTCCCAATATGCTTCAGGTCCCTAGAATTGTGTCTGACCCTATGAAGGTGTCTGGCAGATTGAATATTTCACCATATGCTGAAGACATACCTATTCTCACTGTGATCTTTCACGCCCGAGAACTATCTGTATCTTAGGAGTTACCCTAGTCTCCTGATTGTAAATTGCTTTTAATGGGTTTTAATAGCTTTACGTTGCCATAACCTGCCCTGAGACCTGAGGGAGAAGGGTGAGTAAGAAATGTAATTGAGGATGATGGCGATAATAATTAATAATTGACGTCTATTAAGAAGCGCATGTCTTACACAGAGGAATTCCAGCCATGTAGAAAATTGTTCACTGAAAAGATGGATTTGTCTTTTTATCGTACATCATTTTAATTTTTGTTAAGCTGTTTGGGGATTTTGAAATGTTATTTCCCTATATAAATATTTCCAAGAAAGAAATCTGTAAAATACTGTAAATCGGTAAAGTTGCTACTACTGCTTTAGGTACCTCTTATTCATAAACATTAGCGTTATTGCTGTTTTTATGTGTCTTTTTTCCATTTTGGAGGGGGAGGGTCAAATTTGAATTAAGCTTCTAAATCAGGCATAGGCAAACTTGGCCCTCCAGATGCTTTGGGACTACAAGTCCCATCATCTCTAGCTAACAGGACCAGTGGTCAGGGATGATGGGAATTGTAGTCCCAAAAAATCTGGAGGGCCGAGTTTGCCTGTGCCTGTTCTAAATGCTGTGTCGTTGCTTTTACTTGAGTGTTGATTGTAAGCTGCCTTCATCTTTTCAAAAGATTTTAAAGAAATGTTAAGGTGGGGTAGATTTTTTTTTTTATGTACAGTATTTGTAAAGCAGATGATCTGACTCCACCATATTTTCAAGCACTTCCAAGAGGAGAGGATGACAAGGGATGCCAACCCCATTATATGAACAGATCTGAGGAGTCCAATCTCAAAAATTAATAAATCTAGGTTTGTTGGGTTCCTTATATGCTCTGGCACTATTACTTTTGCAATGCAACCCCACCCTTGCTTTCTAAAGACCTCTCCAGGTTTCACGGTGATCTGTGCTCATGGGGGCATTTGCCCATCCTTATTTTATTTTATTTTTTATTTATTAAATTTGTATACCGCCCTTCATCCAAATATCTTGGGGCAGTTCACAGCATAGAAACACAAAACAAAGCCACAAAATGCAATGCAAGTGTGCTTAGTTAGGACTGCATCTCTTGAAAAAGGAATTGGCCACTGCTTGAGGGGCCTGTAAACCTCACCAGACATGCAGCATCTGAGTCATATCCAAAATACCGTGATGCATCATGCTGGGCCCTGAGGAGATAGGCAGGCATGTGCTATCTAATGATCAGCAACCGCCCAGAGGTGGCCTGGTCACCTTTGAGGCAGCTTCAAAGCGAAGCTCCCCCTCTCACCAATGGCGGATGCTAAAACGGCAACCCGAAATGTCCCACTCGGGACATAAATCTCATTCCATCCTGTGAGAGGCCTGTTCAGGATGGGGGTGATGATTAGAAACACATTCTAGTCCAGTGACGGTTGTGCAGGTGGTGTCTGGAGCACAACCACAAAGTTTTTTTCCATTTAGGTAGGGGGGAGGAAGGGACTTTTTTCAGCATGAGGGCCATCGTCCCTCAGGGGCAACCTTTGCAGTGGGACATGCCAGGCATGGGCATGCAGGGAGCAACTGACAGTTAAGTCCAGTCACGAACGACTCTGGGGTTGCGGCGCTCATCTAGCTTTATTGGCCGAGGGAGCCGGCATACAGCTTCCAGGTCATGTGGCCAGCATGACAAAGCCGCTTCTGGCAAACCAGAGCAGTGCACGGAAACGCTGTTTACCTTCCCACCAGAGCGGTACCTATTTATCTACTTGCAGTTTGACATGATTTCGAACTGCTAGGTGGGCAGGAGCTGGGACCTTACTTCTGTACAATATGCAAAATTTCAGCCACACAGAAGTCAAAGGTACATAGGAACAGATGAAGAGTGCTCCTGGATCAGGCCAAAGCATACTGCTCTCACAGTGGCCAACCAGATAATCTTCAGAAGACATCTGAAGACAGCCTTGTATAGAGAAGCCTTTTGTAACATTCTGTTATGTTTTTATAGATGTTGGAAGACGTCCAAAGTGGCTGGGGCAACCCAGTCAGATGGGCGGGGTACAAATATAATTGTTGTTGTTATTGTTGTTGTTGTTGTTGTTGTTGTTGTTGTTATTATTATTATTATTATTATTATTATTATTATTATTATTATTATTATTATGCCCATGGGAAGCTCGCAAGACCTGAGGGTGGCATTTTAAGTTCAAGTTCTCCACATTGCCTGGCATGTTTTTAAAGTCCCCATGAACACCCACCAGCATTTTAGCTGCCCGTTTCTCCTAAAATATTTTTGTACACACTGTCTTGCAAAACAATTTCCCCAAATATAATGCAGTGTCATATGCCCTCCTCACTAATGCATGCTTGTTTGTGCGGACTTTATCCTAGTAAAAGTTGTGGAACTTCCTTTCCGCAGAGTTGCCTCTGGCACCTTCATTATACGGCTTTCATCGAATCCTTTCAATGAATCTTTACTTTGGCTTTTGACACTTGAGGGGTACCGGTATATATTTAGCACCCGCCTCATTTCTGTGATTGGAAGTTGTTTCAACTTGTCTTTAATATCGTTTTAATTGTTGTAACTCGCCCTGGGACCTCAGGGTGAGGGGCAGGCTTGTAGTTGTTGGTTGTTGCTGGTTGTTGTTGTTGTTGTTGTTGTTGTTGTTGTATTTGTACCCCACACATCTGACTGGGCTGCCACAGCGATAATAAAATGCAGTTTTTGACACACATTACTTGACTGGAGAAATTTTGAGAAGTGCTCATTTCAAAGTTTGGTGGTGTTTTGGTCTATATATTGTTTCAGGAAGTGCAATAAATAAGTATTTTATTTTAAATAAGTATTGGATTGCATTGCTCCTCCACCCCTACCCCCCACAACCAGCAAACGGCCACATCCAGGTGTAGCTGTTCCGAATTTTCGCCTTTCCCGCAGGGGAGCCAACCCTTGGGCTCACCCTTCCTCCATCTTCCTGGAGTTAATTGTCAGCCAGACCTCATGATGACTAGAAAGCTGGTAATGATTTGCAGAGCCTCCTACACACCAGGCTGGTCCAGCTCCTCAGGGCAGGAGGCCGTCTTGAAGGAAGCATGTGCTGCTCAGCACATCCTGCAGACTCAGCCAGGGAGCACTTATCATGCCACTACAGATAATTCTCCCAACAAGCTCCAGGCGGAATCTTTTCATGCCACGGCAATGGCCTAAGCAAGCATCGCTTCCAGATTCCCACGCATGCATATCCCTTAGGGCAGTGCTTCCCCAGAAATTTTGAACCCCAAAGTTGCACTGCTAAGTCTTCTACCTTGCCTACCCTGCCCTGACCCGTAGAGGTAGAGGAAAAATCCAATTCAGGTTGCGTTTAAAGACGTAACCTACCTAATTCACACTTTTGGAAATGATGCATAGACTGAAACAAAGCCACTCCCATTAATTCACACTAATTCTGAATTTTGCAGTGTGGTTCTCCGGGCGAGGAATGTATACTGCTAGGTAGACGTTTGCCCATAAATGCATGCATAAGTGAAAATAACCTATACAAATGCATTGGTGCAAATAATGGTGTCCTGGAGGCTGTTGTCCTCTTCTCGGCATCTGCCCGTCTCTAGAGACAATGGAGTGCACCTCCAGGGGTGAAGTCAAACCGCTGCATTAGCAGCACCAAAGCAATCTCCCTGGGGCCATAAGAGCCAACTCCTAGGGGCTGAGGTCCCTCTGCCCCCCCTAAAATATTAGAGCCACCCTCCCCCAAGTTGATGGGCATTGCCATTCAAATTGTCTGTGTCCGCCGTGTCTTGTGAGATATTTTGTGGCATGCATTCCCAAACTTCGGCCCTCCAGATGTTTTGGACTACAATTCCCATCTTCCCCGACCACTGGTCCCGTTAGCTAGGGATCATGGGAGTTGTAGGCCAAAACATCTGGAGGGCCACAGTTTGGGGGTGCCTGTTTTGTGGGATGGAGCTTGCCTCCCCCCCCCACAATTTTATTCAAGTTGGCATCCCTGCCCAGGGCACTGAGACCTGTGGGTATAGGGTGGTATATAAATTCAATAAATATACATAAAAATGAAGGGCCTGGGCTGCCCAGACGACAAGACCCTCCATCTCAGCCTTGCTGATGTGATCCAAAGGAAAGCAGAGCTAGACGTTTGGCACCAGCCTGGCTGCAGGAGTTGCCAGAAGGAGGCGTACAAGGCACCATCCAACCATCTTAGGGACTCCACTCTGCATTTGTGCAGAATTTACTCCTTAGCCTTTTTTCCTTTTCTTCCAAAGATATCTCACAAGGCAGTGGAAGTTTGGGACCAGAGTTTTCCTTCTCCTACCCCTCACTTCCCTCTACAGCACAGGCAGAAACCTTCTTGACTGGTAATAATAATAATAATAATAATAATAATAATAATAATAATATTTTTATAATTATAATAATTATAATATTTATTATTATTATTATTATTATTATTATTATTATTATTATTATTATTATTATTCCCCAGCCACTCTGGGCAGCTTACAGCGTATATAAATACATAGTAAAACATCAAGAATTAAAAACTTTCCAATGCAGGGCTGCCTTTAGATGTCTTATAAAAGTTGTGTAGTTCTTAATCTCCTTGAAGAGAGGGTGTTTCCCAGGGAGGGCACCACTACTGAGAAGGCCCCGTGCCTGGTTTTGGCCCTCTTCCTCTTGGATTCACTATTGGTCTTCTCTGCCTGTCTTTGCATGGAATCCCTAACTCACCGAGGGCTTGAGACCCATTGGCTACCCTCGCCTGGTTTAGCTGGCCAGTCCAAGCAGTTTCCTTTGTGTGGCTATTGTCACATGATGACAGCTTCTAGGAGCCACAGCTGAGAGCTGAGTGCAGGGTGGGCACCAAAGGTGGGCAAACTACCCCAGAAGGAGCACAATGTGCCCCCATCAGAAGTACTACCCCAGTGCTGAAGCAATAATCAGCAACCAGACAATTCATCTTTTGTAGGTGATATTGTCTGCTGGAGGGGGACGGACAGTCTTGCCCTTTGCCCCAGCCAGCAGCAAGTCTTGGGCTATGCCTGTTCCTTTTCCTGGGTTTTCAGATGAGCCTCCCTTGTTCCTGTGATGGTTTTTCTTCTTTCCTGAATTCTCCTGGAGTGGACTGGTTTAGGCTTAGGCCAGAGCATTCTGGAATCCTGGTCCGGATCAATAAATGGATCTACCATAGATGTTACATTTAGTTTGCTAAGGATTCTGAGACCCCCATTTCCCCACAGAGAGCAACAATCCGCAGAGTGGCTTAACCATTAATTCCTCTTCCCCGGGCTTCCCACAGGTATCTGCTTGGTCACTGTGAGAACATAGGAACCGAGTCAGACCTTTCTAGCACAGTATTGTCTACAGTGATTGGCAGCTGCTCTCCATGGTTTCAGACAAGGGATACTCTCTACCTGGAGATGCCGGGGATTGAACCTGGGACTTTCTGCATGCAAGGCAGATGCTCAACCACTGAGTTACCACGGTCCTTCTCCGAGACTAGATGGGCTCTGCTTGTGTTCTTATGACATGTTGGTTCACCTAATAAGGGCATCGTCGTAATATGGATTTAGGGATTTTTCTTATGGTCCAACACAGCTTTATTATTTGTGTTCCTAGCATCCAAGACTGATGTTAGGTGACTGTCACTCCACTCCAATGCAGTATTCAACATTGTTTTGGGGTTAAGAGCTGGCAGGAAACTTTCCTCCTGCGAACGTCCTTAAGTCATCTTAAGATCCAGTCTGACGTTCATTCAGAACAAAGGAAACACACAACAGGGATAAACCACGATAGAGTAAGACAAACTTTATTGGTGTCAATACATAAATAAATAAATTAAATAAATACATGAGTGTTCAGAGCCACACAGGGCCCAACCCGTCTGAATAATTTAACAAATGCAAAATTAAAAACATTTAACAAAAGCACAAAAATAGATATCCTCTCCCACTGTGGACAAGCCTTGGAATAGTTTCCAGGCTAAGTCAGGGGGAAGCAGATTTGGGACATCTGAAAGATGAGGACACAACAAGGGATTAAAAGGCAAATTAGCAGCTGGGGGAAGGGAAAGGGTTTCTGGGGTTTCCCTTTGGCTCCAGCCTTGGAGGGCGAGGGGAGGTCACAGTGGAAACTGGCAGTTTTAAGTGAATTTTGGGAGCTCAGAGAGTTTCCATCCCCACAATTTGTTTCAGCTCAGTTCGGAGGATACAGGCATATCAATGAAAACACAGTGAGCATCACCAAAAAGAACAGTATTATGGACTCACACAGCGGCCAACTACAAAATTACATTCAACCCACGACTCCTGCCTGCCGCCCGCAAAAGGAACCCAAACCAACATGTGGATTAAATTCCCCTAAATTTACAAGTTCTGACTGAGAACTTTGGATTGAGTTATGCGCATACACAGTCCTGAGAATCTGAAATGACTCACATTTAGCTGCTTGGTCATTTCCATGCAAATACACAACTTTTGAGGATTTCTCCCCAGATAACCTTTCTACTGGAAATCTAGCACATCATGGTATCTGGAACTGCTTCTCCATTCTAGTTGGGTTTGCTCGCATGGCAACCCTGCTGGAGATCTTTCCTTTCCCCCATTTCTGTTTTAAAATCAGCGAGCAGCCATTATCAATGTTGAGCTTTAATGACTTGCCTGAGGCCTCACAGTAAACCTAGGCCTCCTTTCTCCCGCTTCATGCCCTCTGGGTGTTGTTAGACTCCAACTCCAAGCAGCCCCAGCCAGACAGCCAATGGTAAGGGGTGATGGGAGGGCATGAGGTTGACCAAGTAGTCCCTAGCCAACAACCACACTGCTTTCTTAGGGGGTCAAAGATACAGGCCATCTTTTTTCAGAGTTTCTCTTGTTTGCTGCCATCTATTATCCAACATTCCACCAGGAGATATTGTCTGACCAAGAAGACCCAATGGTCCAATCCAAGATGGTAGAAGAAAATGGATGACTGGTTAGAGGATTCAGTTCAGTGTCAAATTACAACAGGTCTGGCTCAGACATATGTTTTGAACGTCTCCTTCCTGAGGCAGTCGTCGCATTGCTGCTGCCAGCAGCTGTCCATCCTGTTGCCCAAACTCCGAACACGGCGCACCTTCCGTTTGGAAACCAGGCCTTTGCGTTTCTCAGCCATCCTCAGCTCTGTCTGAGCCTCCTTGTTCTTCTTCTCCTCGGCCAAATGGCAGATCCGGACAGCGCCTTCCAGGGTGAGCCTGTCCTCTTGGAGCAGCTGCTGCCTGGCGAGGCCGTCTCGGCAACCCAACACGACTTGATCCCGCACCAGGGACTCCCGCTGGGCCCCAAAGTTGCAAAAACGGCACTTGCGCTGCAAGTCGGCCAGGAAATCCTCCAGCGACTCGTGGGGCTCCTGGAAGCGGGTGCGGAAGAGGAAGCGCTCGTAGGCCTCGCTGCGGCGCGGCACGCAGTGTCTTTCGAAACGGGCCAGCACCACCTCAAAGTCTTCTTCTTCCGCCGGGTCCAGCTGGAAAGAGTTGTAGACCTGCAAGGCCTCTGGCCCAGCCACCGTCAAGAAGAGGGCCACCTTTTGGTCGCTGGGCCACTGCGCTGCCCCCGTCGCTTTCATGTAGAGGAGGAAACGTTGCTTGAAGAGAGGCCAGGTCTCTTCCAAGTCCCCGTTCATCTGCAGGTCTTCAGGAGGAACCAACAAAGCCATTTGGGGATGGATAGATGTTACGTTCGAGAGATGCCTTGCTGCCAGTATATCGCTGGAGGTTATGTCCAAAGTAGGGAGGCTACTGGTGCACTGCCTTGCACACCAGCATCAAGCTCCTATTTGTACCTCCCGTCGGGTGCAAAGTGATGAATCATGGGGGAACCATGCAGGGCAGGCAGCGACACGCTGCCTTGGTTCTCATCCCAGCTTTGTCACTCCAGGGCAGGAGTTGATGAGACTGAATGTACCCATCTGGGAAAGGAAGGGACTCACCAAACAAAGCTTTACATGAGCCGCCGCTTAAGGGCCATTAGATGACAGCTCTCCACCGCCACATTCTCCGACTTCTGCCTGGGGCTGCAGCAGGATTCCCAAATACAACCCTGTGCACGGGGTTTCCTGCGTCAGCAATATTTGCCGGTTGCACACAGCAATGGGTTTAGGGACATGAGCTGCATACACATTTAAAGCATATTGCTTCCCCCAGAGAATCCTGGGAGCTGTAGTTTACCTTTCACCGAGCTACAGTGACCGGCACACTTAACAAACTACAGTTCCCAGAATTCTTTAGGGGAGGTTATGGGCTTTAAATGTATGGCGTCTATGCAGCCTTAGGCGATCCCCCAGGGCAACAGCATTAGCGGTGCAGAAATGCAACAGTAAAAAAGGATTAAAACAAACAGTTCATCTTCACTCGTAAAAGCTGGGAACTGTGTCCTGCTGGGTTAACTATGTTTTCTTCTTAATGCACAGGAAAAATTGGCAGCATCGGCGTCTGTTGAACAAGCTGGGTGTGGGTGTACATGTGTGTGGGTGTGTGGATGAGAGAGAGAATGCTCGCAATCAGATCTATGCATGCAGACTTAATCTCTTGTACAACAAGAATAAATCAGGAATGAAACAGAATCACAATGTGGGCTCTAAATATAAGTGAAAAATAAAACATGTTCCAAAGTAAGAGCTTTTCGGCAGCGGAAAAGGACTCCCTCGGAAGATTGTGGACTCTCCTTCCTTGGAGGTTTTTAAGCAGAGGTTGGATGGCAATCTGTCATGGATGTTATAGCTCAGATTCCTGCATTGCAGGCAGTTGGACTAGATGACCCTTGGGGTCTCTTTCCAACTCTACAAATCTATGAAATTGAGGCAGAGAGTGATGAAGACTGATGGGCAAACCTGTCAGTTTCTGTTTCTCATTTTTTTCAGTCCTAAATTTGGTTTGCCCTGTTTCCATATTTGTGACTTTTACCGGTAAATAAATTATATATGAACATTCATATACAGTTTCATTTCAGGTTCTCATATATGCATTTTTATATGCCATTCTGCCTAGTAGATGAATATACTAGGAAAAAGTAAATTGGCATGAGAATTTCCACCTAAAAGAATGCGATCTTTGTACAATGTATTTGTACTAATATTTTTGCTTTCATTTTTCACTACAATAAGCATTTTTGTATGCATTCTTAGGTGGGAGAACAGCGTTGTGAAATTCAAAGAAGAGTGACTTTTGGAAAGAGAGCCGTTTTTTCAGCTGCATACTGGTTCAGGAAATATTAAATTAGTGGTTCACATTAAAAGGAGAGGTGGGGACTAGATTCCTCCTGATGCTCCTTGCTTGGGGCAACATTTGGCTTTGGGGCTGGGCCTAGTGGCCCTATATCCCCAGGGTCCTGCCAGTCTTGAACAATCTACCTTCTCTGCTCTGCCCAATTCCAGTTGCTCTATGTTGGACTTCCCCCACAAATGATCCGAAAGCTGCACTTAGTACAGAATGCTACAGCCACGATTCACCTTTCTGCCCGCTCAAAGATTTAAGTTGCCGTGTTCCTGGTGAGGATGCCGAACTCCGAAGAGCCATAAAGCGAGCAACTCTTACCCTCCCTGCCTGTTTTATGGCTTTCTTTTTCATGTGTTCGCTTCCATCTGCTGCTGTAATTGTTCTCTCCGTTTTATATGCAATATACAGTATAAGGAAATTTAAAAATATGCACGAAATAAAAAAGGGAGCAACTCCCTGGAGGGCAAAGGGAATGTGAGGAAGCGAAAATAGGAATGCAGGAGCAGCGAACAGTAATGGGCGGGAACAAATAAGGGACCCTGAAAAAAAAAGAAGAAGAAGAAGAGGAAGAAGAAGAGGAGGAGGAAGAAGGAAACAGGCATTGTTTGGATGCCATGGGGATGTGGCAGTTTTCAGGCCTATTTAAACCACCCACGTTTTTTGGTTTTTCAGTTTTATTTCATTGTATTCTATCTATCTATCTATCTATCTATCTATCTATCTATCTATCTATCTACTTTCTTATCCTCACAAGGGTTGGTGACTGGTCTTGTCGTGCCGCTGTGTAAATACATGAATACATAAATAAGAATAAGAATAATGGAAACGAAATGAAAGTTAGAAAGGCTGCCTCAGGCCCTAATAGACAGTGAACAACAGGGTGTGTGAGTGTGTAATGTGCATTTGTGCATTTGCCCCTTCATTTGGAAGTCTTCCCTTCAGTCCTCCTAGGCCTACAGAGGCGACACAGCAGCGTCAACAGTCATTATCTCATTCCTGGCTCGGGATTCCCAGGCCCTGTTGTGTATGTAATAGGGTTATGTAACAGGCTGCTATCAGGCAACTCCCAACTCCCCCCCAGGGCTAAAGTTTAATTACAGGCCCCGTTAGGTGACCAAGCGACTCGTGAGCCATACGCCAAACTGGATTCCACCTTCAGGCTGCCAAGTCTTGGGTACAGTTCTTTTATGATGGAGAGCAGATGGGGCTGAGTCAAACCCTGCTCATGCTTAAGAATAAAGCTGTGTACATACCGTACATTTACGGTACACCTCACCTCCTCCACCACGAATCCTGAAAATTGAGGTTTATCCCTCAAAAAAACTGCAATTCCCAGCACCCTTAGCAAACGACCATCCCTAGGATCTGTAGGTGTGCACGCTTTAAATGTATACAGCCAGAGGCTGAATCTGTTGTTGTTGTTTAGTTGTGTCCGACTCTTCGTGACCCCATGGACCAGAGCACGCCAGGCACTCCTGTCTTCCCCTGCCTCCCGCAGTTTGGTCAGACTCATGTTGGTAGCTTCGAGAACACTGTCCAACCTTCTCATCTTCTGTCGTCCCCTTCTCCTAGTGCCCTCCATCTTTCCCAGCATCAGGGACTTTTCTAGGGAGTCTTCTCTTCTCATGAGGTGGCCAAAGTATTGGAGCCTCAGCTTCTGGATCTGTCCTTCCAGTGAGCACTCAGGGCTGATTTCCTTAAGAATGGATAGGTTTGATCTTCTTGCAGTCTATGGGACTCTCAAGAGTCTCCTCCAGCACCATAATTCAAAAGCATCAATTATTCGGCAATCAGCCTTCTTTATGGTCCAGCTCTCACTTCCATACATCACTACTGGGAAAACCATAGCTTTAACTATACGGACCTTTGTCGGCAAGGTGATGTCTCTGCTTTTTAAGATGCTGTCTAGGTTTGCCATCGCTTTTCTCCCAAGAAGCAGGTGTCTTTTAATTTTGTGACTGCTGGCACCATCTGCAGTGATCATGGAGCCCAATAAAGTAAAATCTCTCACTGCCTCCATTTCTTCCCCTTCTATTTTCCAGGAGGTGATGGGACCAGTGGCCATGATATTGGGTTTTTTTATGTTGAGCTTCAGACCATACAGATATAAAAAATGCTGTGAAAAAGCTTTTTTTAAAAAAATGTTGTAACATATACAATGGAACCTTGGTTCTCGAACATAATCCATTCCAGAAGTCCATTCGATTCCCAAAACATTCAAAAAACAAGGCGCGGCTTCCAATTGGTGCAGGTGCCCTGGAAGCAATAGTCGACAGCAGCATCAGATGTTCGGCTTTCGAAAAACGTCGAAAACTGAAACACTTACTTCCAGGTTTTCGGAATTTGGGAACCAATTTGTTCGTCAACCAAGGTACCACAGTAAGTTACTTTGAGTTGCCTTGTGCAAGAAAAAGCAACTAATATAATAAACATTAGGAAGAACTTCCTGACAGTAAGAGCTGTTCAGCAGTGGAATTTGCTACCAAGGAGTGTGGTGGTGTCTCCTTCTTTGGAAGTCTTTAAGCAGAGGCTTACAGGCATATGTCAAGAATGCTTTGATGGTGTTTCCTGCTTGGCAGGGGGTTGGACTGGATGGCCCTTGTGGTCTCTTCCAACTCTATTATTCTATAATTTGAAATGGTTTTTAATTGTGTTCCTACATGGATTAAAAAAAACAATTTGTATATATGTGTGTGGGGGGGAATCATTTTGTTGTTTTTACTGTGAAATCGCTTTGGAGATATTTTGCAGAAAGGCAATTCATAAATTGAATCAAATCAAAATAAACAAACTTGTAATAGTCTTTTCCGGGGCCAGCCTAAAGAGCTGAGGTTATATTTGCCAGTCTGTCAGACTGTCCTCATTTACATTAACACTTTTCCTTGATGA
The DNA here is from genome assembly GCF_963506605.1 of Zootoca vivipara. Taxonomy (NCBI): domain Eukaryota; kingdom Metazoa; phylum Chordata; class Lepidosauria; order Squamata; family Lacertidae; genus Zootoca; species Zootoca vivipara. The sequence continues at coordinate 44,272,199 of NC_083288.1, forward strand.
AAACCCTCAAGGTTTTCTCCTCTTCCTTTTCTTAATCTCCAGCATTGTCATCTTCCTAAGAAACTTCCTCATTGCATTTCCTCATTCCCTAGTTTCCCACCTGCTCAGTGAGGCCACCAACACATCACATGACTTGTTTGCATTATGTCTGAGCTGTGGCCACCCCTTTATTTGAAAACAAACAAACAAACAGATTTTAGAGATTTCTCCAGCTTGGTGACTGCTCCCCATAGCTGCCAAGTTTTCCCTTTTCTCGCGAGGAAGCCTATTCAGCATAAGGGAAAATCCCTTAAAAAAAGGGATAACTTGGCAGCTATGCTGCTCCCTCTAATTCAGCTGCTGATTTCCCCCCTTGTTGCAGTGTTGTGTTAGAGCCTCTAGGTGTCACTGTGTTCCATTAAGAAATGTGAATCACTAGAAATTTTTCTGGAGCACAAGCAATGCTGCAAGATTGTTCTAGGAGTGATAAGGATGATAGGAAGCCATCATTAGCCTGAATGTATCACCCTCTCCAACATCTGGGCATTACCTTTCTCATGATTACGTCAAAGGATGACCCCTGCCACTCAATGCAGGTTCTGTGAAACTCACTGCCATCGGATTTGGTTATGGCTGCTAGCATAATAGGCTTTCTTTTAAGGACCAGTTGGCTATGATTAGAGCAAGAAGCCTTACAAACAGCATAGCTATGATTTCCTGATGGGAGGAACAAAGCAGCAGCTCTTATCATTTTGTCTTGCTTATGAGCTTCCTCAGGGCAGCTGGGTGGTCAGTGTGAAAATCATACCTAGTGGGGTTTAGTTCTGCATACAGCACAAAACATTCATTTTAGTCAAAATAGTATCCCACTCCCAAGGCATTTCTCAGAAAAGGGTAAAAGAAAACAATTTTATATTGTGCAACATGAAACACTTTTAAAAATGCATTGCAATAAATATCTCATCTGAGAGCCTATGAAAAGAATAAAATCAATTATAACATGTCTGAGGAAATAGGAAGGATTTTAAAAATTTGTATGACAATGGGAAGAGATGGGGTGTAGATTTTGCCCATGATGGAAACATGCAATTTTGGTGCCATCACCAAAAAGTTCCTGCCAATCTGATATTAACAAATGACAGGCCAGAAAACAGGGCCTTCGGTGGTAATCTTAGGGATCCAGTAGGTTTGTATGAGTGCAAACAGACCTTCAGATAACTTGGTATGTAATATATTGTCCTCCAGGGGAAAAAATGGTTTCTGTCTTTTTGCATTCAGAGGGGAGGAGAGGAATGAAAAGAGAAACTTTCCAGACCTATTGAATTCACGGAATCAGAGGCCAGTCTTGGGCAAGATAATAAAATGTGTGGCTGGACAAAACATAGCCTAGGTGAGATTATTTTTGCCAGAGGACAGACTGGATTTCTTTCTTTCTTAAACGTATAACTGAACTACAGTAATAAAATATTCCACCACTTCAAAGAAAGAATGAAAAACAATTGAGCATGGCCAGGTAGAAAAAAAATTGTGCAAAGGAGCTAACACAGTAATTCAGTGCCTTGCACCATCTGGCAGGGTTAATAATAAGATGCATTTAATATTTGATCCTAAATATCAGGGAGAATGCAGGAGCTGGTGCTGAAAGCCGACCAAGTTTTTTTGGAAAATAATGCCAATAATATCAATAGATCAAATGGCTAGCGGTTTGCTGTCGTTTCCTAACCCCAAAACCAGCTGCCCGAAGCAACCACTTCACTCCATCATGGTAGGCCCGGCCCCTTAAATTTGTGCACCGAAGAAAATTGTGTTCAAAGCGGCTCCCAACACTACACAGAAGGCACAGTGACGAAAGAGCATGTGTGTCAAGTTCCTACTTCTGGTTCCCAATTGAGCACGCTGTGCTACCATGGCAAAGCCAACCGTAGGGCTAGAGCGGCTCCCCCACCCCCACAAACTTTCAAAAGATTCAAAATAGACCCCGTAGCACCTCCTCTCAGAAACTATTTAGGCTCGTAATCAGCTGTCCCCGCACATAACAGCCTCTCTAGCGGCCGCCACGTGCTTCCTGCCCCGCATATGGCTGCCTTCTGAACCGCAAAACGCCGGAAGTCAAGTCTGCGCGCCAACTTTCCTCCGTGGAGGGGGGAGAGAGGGAAGGGCGCGCGAAGAGGAGCCGGGAGCGCGCGCTCTCTCTATACCGGCGCATGCCTACATTCAACCCTAGGCTCGCATGCGCCTGCGCGCTGGGGCCCGAGCCGCGGGCAGGGGTGGACCGTCCTCGCGCCGCCGTGACCGCGGATTGGCTCCGGCGGCGAAGTGGGCGGGGAGAGGAGGCGGTGCACTATTTAAGGAGGCTCGGAGGGCGGGGACGGGGAGGCGTGTCCGAGCCGCGCTCCTTGTCAGTCGGCGCCGGGAAGCGGCAGGGGGCGGAGGCTGCGGCAAGAGCAGCAGCAGCGGCGCCGGCGGTGGAGGAGTCGGAGCAGCCTCCACCACCCGCCTCCTCCTCGCGGCTTCTTCTCTTTCTCCTTCCCCTTCTCTTCCCGGCCTCGGCGGCGGCCGCCGCAGCCACCGCCACGCTGAGCCTCCAGCAGCGGGACTCGCCGGCGCCGCCGCCACAGCAGCAGCAGCGCAGGTGAGGCGGCGCGGGGGAAGAGCCTGGTCCCTCCGCCGGGGCCTGGCCGCAGAGAGCCGAGGGATGCACTGCGAGGGGAGCGAGGCTGCAGGGAGCACGCAGGGCACCCAGGGATTTTGGGGTGGGGGTGAGTCTGGGTGGGGGGCTCCCTTGCAAAAAGAGAGAGAGAGAGAGATGTGGGGATGCTCGTTATATGTGGTCTTCAGCAAGAGCAGGTGGAAGGGAAATTGCAGAGGTGTGGTGGGGATGGTATCTGGGGTCTGATACAGGGATGAGCAGCAGAGAGGCTTGAAGCGATGTGGGGTGGGCGGGCGGTGGGGTGCCTTGAAACGGTGTAGGGGGCCAATGATGGCGTGGCGCTGGCGGTGAAAAGAAAGCGGGGGCTCTGCTTTAGGTGTCTCCACCAGAGAGGGGACTAAAGGGGTGTGGGGTGGTAGCGATGCCCACCAGGGAGGTTCGGAGGTGTTTGAAGGGCGTTAAAATGGGATGGGAGAGTGTGCGGGTCTGTCGAGCAGGTGGGGTTGAAGGGATATAGAGGATAGTATGGGATGACTGAGGTGTAGTGGGGATTAAAGGAAAAGGAGAAGGGGCTGTGGTGTTTGAATGGGGGTCCTGGAGAATGGGAAGGCTTGATCAGAGAGACCTACAGAGAAATTATGGGGGTGTCTTAAGCAGCAAGGGCTCGGAGGAGATTGGGATGCACAGAGGTGCTGGCATGGCTAGCTGCAGCGAAGGGGAGGGCAGTTTGCTGTGGATGAGCTGTAATTCCCAGGATTCTTTATTTTTTAAAAAAATATTGGAAGTTTCCAGCATTTGTTGACCCTTGGAGTATGAGGCAAAACGTAAAAGCGCAATTCCGCTAATTTTTGTCTGTGTGAGAAACTACCCTGCCCCCCTTTCAGTCTTTTGTTTTGGTCCCCGGCCCCTATAACATTTCTACAGATGCCCCTGGGTGAAAGGTGAGTGGGGGGAATTTGATTGTTAAAGGGAGGTCTGATATGTGTAAGCTGCTGCAGGCAAGTGGAGATTAGGGTGATGGAAACAGGGTAGGCAGCGATATTGGGGTATCTTTTGTTGGGTGAGGGGGTTCTTCACCTGAGAGCAATAACAGCAGATACAGGGGTACGGTGGGATGCTGAGAGAAGCATGTGTGAGATAGCAGTCAATTAATGGTGAGGGGTTCAGGGCACCATTGGGAAGAAACAAATATAATGTGGGCTCAGGTTGACTCTGCAAAAAGAAGGGTGTTTTTTTTTTAAGATGTGGGAAATGGATTGTGGCAGTAGAGAGCTATGATAGGGCATTTCAGATATGGCTGTTAAAATAGTGGCATGGGGCCCTAAAGCAGTGTGTCCCTTGAAGACTGTTGTGAGAGAGTGGCTTTGAAACAAGAATAGATAAAACGGGGAATAAGATGCTGACTGCACAGTTGGAATGTGGGGACTTCCCTAAGAGGATGAATAAGCTTTTTTGTGGCCTTATCCTTCAACATAATGCAGGTATCTTCAGCCTTCTCAGGCCCAGCACCCATTTTTAACCCTAACATGCACCTGGAGGCCCATTTCTTCATCTTTTACCATACATTGGCATGCAATGGGCTACGTTCAAGCTACACTAAAGCCAGAGGTTTCAGCATTTGCATGCATCCAAGCATTGTCACAATTTGAGGACTCATTCAAGCCAGGCAGAAGTGCACAAGAAAGGCACAGAGCGTAGTTGGTGAGTGGGTGTGGCTTGTACTAGAGTCCTGATGAAAGCCTGGAGAACTGCGTTCAGCCCCTGGGCTTGAGGTTCCCCATCCCTCTTTGCTATTGTGGTGACAGACTTTATCTGCTCCCGTCAAGAGGACTAGAAGAGTGGGGGAATAAACAGTCTTGGAGAATGCATGGAAGAGAATGGTGCCAAGCCAAACTCTCTCCCTTTAACTGTTACGATAACTACTAAATTTGATGCCTGTTGCCTTAACAGTTCTGCAGTTACTCAGAGGATGGCTTTGGTCTACTCTTAGTGTTGGTTACTATAGTTTGTAACCAATTCAGGTCAAGATTGACTATTGATTGCTATAATTCTTACTCCGATTTCATATGCAGCTATTAAGTTGTCTATCTCTCTGGGGCAAAAGCTAGTGTGTGTGGAAATAAAAACCTTGGTGGGACCTAGAAATTCACCTGAGTGTGGAGGGACTTGCAAAATGCTGGAGACACAAAGACTATTAAGACAAGCTTGAGTTCTGAAATGTGCAGCACTGGTTTCGAGTTTGGCTTCTCAGTCATACAGGATGAGGTGCCTCTTGAGTGAGGTGATCTTAAGTCTTCATTCCCATTAACTTATATCTATATGCTATTTAAGAAGATTTATACATTTTTTCAAAAGAGTAGAAATGGTTTACAAAAATATTAAATGAGATACTACAATTTTCAATAAATACTGTAGTTAAAAACATTATTGAACAACATTCGGAAGATAGTTAACATCAACAGCAGCTGAAAAGAAAGTACATGTAACTTAATGTCTAGACAGGCATGCCTAAACAAAAACGTTTAAGCAGGTGCCAAGAAGAGTAGAGGGAAGGTGTTGGTCTGGTGTCAATTGGCAGGGAGTTCCAAAGTGTATGTGCTGCTACACTTAAAGATAAATTACTTACAAATGCACAACCAAGTATTATGCAGCAGTGACAGTTTTGCAGATTGAAGCAGAAAAGTGGTTATATCTTGGTCATGGCAACCCTGCAAGTAAAGTGGTCCCAAGCTATTAAAGGATTTACCTTTTAAGGGCTTTGGTGTTCTATGCAGACAGGGACTCACTCCTCTCAACTACCACGCTGCAGCATTCTGCACTTAGCTGCAGCTTCTGGGTCCAGCTCAAGGGAAGCCCCACATAGAGAGTATTGCAGTAGTCCAGTCTTGAAGTCACAAATTCCTGTACACCTTCAGGACTCCTGTACCACCTCAGACTCTTGGTACAGGAACAACCATAACTGCTGTACCAGTTGAGATGTGCTGGGGCTGGCATATGAGTCTGCTTGTTTGAGGATGGGCGTTATTGTGAAACAAAAGCAGGTCTTTTCGCTCTGATATGCAGAGCTTGGTGGAGATCATAGATCCTTAGAAGTGATTCAAAGATGGCCATGGTAGTGTGTCGGGGTTTCTGGGTTTTTTTTTGGCAGTCAGATGTTAAGTCTTCTTGTGTGTTCTGCCACACCTCCTGCTCTCCCTCCACTCCACAGGCCTCTGGGATGGAGGGTAGCTGCAGAGGTGGAAACCACTTGTGGGAGATGCTAGAACTGGAACAGGCTCTCCAGCCCAGTGTAATCGGTGGCTGGAGCTTGCGGAATCCTCCCCTGAGATCTAGTGGTGGAAAAACAAGGCAGGGAGAGATGCTCTCTTGGGAGAAGAAAGGCCAAATGGCTCTTCACCTTCACTTAAATTGCAGAGAGATGGTGTACCACTTTAACAGTTAGGAGGGTTATGGGGTCTGTAGTTTGTTAAATTACAGTTCCTGTGATCCTTCATGGCTGTTAACGTGGCATGAGTGATTTGAATGTATGGGGTGGATATTCAGAGCCCTGAATATCATGGGAAGAAGGAACTGTGGGCATGGGATTTTTTAAAAGTGTTTATTGGAATCTTGAGCCATGCTCATGAATTATCAGCTTGGGAAATGCTACCTGGATTAAAGTATAGATCAGGCATCCCCAAACTGCGACCCTCCAGATGTTTTGGCCTACAACTCCTATGATACCTAGCTAACAGGACCAGTGGTCAGGGAAGATGGGAATTGTACTCCAAAACATCTGGAGGGCCGAGGTTTGAGGATGCCTGGTCTAGGAGGAAGCAGGTGGGGAAACTTCTTTCTCTCATTATTCTGGAACTCAGGGACCCACATTGAAGCTGAATGTTGGAAGATCCGGGGCAGTCAAGAAGAAAGTACCACTTCATGCAGTGCGCAGTTAAACCATGAAATTTTGCTCCTGCAAGAGGTTGTGATGGCCACTGAACTTGGATGCCTTTAAAGGGGAATTGGACAGATTTACAGAGGAAAAGGCAGTCAGTGGTTACTAGTCATACAGCCTCCAGGACCAAGAGGCAGCATGAACCTGAATACCAGTTGCTGAGGAGCAACTGCAGGAGAAGGCGTAGAGTGTTCCTGCCTTGTTCATGGGAGACCCATAGGCATCTGGTTGGCCCCTGTGAGAGCAGGATGCTGAACTGGAGGGACCTTGTGTCTGCTTCAGAAAGCTCTTGGGTTTGTATCCATGGGCAACTCTTGCAAAGTGTCCTCTTGGGGATCGTGGGTGGGTGGGGAGGAGATCCCTCTTCTTAGGCAATATTATATATTTGCTGTGGCAGCTGCTGGACTTGTTACCTTTGCTCAGACCTCCTTGAAGATGCTACCACTCATTTTTGTTTAATAGGGTTACATGAGATTGTGATAGTGTACTTATAATTTGTCGATGGGAATTCTGAGTGCCTTATAAAGCGAGGTTGCCTCTCTGTGGGGGTAGGAACCAGGGGAGCTAGATGAGCTGGGGGGGGGGAATCCTCCTTGTTGGCAGTCTTAGGCCAGCCTTCCTCAACCTGGTGCTCTCCAGATGTTTTGCAGTACAACTCCCATCAATGAGCATTAGAGTGTTGGTTGCAATGGATTGAGTACCCTTTCCCAAAGATGTATCCTCCGCTTTCAGAGCTACAGTGGTACCTCTACTTACGAATGTTTCTACTTACGAATGGAGCTCCATCCGCCATCCTGGATGCGGTTTAGATAGGATTTTTTCTACTTACGGATTTTTAGATAGGGTTGCTTCGACTTACAGATTTTTTCTCCCAATGCATTCTTATGTTATTTGACATACAATTTTTTTCAACTTACGAATGTGGGTTCGGAATGCATTAAATTCGTAAGTAGAGGTACCACTGTATATATCTTCTGTTTGGGGATTTGAAAGCTCTATTGCATAACAAATACTTTCTGCTAGTTGTGGAGCATGGGGCCTGCTCTACAGTTAAAATTCTGATAACTCCACCACTCTACCTTGAATTTTTACTAGTCTTCCCTCCATTTCAAGCTTAAAATGGAACATCCCTATGGACTAGGAACTTGGAATCTGCTGCTTGATGTAAACTGGGATTCAGGCCCCTCCATGGAGGGCCATGCATACTCAAGACAATTGAAACCACTGCTTTGTTGATGCTAAGCAGGTCTAGGCCTGGTCAGTGCCTGGAAGAGAGATTTACACCATTTTGGGTTCCATGATGGAAAAAAGTGGGATAAAAATGTAAGAAAATAACTGTCTGAAGGGGCTGTTGTCCCCGTCCCCCCTGCCCTTGGCATGAGGTCAAAGCAAAGAGGGAATAGCCAGACTGGAATCCTTAGCAAGACAGCTGTGCAAACAGTACCAAAGTGAAGTATTTTACTGCCAAAGTTAATGTGTGGAGTAAACTATAGATTTTTTTGGAAAGAGTGACTTAGAGACATATGGTGTTTCTATAGCCTGAACCGGACTGTGCCCATAGACTAGTGTGCAGAGAATTGTTCTGAGGCTTTGGATAAATAGGTTCTTCTGGCAGCATTGACACCTGCCAGCTAACTGCTGGCATCTCTTTCAGGCCATTGTGGGTAGGCATGCTGATTTTTGTGCATGAGCGTTGAGGAGCATTTTCGGGGGGAATGCAGGCTTCTGGGCCACTGAATCCAAATACCTGTCTTATCCTAAGATGCTTTGCCTTCCCCACAAAAGATGTTAATCTGCTTGTTCTGCTTTTGCTCACAGGAGCCTTTCCCAAGCTGGTGCCCTCCCCAACATTTTAGGGCACCACTCCCCATCATTCCGAATCCTGACCACCAGCTATGCTTGCTTGGGACTGTAGGGACTTGAATCTCATAACATCTGGAATGCATGAGGTTGGGGGGGGGAGTTGGTTTGCACAATGTCTGGCCCACACGTATGTCATGAGGAGGTGGAGATGAGTTTCCTCATCCCAAAAAGGATATGGTAGCGTTAGAAAAGGGGCAACTGAAATGATCAAGGGGATGGAGTGAGGACAGGTCGCGGTGTAGGGGCCTTTTTTTAGTTCAGGGAAAGGAAAGTTAAGAGGTAACATGGCAGAAGTTTATAAAATTATGCATGGCATGGAAAAGATGGATAGGAAAAAGTTTTTCTCCCCCTCTCACAATGCGAGATTTTGTCAACATCCAACAAAGTTGAATTTTGGAAGATTTAGGACAGACAAAAGAGAATTCTTCTTCACGCAGCACATAGCTAAACTATGGAACTCCCTCCCACAGGAGGCAAAGATGGGCAACAACCTAGATGTCTTTATTTTATTTTGGCAAAGTAATAATCATACATAAATAAGAATAAAAATGTGCACCCCACCCTCAGGACCATGCCATTGTAGCTCTCCAACCTCCAAAAATTTCAACATCTCTTGCGATGGTTTGACCCCTTTCCAGTTTAACAGTACAAATTCTACAAACACCCTCCATATCTCCTCAATCATTTCTCCTGCATATTCACCATCTAACCGTAATGGCACATGTTAATTTATCATTGATATCTGTATCCCACACCTCTTTATACCATTCTTCCATTTTATATTATGCTTGCCCCTTCCACTTCCTAGCTATCATAATTCGTGCAGCTGTCAATAAATTTGTGAGCAAAGTCCTTCATAGCTTGTGAACCTTCCACCCCATTGTAAATTGATGATAATGCTATCTCTGGACTTTTGGTCAGCTTTAACCCAGTGATTTCTATTATCTCCTTAAACATCCTTTACCAAAAGAATTTGTACATATTTACACCCCCACCACATGTGAATATAATTCCCAGTTTCCTGGCATCCCCTCCAAAACCTAGATGTCTTTTAAAGAAGATTAGACAAATTCATGGAGGATAAGACTATCAATTGCTACCACTAGTCACGATAGCTGTTCTCTGCCTCCACAGTTGGGAGGCAGCAATGCTTTTGAATACCAGTTGCTGGAAAACATAACTGTTCATGTACTCATATCCTGTTTGTAGGCTTCCCACAGACATCTTGTTGGCTACTGTGAGAACAGGATGCTGGCCTAGATGAGCCGATGAACTGATCCTGCAGACTCATCTGTTCTCATGTGTTGGTAGAGTCTGCACAGTGGTGGCACCACAATTGTGGAATGTTCTCCATAGGGATGCCTGCTTAGTGCCTATCCTTATTTTTCTAGGCTTTTAAATCTAGCTTACTGTATTTTTCCGTGTATTAGTTGAGGCTTTGTGACTCAAATCATGTCAAAAAACTGGGGTCGTCCTATACACGGATAGTGGGGGGGGGGGAAGCTGTGTGCCTGCCAGCCAGCTGGTTGGTGGTCCACGTTTTAAGGACTTTTCTGCCCACAGTGGCATAAGGGGAGCAGCTGCCCACTTTGCCAACCCCCAGCAACAGCCCTGCTGGGGTGATGGCGTGCATGCAATTCCCCCTAATAAAAGGTTAACAACTTTGGGCCATCACACCTCATTTTCTTTAAATTTAGTCCCCCCAAAATACACAGGGGAGTTCTCTTTTTCCAGGATTGTTTCTTGGCCACTAGGGAAGCCTGGACAAGCTTCTTAGTAAATCTATAGAGGTCTCCTGGAATAGTTTGGCAATATGTGGTCATCTGGCCTCCTAGTCACTGCCCAGCCATGCTGTACATCCCTGCTGTGAAGGCTGGCTATGCCGACTAGGTCACAGGATGGCCATCTGTGTGGCCCAGCTCCTTGAACATTGCATACAAAATCCAACATAGTTTTTATAGCACACAGTGACAGCTGTCATTTCTGCTGCTTATTTGTTTGCCCCAGTAGCTAACTAGTCCGGCCCCATCTCAATTCCTGGCTTCCACCTCCTGCTGACTAGGGTGTAGCAATTTGTTTTCTAAGATGGTTTTGGTTCCTTTTGGCCTCCCAATCAGTCTGCAGGGCCAATTGCTTACGCTTGGTGCAGCCACGGAACATCCGAACCTTCCTTGCTTTTGCAGTGTGCAGAAACATCAGGTGAATTCTCTCTCCGCACACCTCTTAACAGTGCACAATACACTGGGTGGATAAAAATCAATGATTTTTTTAAAAAAATCAAAAAAATTGGATTTTTTTGATTTAAATCGGATTTTTTTGATTTAAATCAATTTTTTTGATTTAAATTGGATTTTTTTAAAATAAAATGCTTTTTGAGGAAAACATATTACCATCCAAAGGTTATTCCATCATGAAATAAAAATTAGTTTTTTAATTATGTAGTATAAGGTTGTATATGTTTAATTTTTGGGGTAAATAAATTCCATTAATCCATTCACCTCTTCCAGAGGTTTTTGTAAGATTATTGGGCAGTTTCTCTGCCTACAAGATATTATCACAGGTGCTTGGTTTACTTTTGCAGTTCTCAAAACTGAATTTGACTCAACAGAGATCACATGCCTCTTCTTCACAGCAAAAATGTTATAACATGAACAGAGTTGAGAAAAAGACCTTAATCCTATTGTTCTACAAACCTATGAATACAGAAACAACCCCTTCAGTGCTAAGTTTCAAGAAGTTCAGTGAATAGAATAGAAACAATATTTTTCTGATTGTTTGGAGTGGACAGTAAGTTTTTCATGTGTAGGCTGGGCTGACAGTCTAAGTTTCTTAAAATATATATATATTGTTTTTGTTTAGCCAATTAGTTAACAAACATGGATGTTTGTTTAAGCAAATAACATTTGCTGAAATGTTATTGTTTCAGTTGAATAAATCTATTTAAATTGTTATTATTAAGGTAATGATTATTTTTCTCCTTCCTAAGTACAACAGTAAAGTTGTCCAAATATGAATGATTAACCTATTAAACTGGGGATAAAAAAAACTAATATGAAAAGTTGTTATTCTAAAAATCTTCACCTACTTGCATAATAAAGTTATACCAGCAAGAATTAGTCTTTATGATTTAAATCAACTATGATTTAAATCAAGCCTTACTGACTAGTGATTTAAATCGTGATTTAAATCGTGATTTAAATCAGTTTGATTTAAATCAAATCCACCCTGACAATACACAATGAAAATATTAGTTTAGATGTCACATCTTTACAGGGGATGAGAAGCAGCGCTCACCTGATTTAGTGGGAATAGATGTGGGTGGTAGAGCTGTCGTCAAATGACATTTGCTGAGGGGCAAAAAACAGTTAAGTTTAAGTAGCAGCTTCGAGAGGTGATGCGGTTAAGTCAGCCACTGCATCGTACTTCCTGTGGTCACATTTCTAAATCATCTAGAGCCCGATTCAGAAAGTGTCGGTGACAGATAACCTTACCTCGTGGATGAAAAACCATGGTTTGGTGAGTGAAGTGGAAACCATGGTTTGGCTGCAGTGGACTACTGTTCCCCACTAACCAGAAAGTAATGCTATCCAGATTGCTTCTGAATTGCCAATCCCAGCATGCTTGACTGGGGCTGATGGGAGCTGGAGTCCAGCAACACCTGGAAGGCCACAGTCTCCCCATCCCTGTTGTAGGGAAAAGCAGCATCTCACTCAAAGTCCCCTCTAGGGCAGTCAAATCTTGGTTTCGATACTGAGTTGGGCCACTTCGCATCAAATGCTGGGTGCCGTCTACTGCTTTCAGACTATGTTCCTCAACATGCTTTAACAGCAGGGTGGGGGAATCTTCTCTGTCGAGGGCTGCATTCCCTCGGTAATTTTGGAGTGGGGTGGTGGCAGTCATAGAAGCCAAGCCCCAAATTTGGCTGGGGACCCATTTTCTAGGAACAGAGGAAACTACCAAGTCAGACCCTAGATCTTGCTAGTTGAGTATTGCCTTCACTGTCTGGTGGTGGAGATTCCAGGGACTGAACCGGGGGCCTTCCTTGTGCAAGACTGATGCTCTACCTTCTAGGAAGTTGGGCAAATGGTCTGTGTAGCTCAGTATTGCTTACAGCGATGGACAGATGTTCTCCAGAATTTCAGCCAGATGAGGGGTTCTTCCCTGTCCATCCTGGATATGTTGAGTGTTGAGCATGGGACCTTCTGCATGCAAAAGTGTGGCCTTTAAAGGAAAGGCATTTTCCTTCTGTCTCCCTCTTTCTTTCTACCTGTGTGATATCAGCTGCAAGGCTGTGCAGGTTGCTGGCTCCCTGCTTCAACATCTCTGCTACCTGGCTAGGAAAGGGGGTCAGCTCTTCCACTGGCACATGCTTATGAGTGATGGGGAGAAATATTGAATTCTGGGCAGAGACAATGCATAATCATTGGATGATAGCGCTCAGAGTACAATGGGTGTGGCTTTACATACACCAGCAAATGTGTTAAGACGAAATAAAAGCATTATTCCCTCCCCACCTCCACAACCTCTCGCTTTTCGCCAAGCGCGCTCTCTGTCTCAACTCAAGGGGGAAATGGCAACTCCCACTGATATGAAAACAGGAGCCGCTTTTAGCACCTGCACCTGCGTGGCCCTCCGAGACCCAGAGAGTCGCTGCGGAGCCCAATTAAAGGCTCTTGAGAAGTCTGAATGAACAATCGCAGGTGATGGGGCTGCAAAACAACGCCTGCATTTCAGTCCTTTTGTTCCTCTGGCTATGCTTGCCGCCGCTTGAAGGTATCCAAAAGCAGAGATTTGGACCTGGGGCCGTGTTCGGCAACTAGTAATTCCACAACATTCATTTTAGAATGGTGTAAGCCAGGTTTCCCTAACCTTGAGATGTTTTTCGACTGTGATACCTGTCATCCCAGACCAGGGGTCAGCAAACTTTTTCAGCAGGGGGCCGGTCCACTGTCCTTCAGACCTTGGGGGGGGGCCGGACTATATTTTGGGAAAAAATATGAGCGAATTCCTATGCCCCACAAATAACCCAGAGATGCATTTTAAATAAAAGGACACATTCTACTCATGTAAAAACATGCTGATTCCTGGACTGTCTGTGGGCCGGATTTAGAAGGTAATTGGGCCGCATCTGGCCCCCGGGCCTTTTAGTTTGGGCACCCCTGTCCCAGACCATGCTGACTGGGGGTGATGGGAGTCAGACAACATCTGGAAAACACCTGGTTGGGGAAAGCCAATGTTGGCCACGCTGGAAGCCTAATTCAACACACCAATTCCCCTTTTAGCCTCTCGTCGTAGGAAAGGTACCTCAGCCCGCTCCCCGCTGGTGATATTGGTTGCCCTTTCCTGTTCAGTGGTACCTTGGTTTAAGAACAGCTTAGTTTATGAACAACTTGGAATAAGAACGCTGCAAACCTGGAAGTAGGTGTTTTGGTTTGTGAACTTTGCCTTGGAAGCAGAACATGTTCCGCTTCCTGTTGAGTGTGTTCCATTTGTAAATTGAGTCTCCTGCTGCTAATTTGAGACTTTCTGTTGAGTCTGTCAGCTGTTGAGTCCCGAGCACCCACACAACACAGGTGTTATTTGGAGCTTTTGTTTTTGCTATTTTGTTGTGTTTTTGTTTGTGTGGCTTTTTCTTTTTTTACTGTTGACTTTTTCTTAGTTTTATGGGACTGACTTATGACTGTGGCTTGTTACTTCGTTTTTGTGACTTGTTTTTGTGAAGGTGTGGCACCCAGTTCAGCTACTGATTGTGTGACTGCAGAAATGGATAAAGGTCCCCCATCCAAACAATGACTACCGTAGATTCCGGCGTACAAGACGACTGGGCGTATAAGATGACCCCCAACTTTTCCAGTTAAAATATAGAGTTTGAGATATACTCGCCGTATAAGAAATACGACCCGGCGTATAAGACGACCCCCGACTTTTGAGAAGATTTTCCTGGGTTAAAAAGTAGTCTTATACGCAGGAATATACTGTATTATCAGTGCACATAAGAAAAAATAATTTATTTTTTGTAATCTACAATACTGTCTTATTTATTTTACAGTACAGTACATTGATTATTGCCTTCATTTTATGGATCAATGGTCTCATTAGATAGTAAAATTCATTAAATTGCTGTTTTGGGGTTGTTTTTCATCTGGAACAGATTTATCCATTTTCCATTACTTTCTATGGGAAATCACGCCTTGGTTTAAGAATGGGGTTCTGGCACGGATTAAGTTCGTAAACCGAGGTACCACTGTACATCAGATGTGTGGAACCTTGGAGCTCGGAGTTCAGATGTGGCCCTCCAGGCCCTTTCTACCTGGCCCCTGGGGTTCTTCCCACTCTGCTCTGTGTTCCTTGAGTCCTTTTTCCTGGCTGGAATGGGTCAGGCAGTTAAACTGCCCCTCGCTTGTCTGGTGGAGTTTCAGAAGGAATGAGTGGGGTGGGGATGTGGCTATACGTGTCTGACTTTTACTGTATAAAGGGAAAGGTCACACCTGAACGTTCTCCTTGAGGAAAGGTGGCCTCCAGACCGAAACCCCACTCCCCACCCCTGCTGTGCATTTTCCAGCTCTACAGTATCCCTTTTTATGAATGTGTGAGTGGACTTGCCACTGTCTTTTGTGGCGGGCTTGGGGAAATGATGCTGTCAAATCTGTTTTCAACCCCTTTCCTAAGAATTCCTATCATGGGATTCCAAAGGCTTTCGACCCCCCTCCCCAACCTTATGTAGGGAAACCTGTGCAATTGTCTATTTTTTTCAGCCTCCCTCCCTTCCCAGAAAACTCAGCATGCTTAGTCTGTCACTTTCAGCCTTAGTAGACTGATGGTAACAAGGATGGGAGTCAATCATATGAAGTCATAGCTGTGCCCCCAGTTTGTAACATTTCCTCGACATTTCCTCCTTGAAGACCCTATGAAGGAAGCAGCAGCCCCAAAACTTCAGATCAAAGACTAAAAATTGCCCTGTGATAAGTATACTTCTTGTTGTCATCTCAGCAATGCCCCCCCCCCAAGATCCCACATAATGCCTTCCTCAGCCACTCCTTCTCTTTTTCCTGGCTTGCGGTAGTTGAGATGTGGCCAATGTGCTGTTGCCTGGCAACCCCGATGAAGGTATCTTTGGTCGTGGTCAGAAGGCTTGCTGTAGGCCAGGGATGGAGAACCTCTTCCCCTCCAGTTGCTGCCGAACTACAGCTCCCATCATCCCTGATCATTGGGCTATGCTGGCTTGGGCTGATGGGATTTGGAGTCCAACGGCATCTGAAGGGCCATTGGTTCCCTTCCCTTGCTTCCAGGTCAGAAAGGCAACTGGTTGCCAGTGCTCAACCTATTCCTGTATAGTCCAGTGTCTTGCTGTGTCCTCAGTCAGTGACGTTGGGGAGCAATAACCGCATAGGGTTGCTTCCTTTTCACTTCTTAAGCCCGCCTCAACTTGCTTGGTAGCTGGGACCTATCAATCATTTTGCCTGTATCTTACTGTTGCCAACCAATTTGCACAAGACATCTGGCATAGCATGGTTTATAGAAAGTGGGAAGGGATATGTATTTCCTCACTTTCTCATAATACTTGGACCACCCAATGAAGTTGAAGATTTAGGACAGATAAAATAAAATACTTTTTCACACAACACCTAATTAAAACTGGAATTGGATGTAGCGAGGGACGGCTTGAAAAGAGCACCCCAGCTGATGGAGGATATGGTGATCAATTGCTACCAGCCACCATCAGTGTTAGAAACTGGGATAGAAAAGCTAGGAACCAAATGGCTCCTGGGACCTGGGTTGTGGGCGCCAAAACAGAATGTCTAGTCTCCATTTGGGGAGATCGGCAACACTTTTTATTATTTTGATAAGCATATTGTTAATATCACATTTTTAACAAATTGTGAATGCATGTTTAATTTGGTGTTTACAATAAAAAAATATTGGTACCATACTTCAGTTTTCATAACACTCTGCTCTTTATTGCTAAACTCCTTAACATATTGTCTATCCTTAACATATACTTTGAGGTTTCAAAGCACATACATTTCAGTGATCCTTGAGTGTCAGCCAGGTGCAAAAAATGGCACCCAGACTTTTAGAGGTGCTTGCAAATGGAGAATTTTTTAGGCTCGAAATGCACCTGGTGCTCTGCTAATTTCGAACCCTGGCCACAACGGCTATGTTTCTCTCCACGGTCAGAGGTAGTATGCCTCTGAATATAATGCTCTGTGTAACGGTCCGCTTTTAAAATGAAGCTGCTGCGGTCAAACCTGCCTGGAAAGTACACAGCTATCGTTTCTTCCACCATGGATCTCAAGACTGTACATAGGGTTCCTAGGGAGCCTCCCATCTAAACACTGACCGGACCTAGACTTGCTTAGCTTCTGCAGTGTTATTGCACCCTCTGCTTCCTAAGCATGCAGGACCTCAGCAGTGGCTATTGGTATGCAGACAGTCTTCTGTAACCATGAGTCGTAGGAGAGGGTACCATATGTATAATTGCTCTGGTCCTCATGGTTATGGAAGACAGCTTGGGTATGAACAGCCACTGCTCAGAGCCTGCTCACCCCCAAGGTCCCTCCAAAAAAGATTTTTGCACAACTGGAATAAAAAACAGGGGAAGGAACTGTATGCCAGCCCAGTTGGCGCTGAGCAGCTGACTAGGGTTTGGCAAAAGTGAAACCCATTCTCATGCCTTCTCATATCAACGGCTTTAGCCAGTAGGGCGCTTAATGATTGAGAAACACTCCTGAACGCATCTGCGCAATGGGATTGGGCCGAGAAAAACTCTGAAACTTTCAGCTGGAGTTAATGAGATCCCAAGGCATTTGCTCCAGAGTTAGCAGCACAGCCCCCCCCCCCCGAGGGTGCTTTCCTCAAAAGACATTTTGGATCTTGGAATACAGAGACTGGCCCTGTAGTCTGGGTGAGAATCGCTGTTCATGGCTCCTTTTAGGGAGGAAGGCAGGCCTGGCTGCCAGTACTGGGCATTATTAAAACTTCTGCTTCTGAGGCAACCTACAGTCCGCACAGTTTCCTTCATATAACTCAGAGCGCCAGCTCCATTTGTTATCACCGTATGCCAGGAGTCTGGGATGGATGGGGAGGCAGTTGGCATTCTCAGTTTGCAAGCTTAATGTCTGAAGAACGTAAGGTGAGGCCTACTGGATCAGGTCAAAGGCCCGCGTAACCCAGCATCCTGTTCCCACAGCAGCCAGCCAAATTTTATTTACGTATTTGTAATCCACACCTCCATTAAAATACGTCAAGGTGATAATGTGGCACACAGTGAATAAACTCCACAAAAAGCATCTCTAAAAACTTGTCAGTAAATGCCAGTTGGTGAAGAAGAGAGAACTCATATTGCAAAGGCCTGTCTAAACAATCTCATTTTCAGAAGGTGTCTGAAAGAAGGTGGGGGTGGTTCCTGCTGAAACACTGCTGGCAGGGCCTGCCATGCTAAAGGTTAGGTCCCTAGTGAAGGCCAGCTGGTGCCCATTGGATGCCCACAAGCAGGACAACTGTGCTTTCCTTCCCTGCCACCCCCCAGCAGCTGGCATTCAGAATCATCCTGTCTTGGACTATGGAGGTCAAAAATAACCATGGCAACAAGATGGACTTCCCATCCCTGAACTTGTCTAATGTTTCCAGGTTGGTAGCTATACATCTTGTAGGAGTGAATGCCATAGTTTTTGCTATGTGCCTTCTCCTGCCCCATTTGCCGGCCAAGACCTCAGAAAGGCTCTCTCCTGTCCCCTGTTCCCCCCACCCGAGGCTCTTCCAAATTTCATGAGTACTGGAGCATGCAAACAATTTGGGGGGAGGTTCCCCATTCTGGCCAGAGGCTTGTGCTTATCCTCAAGCGCTGACACAGCCTTGATTGGCTGCAGTTCTTTTTGGAGTCCAAAAAAAGAGAGAGAGCAACTGCTTGCTTGGCCTGCATCTCTCTTTGTTCTGTGGCTGATGGCTGCTTTTGGCCCTCGCCATCCTCTTGGCCTTCCTGGTGTTTGCTCAGCTCTGCTTGTGCTGCCAGCCGGGTAAACGAGAGATTTTTCCGATGAATAAAGTTGTGCTGCTTTGGAGGCCAGGCTAAAAGCCAGAGCCCAGCGAACTTCTGTAATCAAACTGGAGCAGAGCCGGCCCAGCTTGTTCCTGCTGCCTTTATGCGCTGCTCCTTCACTCTGGCAGAGAATTTGGCCAGCTAGCGCAGGAAATGGGAAGCTTGGATAAATGTTTAGTTTGGTACACTTTGAGAACCAGACTTGCATTATTTTTCTTTTTGTGCAAAGGAGTAAGAGAGGCAAGATGGCAGGACAAGAAACTGGAGGTTGAAAAGTTCAACCAGAGGCAAAATAAGCCTGCAGAGAAGCAGCTGTGCTCTACCTTGCCTGCAAACACCTCTCTTTTCTGCCTTGTGCTGGCAGGGCGCACAATCTCTTTTCAGATGCCTCATTCAGAACTCTTGCTACTGGTGATGTGTCTGTCCTCCCCTCCTTTCCCACCACACACACACATGAATCAACACGCAGGTGACGTTTCCTGTCCAGTGGTGTTCCACTTTCTGCAGACAGTAAGCACTTGGGACAGGGAACTTGGAAAGCTTCCTCTCCCATATGGTGTCACTCTTTTCAACCTGGTGAACTTTCTGCTTGTCGCCTGTCAGCTTGTGACTCAGCCTCGTCGCTCCGGTCTCATTTCACAAGGCAGAGAGAACGGCTGTATGAATGGCCCCACAGCTCAGTGGTAGAGCATCTGCCTTGTAGGTCATGTTAGAAGCTCAGATATATAAGCTAATTGGCAGGTGGCACCTTAAACCTAGGTTATGGTTGCCACAACGGTATATCTAGGTGCCTTTTATGGTGAAATTTGTTAATTTCATTTCTATACCACTTTATATATTTTAAAGGGAAAAAACTCTAAAAGCGGCTTACAACACACTACAGCATCAAATAAAACAATCCAGGATAAAACAAACCCGGTCTGTTTTCCCCACATTTCTTTACCTACTTAATTTATAGAGCTGCCCCATAGCAGAAGGACTCTAGGGAGCCAGTGTGGTGTAGCAGTTAGAGCAGAGCTTTCCAAACTGTGTGTCACACAACACATTAGTGTGTCATCTGCAGTGTGTAGGTGTGTCGCGCAAATGCTCCCCATGCTTTTATAAGGGGTTAGTTTAATCTCTGGTTTGCTAGTAAAACTGAATTACTGTGTCACAAAATGATGCATGTCTAAAAAGCGTGATCAACATGAAAAGTTTGGAAATCTCTGGGTTAGAGTGTCAGACTGGGACTTGGGAGATCAGGGTTCAAATCCCCACTCGGTCATGGGGCTCACTGGGTGATCTTGGGCCTAACTCACAGGGTTGTTGTAGGGATTAACTGTGGGGGTAGGAACATGTAATCCTTGCAGGAAAAAGTGGGGGTATAAATGCAATAAACTCTTCTGCTTACCTGCTTAAGAAAGCTGGAGGGGCCAGCCAGGTGGAGATGTCAGTTGCTAGCATGTCATACAGAAATCTCCAAGTAGTTGCAATTGGACCTGCGCCAGTCGCAAAACACACCTGGCTAATTTCTAACACCACTTGCAAGCAGAAGCTCCCAGCTTCAGGCCCCTGGCATGCCCAGGTAGGGTTCCTCGAAACCCCCACTTGAAATCCTGGAGAGCTGCTGCCAGTCAGTGTAGGCAGCACTGAGTAAGATGGGCCTAGTGGTCTGCCTCCACATTAGGCAGCTTCCTATGTCCCCCTGACCTGCTAGGGGAAATTTCCCTTGCTTTCAGATGCATGTGTCTCCTTAACACCTTGAGGGCTAGAGCCATGCATTGACTTTTCTTTAAAAGAAGAAGCTGTTGGTTCTGTAGATTCCGGAGGTGTCCTCTTTTCATCTTGGGAGGCCAGGCTCCTGCAATTCAGCGCTGGGTTTCCCCTGCCTCTCATGCAGCTTTTCTTGTTTACATCTTTAGCTCTTTCTCTCTCCCTTCTTTATTTATTGATGGCCAGAGGCCACAGTCCTGTCGGATTGCATCAAGGAGAAGAGGTTGCAACTCGGTCACCGTGCGGTGCAGAGCCGGGAGCTTGGGGTGGGGGTGGGGAGAGGGGAGGCATGGCAACAGGGGGGCGAGTGGCAAACAAGGACCAGTTCTCATGGAACATGGCAGTGCTGAGGTAGCAAGGTATTGCCCACCCGTCTTTGTCGGGATTGGACTGCCTCTCCCCACACGAACAGCTTAACTTAGGCAGATCTGTGGGGTTGATCGCTGTGTCCCTGGAGGGGAATTTGGGTATCGGAGAGACCGGAAGGCAGAGGCAGGCAGGCAACGCTGGAATAGGGATGTTGCCCTCTATGAATTTTGATCCATAGTTCGTGGACCCATGTGCTGATTGTGGTGCAGTTATCCTTCCCGTTGTGTGTTCTTTTGAACTTTGCTGTACAGTACTCAAGCTGTGCCAAAATGCATTCATTGCATCCATCGAAATAACGGGTGCACTTTTTGGACACTGGAAAGCTGCCTTTCTGGTTAGCTCAAGCATCCCCAAACTGCAGCCCTCCAGATGTTTTGGCCTACAACTCCCATGATCCCTAGCTAACAGGACCAGTGGTCAGGGAAGATGGGAATTGTAGTCCAAAACACCTGGAAGGCCGAAGTCTGGGGAGGCCTGGGTTAGCTTGTCCACTGCCTGGCAGTGGCTCTCCAAGGTCTCGGAAATAGAAAGTGGGCTTGCCCCTGATTCTTTTAAACTGGAGATGCCATCAGGGATGAGCGTGGGGCTTTCTGTGTGCAGAGCAGGTGCTCCACCACTGAGCCGTAGCTCCTTTTGGAGGAAAAGAGGGTATTAGTATTAGTGGGCCCGTTGGGCAAAAGATTCCTGCATTGCAGGCATCAGATTAGACGACCCTTGGGGTCCTTTCCAACTCCACAATTCTATTCCTCTGAGGCTGTACCAATAGCATAGCTCTATAGTAGAGCCCATGCTTTGCATGCAAGAGGTCCCAATTTCAATTGCTCGCCTTTCCATGTGGGTCTGGAAAAGATCCCTTGCTAAAGATGCTGCTGCTAGTCAGTGTAGACAATATTTAGCTAGATGGAGCAATTGTCCAACCCTCTGTAAGGCAGCTTCTTATAAGTGTGATGAGTAGCAGTAGCAGCGGGTGCAACCCAGAGGGGGAAATGTGTTAAATATACCTGCTTCTGTTAGTTGATAAATCTTTTTTTTTAATTGAGCTTTTACCATAATACGATAAAATTAGAGCTACAAAGGATAAAAGAAAAAGAAAGGTTAGCGATCTAGCATGATCTGTCTCTTTATTTCTTCTTGACTTTTGGAAACAAGATAATACCAAATGTAAGTGTGAATTCTGCATAGTGAAATGCAGAAATCCTGGGAAGGCTGGCATCGCATGGCTCCTGCTTTTTGGAATAATAAAAAAATAGAATGAAATTCCTTTATTTAGTGATATTCAGCTCCCTAAAAGGTAGTCAAGGGTCGTGAGAGGCAATCACGGGTGGGTGTGGGTGCGGGGGCCAGAATATTCAGCTGTGCTGCTTTAAGACTGTTTGGGGATTAGGAGTTCAGAGGCCGTGTACCGAGGGGGGAATTCTCTCTCTCTCTCCCTCTCCCTCTCCCTCTTCCTCTCTCTCTCCACCAACCTTTGCTATACTGGATGCAGCTTTGACACAGAGGTGATAGCAGCCCCTGCCAAGTGCAAGAAGGTTCTTCCTTCCTTTACAGTTGCCTTAAGAGGATTTCTCTCAAATCCTCCCCATAGAGCTTAGCTCTGCTGCTGCTGCCTCGCTTCCTTAATGGGGGTAGGGAAGCTGAGGGCACGAGAAACACCTTTGCTGCAAGTTCAGGAAGGGAAGATGACGACTGGGTGCTGGGCTAGATGAGACATTGGGCTGGCGCAGCAGGCCCGCTTTTTATTTTCTTAAACCACAGGCCTAATCGTTTGCCAGTAGGTGCCTCCTAACCTGAGCTCGGTCGTATTCTTTGACATTTATTTACTTATAAGGTTTCCTCAACTGCCTTTCGCCAGAAAGTCCCAGGACAGTAGATTTATATGCACAGGCAAAAGAATTATAGTTATGAAACACAAACCATTCCGAAATGGGACCAGAAAAGACTTTTTATGTACGCGACAACAGCTGCACGGATGCTTCTAGCCCAGGGAGGGGAGGGAAAGAGGAAAGAGTCCCTACCAGGGAGGAATGGCAAGCTAAGCTGTTGGGACTACGCCGAAAAAGGCAAAGCTAACTGGAAAGCTCAGGAACCAAGAGGACAAAAACTTCAAAAAAAGAATGGGAAAAAATTATAATCTATTATTTAAGAGACCATTGCAGTGTAACAAATATTATGGGCCATATGGATTGATAGAGAATATAGAATAATACACAGTTGTAAATGCTGACAATAGGATCCATGGAGGGGGTGGGGGGAAGTCTCGAGATTTAGAGTAATCTCTATATATGAATAAGCATTTGGATTGTTATAATTTTTATATTTTTATATTTTTATTTTATATTATAATTTTTAAATTTTTAAATTTTAAAAAACATAAGTGATTTCATTAAAAATAATAATAATAATAATAATAATAATAATAATAATAATAATAATAATAAATAACCCACTGTCCCAAAATGGAGCAGATATCCCTTTCTCTCTCTCTCTCTCTCTCTCTCTCTCTCTCTCTCTCTCTCTCTCTCTCCACTGTCTTAGAACCTCAGTTATATAAGCTAATTGCCAAATGACACCTTAAACCTGGGTTACAGTTGCCACAATGGAATGTCTAGGTGCCATTTTTAATGGTAAAATTTATTAGTGTTAGTATTAATTTCATTTTCATACCGCTTACAGCCGGTCACAATATGCAGGGATTACCTTGCGTTTCGGCACAGGGCTATGCTGAAGAGTTTCTTCCAAGCTCAGGCGGAAGGGGCTCCCCTCGCCCTGCTCGTAAGTGGGTCCTCCTGACAGCGCTTAATCCTTCTTTCAGGACCAAAGCAGCCGTCACGCTGAAGCGCCACAGGTAGCCTCGTTCAGGACGGACCCTTCTGGCACTTGACCATTTTGCAGGTGAGTCTCCTGATCCCCGCATCTAGCAAAAGGGAAGAGTGAGGTGCAGCGGGGGGACCCGGGATCGCTGGGAGCCCCTCCCAAGGTGGAAAGCATGGGGGCATCCTTTCCATCTGTGCCATGGGGTGGGCAATGTATTTGTTTTGATTTAGCATTTGTGTGCCGCTTTTCCAACAACACTAAAAAACCTGCTGAAAGCTATTCCAGGCCTACACAGGCAATTAAGAATATATCCTTCCACAATAGTTAATTGATTTTTTAAAACTATTTTAAGGTTTTATTGTAGGAGTTTATATATTTTTTGCCATAAACCGCTTTAATATAGAAATATTTATATTAACAAGTTTGAGCACAACAATTAAAAATTAGCGAACGACATGTCATCCTATCCAAAAATGGAATAATATGTAAGTAAAGCAGAAATAAGCCATCCAGCAAGTGATTAATGCAGCTCAGGCAAACGCCCAAGAATTCAAAAACAATTGAAAATATATGGTGCCTGTTTCTCATGCCTTAATATTACTGTGGTGATTGCATTGGAGAAGTGGAAGAAAATAGGAGCTGAGGTTGCATCCTCCCTCAAACCTGAAACAGATCACGTATTCTGAGTTTCATTTAAAACTAGCTTCCTTCATCGCTTCTCCACTACCAATCTGAGTGGAGGGACAAGGGGACCCATAATACTTTGCTTGACTGTTCTTGTTGGTTGCTTTGATGCAACAACATCTGACACTTGGCAAGGCTAGACACAGCATTTCAAATTCCAATGCATCCTGCACAAGCAAAAAAAATATGTTTTTGCCTGATGCCTGAGTGGCACCACAAATGGGCCAGCACAACTCAAAACCCCCACCTTTCTCTGGTCATCTACCTGAATTTAAACAGTGGTGTTGGTAGTGAGCCTTGGGTTGATGAGTTTATTGTTCAGGCATGGCTCATTTGGTATTGGGAAGTCCAAGAACATTGGATACATGGTTGCTCTAAGGCAGGCATCCCCAAACCGGCCTTCCAAATGTTCTGGACTACAATTCCCATCTTCCCCAACCACTGGTCCTGTTAGCTAGGCATCATGGGAGTTGTAGGCCAAAACATCTGGAGGACCGCAGTTTGGGGATGCCTGACTTAGAGCAACCTCTGCACAATCTTGGGCCCATTCAGATGTTTTGGGCTACAGTTCTGATCGGCCCCAGCTGTCAGAGCACCTGGAGGGCATCAAGTTATTGGGAGGCTGACTTAAGTGATGTGGTCACTCTTTATAAAGGAGTCAAAATAGTTTCACCAACTCCCGACCTAACTTTCTCTCTCTTTCATCACTCCAACAGTGGAATACCGGAATCGCGCAAATCTGGGTTTGAAGCTATGAGCTCGGTAGCAGTGTTAACACCCGAAAGCTTTGCTGAGCACCGCAGCGGGCTGAGGGATGAAGAAACACGAGGTGAGATGGGCAGGAATCTTTTGGTGTGGGTGTGTTGTGAGGTTGCTGCTCACGCAATAAAAGAGATGTGTGTTCGATGATGGGTAAGGCGGGGTAGAATCTAGAGTGGGATCTGTTGGTGGAACTAATAACTTTGGAAAGGTAGAAGACACTGGTAGAAGAAACTTTCACCCTGGGATGCTTTTGTTACCGGCCCTAAAGTTGTCATTTGGAAGGGAAGATTCTAGGGTCAAGTTGCTCTATTGAAGCTTGTCAAAAGTTTGGTTCTATCACCTGTGAATTGAATCAAAACAACGGCTTCTTATCCCACTACAAGTGCCATATTGGCTAACCAATGGCAGGGTGCTTTGTGCTATCAGCAACATTGGCTTGTAATTTTACATAATATATTTCAAGCTTGTGGCATGATGGTCACAATCTGCTTTGCATTTCATTCCCCTGTTCTCGCTGCTTAATTTTTGTTTTACTCTACACCTCTGTGTGCATTTTCTCCTGCCAACTGAGGTTTATACTTCACTTGCAGGCATTGCTCGGGAATTCTAGTAAACCCAAAAATCAGTGCAGTTTTGAAAGGTTCCATCTGCCTTATTGATTAAAAGTCGTGTATGATTGCATCCAAGCATAGAAAACCCGCTCATTGATCTCGGGAATCATCATGCAAGGTTTGGTGTCCAAATGCATCACAGAAAAGCCCCCTCCCCACCCCCACAAAAACCAAATGAACCCCCAAATGAACCTGTGTCTTAAGATGCTGTGAAAATGAGGCTTTTATTTTCAAAGCATCCCAATGCTGCCTTTTTGGGGGTGGGGGTGGGGGGTCACATGGAGAAAACAGCCTTAGGAGATAATATTTGTTAGATAGTATTTCCCATTTGCTAATTCATGTGAACGGGAGATACATCTGGCAAGATCTCTGCAGGCTGTTTTTCAGTTTGACCCCTGAAGAACCGCCGTTAGGCAATAAGTTGGGCTGTTTTGAAAATAACATCCTCACCTTCACAGCATCTTGAGATGCCGCCTCTTCTGTTGCTGGGTTCAAATGCACAGTGAACGGACAACTTTCCAAAATATAGAATAGATGCATCTGATTAAGTGGTCGCTAGTCCATGAAGTAATTTGAACCAAAGGATGGGTATGTCTTCTCTGTTGCCTGCAAAATCCCTTCTCTAAACCAGGATTCCCACCCACCCACCCACCCTTGTGTGTGATCTTGCTGTCTTTCTATGTTTGTCTGCTGGGCAGGTGGTGTCCCAGAGGATGAGGCCTACATCCCCACTTACTTGGAAGCCTTTCCGCCACTCCCAGAAAAGGGAGCCCCGGGGGAAAAGTCCAGTGAGCTTACGGGAGTATGGAACAAAATCCGGCCTATCAAATCCTCTGTCATCACCCAGGTGAGTCTGCAGAGGCAGGGCACAAAGAGTTCCACTTCAGCTGCTGGCGTGTCTTCGCAGAATACCTTGTGTGTGTGTGTGTGTGTGCAAGGGAGAGAGAGAGAGGGGCTTCCCTATGGGGGATGATAATTGTGAAGTGTTTATCTCATTGCTGGATGCGTAGCCAAAATAATCAGCAGACCTAGAAAGATAGTTATGAACTTGGAAGCAGTAAAGCTGAACTGAAGTACAGTACTTGTGTTGCCTCGCTCAAAACCAGTGTCTTGGCAAAGGATTGGCAGCGACTGTGCGAAAAAGCCTCCATGCATCCTTCTTTTATCCTTCTTTTATTAGGAGAGCATTGACATAGTTGCTCTGTCTCTCCTCCAGTATCTGAGGCCTCTGGGCGCCAGTTGTTCAGAGAGGAGGAGGAGGAGGGTGCTGTTGTGCTCCTATCTTGCTTGATAGCTCAGTTGATAAAGCATGAGACACTTAATCTCAGGGTTGTGGGTTTGAGCCCCACTTAGGCCCCCACTTGCAGGAGGTTGGACTAGATGACCCTCGTGGTTCCTTCCAACTCTTGATAGCTCCTTGTAGGCTTCCCAGAAGCAACTGGTTGGCCGCTGCGATAACGAGAATGCAGGACTAGATGGGCCTTTTGGTGTCCCAGCAAAGGAAGAATGGATACATAAAACTTATGGAATACAGTATGCAGAAATGGCGAAGCTTACCGGAAGAATAAGAAATCAAGATAACATTTTTTTAAATAAAAGAATGGAAATGGTTTATTGAATATTTACAGATAAATTGTAAACAGATAAGAACATTGGCAGGACTATTATAATAACCTGCAGCTTCATAAGAGTACATATTTAAAGAAGATGAGTAAATGAGCAAATCAAGTTAATTTGAATATGCAGAATATATTAAAAATTAATTTAAGGAACCGCAGAAAGATGGGAAAGGAAGTCAAGCTTTGAAATGTCAAAATGATTGTAAAATAAGTGAAATTTTATAAACGTGAGAAGTATAAACAAAAAAATTAGATGGGCCATCCAGTGGGGATGGGGAGTGTTACGATCTTCTCATCCACCCAGTTATGTAGATTGGAAATGGAGAAACTGTTCCATGCTACACGTAAATTAACACGTGGCTTTGAAAGCGGATTGCACACATTTATATATTGCCTTTATATCTTGCCTTCTCTGTGGAGCTTAAAGTGGACTGACCCTCCTTTTAATCCCCACAACCGCCCTGCAAGGTAGGTTAGGCTGAGAGGGAGTGACTGGCCCAGCGACACTCAGTGAGCTTCACAGCCAAGCGGGGATTTGAACCCTGGCCTCCCACGTTCTAGTCCAACACTCTTAACCGCTGCACCACACTGGCTCTCACGCAGGATAGATGTTTGCAAATAGCCATTGGTGGGCTGAGAGCTAAACAGGACCTCCCATGTTCTGAGGCTCTGTGCCATGCCATGTGCAAGAGGACAATGGGGTTACAGTTGGTGCGTTTGTGCCTAGTCTGTGGGCTTATTACAAGGAAACACCTGGTGGGCACCAAGGGAAGCGGGATTCTTTCCTGGATGGGCCTTTTGGTGCAGTCCAGCGTGAACTGCTGCTGCATTTGGAAATAGACATTTTGTGGCATGTGGACACTGCCCCTGAGGTGTTCCTCCCTTGGCAGGTGTTTCACGTCCCCCTGGAAGAGCGACGCTACAAGGACAACAGCCAATTCGGAGAAGGTGACGAGGCCAAGGTGTGCGTGGACATCATGCAGAAGACCGGGGCTCATATTGAGCTCTCCTTGGCCAAGGACCAGGGCCTGTCAATCATGGTGACCGGCAAACTGGATTCCGTCATGAAAGCTCGGAAGGAAATAGTCGCTCGGCTTCAGACCCAGGTGCGTGCAAAGCCTTTCCACCCCAAAGTGTGTCCACTTCTACCCCAGTGACTCTTGCTTTCCTGCAAGCGGTTATTCTCAGAATTTCCCTGAGTTCTTTTGATGAAGTGTGGGATATAAATGTAACAAATGAATAAGGCAGCTCCCTGTGTTTCTATATCAAGCAGCCCTTGTTAAAACTTCATTTGGAAAACCAGCAATGCCGCTGTCTTCTCCCCTTTTTCCGCAGGCTTCAGCTACTGTCACAATCCCCAAGGAACACCATCGCTTTGTGATCGGCAAGAACGGCGAGAAACTGCAGGAGCTCGAGCTGAAGACGGCCACCAAGATCAACATCCCGCGGCCTGAGGACCCCAGCAACCAGATCAAGATCACGGGCACCAAAGAAGGCATTGAGAAGGCACGGCACGAGATCTTGCTCATCTCCGCGGAGCAGGTGAGCCGGGGAGGGGTGGGGTCGTGACTCCCCACCCTTTTCCTCCAAAGGCGGAAGGTAGCGGGAGTGGGAAGCAGTTGCGCAAGAGACTTCTGGCAGCCAGCCTCACGGCTTCTCCTCTTCGTTTTAAAAGCAGCAAGCAGGTTTTTGCAGTGGACTCTGGCACGCTGCATTCCACGGCTAGAGCAAGCCGCCCAACAAAAGATATGGAATTTTTGCGGCTCTAGACACAACGTGGAGGGGTTTTATGCAGGGCACAATATGGTGCAGCCGGGTTTTTTTTTTGCCAAATCTGGGATACCAACTTCAATGGGGTATTTTGGGAAGGCTGGGAAGGGGTTCTAGCCACAATGGCTATTTTTCTCCTTGGCTGTCAGAGACAGTTTGCCTCGGAGATACCCATTCCTTGTGGTTGCAAGCAGGGAGAGCGTTGCTGCATTCTGGCCCTGCTTGTAAGCTTCCCACAGGTATCCGGTTGGCCACTGTGAGAACCAGGATTCTGAGCTATTTGCTTTTATTTTTGTGGGAATGTTGAGGAAAGTAGGAGAGCATATATTGATTAAATATCCCTCCTCACGTTAGTGAGCAAGCAGCAGAGCACAATCCTGTGCACAATGCTGGAAGCTAGCTGATGGTTTTGTTAGAATCATTTGAGCTAAGCAATCCAGTCTGGCTTGTTCCTGGTAAGTTTCCCCTTTTGTTTCCCTCTGGATTAATAATAACACGACAGTCTTGATTAAAAATAAGAGTAAAGCTTACTTACATTCAGTCCACAGTAGTATTTCAAAGACAGGCTTTATCTTGTGGTTACAGTTACATTTATAGAGAAAATAAGTCTGAGCTTGGCCTCAGACTTTCTACCATGTGGCTTTCATGCTCTGTTAGGAAAGAGCAAGAGAGGAAGATGGCTGCGTGACTAGCCCTTTTATAGGGTCTGCCAGGGTCACACCCATCTACCTGGTCACATATAGGGGGAGAATGCTCCAGAGCAGGTATGACAGGAAGTCTTCCCTGTCTGGAGCAACAGTTGTCTCTGTGTCCACTCTGGGCAACAGGAAATGTTGCATTTGACTGCTTCGGTAATGATACATCCCACAGTTTTCAGGTTGATATACAATACCGTTTATTCAGAATGCCTAAGTAGAATAGATTAGCTTTTCGTGTGATTCAGCCAAGGCTGCTCTCCGGGCTCTGTGTACTGGCCTTGTCTGCATTTAATGACAAGAGCTCCATGTATCCCAGCTCCCTTCTTCAAAAGTAAGCTCATAGCAGGGAAATAAATCAGTCTTGGGTGATTGACCGGAAGGGGAAAGCATACGGTGAGCAATTCGCCTCCCCGTTATTTCCAGGAGAGGGGCTGAATAGTGAAGAACTGAGACTTGATCCACAGGTTTTGGATATACCAGGCCGGGGCAACCTGCGATCCAGCAGAGGTTGCTCCTCTTCAGGTGGGTCAGCAGGTTTCCCCTTGTGTTCCAGGATAAGCGGGCCGTGGAGCGCTTGAACCTGGAGAAGGCCTTCCACCCTTTCATTGCTGGAGCCTTCAACAAGGTGGTCCAGGAGATCATGCAGGAGACCGGGGCTCGCATCAACATCCCACCGCCCAGCGTCAACAAAGACGAGATCATCATCACTGGCGAGAAGGAGCCAGTGGCCCAGGCTCTCCTCCGCATCCGCAAGATCTACGAGGATAAGGTGGGTGGGTTTGCCTGTCCCCGCAAGAGGGGGCATTAATGGCACTTTGACGGAAGCACCAAAGCTGTAGTGTTTTAGCTGGCAGTTTCTGCAAGAAAGGGGCATCAGCTACAAGCAGCCCCTTTGAGTGCAGGTGGTCCCGGCGCTGCCTGGGGCGGATGGGAGTCACAGGCCAAGACACCTAGCGGGCACCAAGATGGCAAAAACCTGTTCTAAAGAAATCAGTGGCGACTTGTACATGCACTTCCTACCTGAAATGGGTGGCTGAAATTTGCAAAGGAGCAGCTAGATTTCTAAAAGCAGAAAAAAGAATCGTTGCTTTTTTGGAGAGCGTGCATGTGTGTTGCAGCAAAAATCCTCTTAAAAGCATTTCCTCCCTGTTGACTGGAGGGAATGCACCTTTGAAAATGGCACTTGCAAGATGCAGGAGAAAAATCTGCCCCCTCGTTAATCAGGGACACCAGAATGTTTATGACTTCACGTGAGCCATTTAACAGAATGAAGTAGGGACAGGGAGCCCATGATAATAGTAATAATAATAATTTTATTATTTATATCCCGCCGATCTGGCTGGGTTTCCCCAGCTACTCTGGGTGGCTCCCAAAAGAATATTAAAAGCACGAAAAAACATCAGACATTAAAAACTTGCTTAAACAGGGCTGCCTTCAGATGTCTTCTGAAAGTTAGATAGTTGTTTGTTTATTTCCTTGACATCTGATGGGAGGGCATTCCACAGGGCATGCTCCACTACCAAGAAGGCCTGGTTCCCTTGTAACCTCACTTCTTGCAGAGAGGGAACCGCTGGAAGGCCCTCGGAGGTGGACCTCAGGTGTCCGGGCTGAACGATGGGGGGGGGGGAGAGACTCTTCATGGTCCTTCTGATGTTTCTGGGCTGCAGCACCCATCATCGCTGGTCCATGTCGGCTGGCGTTGATTGGTGCTGGAGTCTCTACACAGCACCTGCAGGGCTGCCACCACCCCATTTGCGAGATAAATGCTGCAGCCCTATTCCTGAGTGCAGTGTGGTCAGTGGCCCGAACTTGGTTTGGCTGGATGAGCAGGGAAGGTCCGGTAGTAGCTGTCTTTCTCTGGGCGTGCTGGGAGGCTTTTGGCGGCTTTGCCCATTTCCATGCTGTGAAGCAGCAGCTGCTCCCCCTCCCCTCTCTCAGAAGCGCAAGACAACCACGATCTCGGTGGAGGTGAAGAAGTCCCAGCACAAGTACATCATCGGCCCCAAAGGCAACACCCTGCAGGAGATCCTGGAAGCCACCGGAGTCTCGGTGGAGATGCCGCCCCTGGAAAGCAGCTCGGAAACAATCATCCTCCGGGGGGAGCCCGACAAGCTGGGTCCCGCTCTGACTCAGGTCTACGCCAAGGTAAAGGGCTCCAGCATCTGCGTTGGACCGCCTGGTCTTCTTTATGCGCAGTTTGGACCAGGTTCTCAATGTGGGCCACCTGAACACCAAGGGTGGGTGGACTGCACTACTAAGGATGTTCAAGAAGGAGCATCTGTAGTGGCTTGGCAGTTTTATTGCTGTTGTTTTTTAAAAAAGGCTATACCATTTCTTTTAAAGCAAGTTTATGTAATCAGATTTTTTTGTTTCGTTCCTTGCAACCATGTAGATCTTAAAAAGCACCTAGTGGGAATTGTCTTACACAACTGTAGAGATTAATCTTCTCTTAGGAGGTTCTCTGCCTCTCCCCCCCACCCCACCCCCCAGGTCACTGTCCAAAATAAGCTTTTTCTTAGCAGAGGAAAAGAAAAATAATGGTGCAGTTTAAGAGGCTGCACCTGGTCTCTCTTTTATCACAGGTTTTAGACCTGTGTTGGGATTTATTCACAGTCGTACCTTGGTTTTTGAACAGCTTAGTTCTCAAACGTTTTGGCTCCTGAATGCCGCAAACCTGGAAGTGAGTGCTCCAGTTTGCCAACTATTTTTGGAAGCCGAACATTCGATGCGGCTTCCAGTTGCTGCAGGAGCTTTCTGCAGCCAGTCGGAAGCCGTGCCTTGGTTTGCGAATGCTTTGGAAGTCGAACGGACTTCCGGAACAGATTCCGTTCGAGAACCAAGTCACGACTGTATTTAGTTTTTATTCAGTTATTATACAGCCCTTTATCCAAAGATCCCAGGGCAATGTACAACATTAAAAACACATTTTATGGAGCATTGATAATAAGAACGTAATAAAAAGTGTGATAACAGTCATAACAAAATCGTAATAACAGTCCCCCACCCACCCCCTCACAGCTTTAACAACCCATAGATTATTTAATGGCCAAAGGTCTGGGTAAAGAGGAAAGTTTTTCCAGGCGCCTAAAGGCATGTAAGATGGCGCCAGGCGAGTCTCTCTGGGAAGATCATTCTACAATCGGAGAGCCACCACAGGAAAGGCCCATTCTCATGTTACCACCCATCAAACCTCTCGGGAGTTTGATGGGTGGTAACATAAAGAAGGGCCCCAGATGACAAGCTCATGGTCCGGATTGGTTTGGATAGGGAGAGATGGTCCTTTCTGAGCTGAGTATTATTACCTTTATATACCACTTTTTTCTTCCAAGTAGCTCAAGGTGGTGTACATGGTTTCTCCCCCCCCCCCCCGTTTCATCCTCACAACAACCCTGTGAGGTAGCTTAGGCTAAGAGATGGCAAATGGCCCAAGGTCACCCAGTGAGCTTCACGGCTCAATGGGGATTCGAACCCTGTTCTCCAGGGGATGCTAAGCATTGCGACTTGAGATGGATGTTTGAAACGGTACCGTGGCGGCACCTAGAGACGGAACGCAGTCATTGCTGCGCTAGAACAGCAGTGCCCGTGTTGACATCTGGAGAGGCTATGTGTTTAAAAGGGGGAGAAAAAACCCAGCATGCCAATCTGTTCTCAAAGGAAACTGTGATTTGACCACAAAACTCTGCCTCTTCTCTCACCCCGCCAGGCGAAGAGTGTGATGGTAGCTGAAGTAACCGCCCCAGCCTGGTTACATCGTTTTATAATTGGAAAGAAAGGACAGAACATTGGCAGGATCACCCAGCAGCTTCCGAAGGCAAGTGTTGCTTATGCAACAGACTAGAGTAATTGGGATGAAACCACCTGTCCTTTTCGCCGTGTTTCCGTTTGGTTTGGGTTTCCCAACATGCCTCCTTGACGGATAGAAGGGGCAGCTAGCAAATGAGCCTGCAAGTTACTAGTCCACATGTTTTTTACTACATGTCCTGCCCATTAGACCAGGGACAATTATCTGTGGCGTGCTGATGGCCTCAAGGAGCAAGACGTAAGATTATAAGGAGAATCCTGCTGTATCAAGCCAAAGGCCTACATAGCCCATCGTCCTGTTACTCCCAGGGTCCATCGACACACCTCCGGGAAGCCCAAAATCAGGTTGTAAATGTACATTGCTCTCCCCCTTGGGTTGCCCAGCAGCTGATACTCAGAGGGTGCTTCTAATACTAAAGGTAGTATATAGCCATCACGGCTAGTAAGCTATTGCTAGTCTTTCATGGGGGATATTTGTCTAATCCCCTTTGTAAAAGCTGTCCAAGTTGGTGGCCAACACTGCAGTGTTCCATAGGTCAACTACGTGTTGTGTGAAGACCTTCTTCCTTTTTGCCTTTC
Organism: Zootoca vivipara; assembly: GCF_963506605.1. Taxonomy (NCBI): domain Eukaryota; kingdom Metazoa; phylum Chordata; class Lepidosauria; order Squamata; family Lacertidae; genus Zootoca; species Zootoca vivipara. Next base: position 44,306,123 of record NC_083288.1, read on the forward strand.
CCGAACTCCAACTATTCAGCTTGTATTTTAGCATCGTGAGGCAGTCGCCTGGACGCAACGACTAATCGCTGCAGGAGAGTGGGAGTTTGCCAACCTAAGAGATGCCTTCTGGGAGGGATACTTGGGTCCTCCCCCCCCCCCCAGTCAGGCATATCAGAGTTTGATTGCTTGTCCGTTTTTAGGTTCACATCGAATTCACAGACGGCGACGAGAAGATCACGCTGGAAGGACCCACTGAAGAGGTGGAGCTGGCTCAGATGCAGATCCAGGAGATTATTCGGGATCTGGTAAGCCGCTGCGGCTTCTTGCCGCAGAGTTGTCTGTTGCTGGCCCAGTTGCAGGAGTACAAACTGAAATCCCACCATCTTGATTCAGATTCAGATTCAAATTTATTGCGGCTATAAGCCCACACAATCAAAAATCCATCGAAACATAAAACACAAACCATATATCAGAAAAACATAAACATCTGTAAGAATTTACACCACAGCCATTTGGATGCACACAGATATATATATAATTGCCGAAAGAAAATAGAATAAAATTATATGTAGAACTTTCAATAATCATACAGCATTCCAGTCCGTCTCTTATGAGAGAGGACTGAGATTAAGAACCTTGCTACTTGCAGAGTTCCATGGGGGTCATTATCTTGTAGGGTAAGTGCAAGGTATGACTCTGCTGGTTTGTCATCAAATTCCTGGATTATTGGGTTCAGTATATTCGCCCACCATCTTG